>NC_139698.1:3303235-3460735 GCF_964188405.1 Protomyctophum parallelum | reverse complement strand
CCGACATGTGTCTGCGTATACATGTGCATCAGTGTTGATTTTGACTTAGTTTTAGTCATAGTCTTTTGGATACAAATTGATTTAAGTTTTAGTCACCTGAAATGTTTTAGTGTTTCAGTTAACTAAATATCATATGATTTTAGTCGACTAAATCTACAGCTGATTTAGTCGTACCTTGTAGATCTGCTATTTTTTGAGAAATCATATGGAAATCTTTGAATATATATTTTGGCTGCCATAATTATTTTTTGTTTTCTACATTATTTGTTTACTATGTACGTTTAATCGTTATAATGACCAGGCTCCAAGTTCAATAATATGACGCCATCCTTTCCGGCAGGTCAACATATAGGCCGTAGACTCGGCGCCTCACAGCACAGTCATGGCGCTTCCGTCTGTCAGTTGCACTCGAGTGTTGAGAGAAGCAGTCGTTTGTTACAGAGCGTGTCACGATTCAACGTTTGTTTTATTATTTCGGTGTCATTTCTTTGAGTCATTTGTAAACATTTGAGTTCCTTGTTACAATTCATTATAATGTTTATTGATCCTTTTGTTTATTGTGTTTCTTTTCAGTCCTGGTTGTTATGATGATGTTGTATGGTTCCTTTCCTCATGCCCTTTGAGCTATGCAGGGCAGCCATGAGGTAAAGCATTTGTTTGTTTGTAAATAACTAAAATTAGGAAAATATTTGATTAACTGAAATAGAAAAACTAATATACTCTACAGTTGATTTTGTCGACTAAAATGTATTTTGGCGGACCTTGATGGCGTCATATACTGATTTTACCCTTGGTTGCATGCTGAAAATCTACATGCTCACAATGCGTTGTGCAACGCATTGTAGATCAGCTATTTTCAGCATGCAACCAAGCATAAAACAACTGACTGACTGACTGACTGACTGGCTGACTGGCTGGCTGACTGACTGACTGACTGACTGACTGACTGACTGACTGTCAGTCAGTCAGTCAGTCAGTCAGTCAGTCAGTCAGTAAATTCTCCATTCTTTGTCAATGGGAATATGTTAATTGATTACTGGAGTACTTCTTACACCACTGTAAAAGCTGTTACACAATTTAAACAATAATGAAGACAAAGCGATTATTTTTGAACAAATATCCAATTTAATTTTTTAGTTTAAACATTTTTCTCTGGATTTCTTGAGTACATTTAACTCCAAACAGAAGAGTCTTTTACAACAGGGGTTCTCAAAGTGGCTCCTAAAATGATACTTTTAATTTACAGAATGCACCGAGGCGTTCAGAACAATATGCATACAAATATCACTGTTTTAACTTCAGTTCAAATGTCATTTTGGTCCAACATTCTGATTAAATAAGAAAGAGAAGTTGAATGCAGTGAAAACTGCAGATTTACAACTCGACACAACATGCGTCAATAAACACTGAGGAGCCTGTGTGTGTGTGTGTGTGTGTGTGTGTGTGTGTGTGTGTGTGTGTGTGTGTGTGTGTGTGTGTGTGTGTGTGTATGTGTGTGTGTGTGTGTGTGTGTGTGTGTGTGTGTGTGTGTGTGTGTGCGTGTGCGTGCGTGCGTGAGCGTGCGTGCATGTGTATAAGTATGTGCGTACAAACAACTCAAACAAACACATGCACACGCACACACACACACACACACACCCACACAAACACACGCATGCTCCTCTTCCTCCTCTATCTGACTCACAGAGACACTGAGGAGTCAGTCAACCTATATACATTATACTGACCTATATACATTATACTGGACCTACATTCATTATACTGGACCTATATACATTATACTGACCTATATACATTATACTGACCTACATACATTATACTGGACCTATATACATTATGCTACATACTGTACATGTAGCTCCTCCTCCTCCTCTATCTGACTCACAGAGACACTGAGGAGCCAGTGGTCCCGATCCAGAACCCAACACACAGAGGTCCAGTGAACGTGGAGTGGAAGGTGTGCAGGTGTGTGAGGTTGTCAGAGGACACTGTGTAGAAGGACACAGTGCCAGCAGCATGGTCTAGAAACACTGCTACTCTATTGGAGGAGGAGGAGGGTCTGACCCGGAGGACAGTGTGCTTATCATTGTGCCACACAGTGTACCTTTTATCATCACCATCACAGTGCAGACACCATGATTTATTATTGTATCCAAACTCACTGTCACGACCCCGTCTGGTGACATCACTGTGTGTCAATGCTACCTCAACATCTACACTACACTGTACCTCACAGTAACAGCGTCCAGTCAGTTCCTCTCTACACAGCACCTGACCCCGGTCCATAAATCTGTGTGGATGAGGAGGATAGTTCTGAACCTCTGCTCGTCTCACCTTCCTGTTGTTCTCAGACAGAGAGAGGTGTCTGTGTGCTGTGTTTGGATCCAGAGTGAGTTCACACACATCTGATGAGAAGAACAACACAATACAGCACCAGTTTACAATCACACATCATCATAATAATAATAATAATAATAATAATAATAATAATAATAATAATAATAATAATAATAATAATAATAATAATAATAATAATAATAATAATAATAATAAAAAAAACAAAAAAAACAACAAAAGGGAGCGGCGGCGGAGGGGTGTGAGGGACGGTTGTGTGTGTGTGTGTGTGTGTGTGTGTGTGTGTGTGTGTGTGTGTGTGTGTGGCGGGGTGTGTGTGTGTGTGTGTGTGTGTGGCGGGGGGGGGGGGGGTTTAACCCATTCTGAACGGGCACCCATTTTGGTGTCAGCATCATGTTATGCTTTAGCTATTTAAAAATAGCAGATCTACAAGCTCATATCGCGCCACCGAGTGGCGCGATACGAGCTTGTAGGTCTGCTATTTTTTGAAAAATCGAAGAGCGACTGCCATTTTTTAGAATCTGATCTCAGGTCAGAATGGGTTCATCAGACCAGTGTGTGTCCAGTGGAAAACCTCGTATGAATCTGATCTCAGGTCAGAATGGGTTAAGGGACGGTTGTGTGTGTGTGTGTGTGTCTGGGGGGGGGGGGGGGGGGGGGGGGGGGCGGTGTGTGTGTGTGTGTGTGGCGGGGGGGGTGTGTGTGTGTGAGGGACGGTTGTGTGTGTGTGTGGGGGGAGGTTGTGTCTATGTGTGTGTGTGTGTGTGTGTGTGTGTGTGAGGGACGGTTGTGTGTGTGTGTGGGGGGGTGTGTGTGTGTGTGAGGGACGGTTGTGTGTGTGTGTGAGGGACGGTTGTGTGTGTGTGTGGGGGGGTGTGTGTGTGTGTGAGGGACGGTTGTGTGTGTGTGTGGGGGGGTGTGTGTGTGTGTGAGGGACGGTTGTGTGTGTGTGTGGGGGGAGGTTGTGTCTATGTGTGTGTGTGTGTGTGTGTGTGTGTGTGAGGGACGGTTGTGTGTGTGTGTGGGGGGAGGTTGTGTCTATGTGTGTGTGTGTGGGGGGGGGGGGGGGGTGTGTGGCGGCGGCGGGGGGGGGGGGGGGGTTACTTTAAACATTATTTTAATTATTATTACTATTGAGAAATAGCAGAGAATAGCATTGAGAAACAGCAGATCCACAAGCACGACATTCGGTGCCGCGCTACGAGCTTGTAGATCTGCTATTTTTGAATAATCGTGGGCAAATCTTTGACTATATATTATTTCACAGCAAACGCTTTTAAATATCTTTGCTTCTGGGGGGTCCCTGGAACAACATGTTTTCAGAAGGGGGTCGGTGATCAATATATAATCTTTGGGGTCCTTGACATGAAATAGTTTGAGAACTACTGATATAGATATGTGCTATTTTAGCTATTTGTTATGAACGTTCAATCTCACCTCTGACACTATGTGAAACTATGGAACGGCTTAGACAATGAATTGAAAAAGTGCGGCTCAATTAATACATTTAAAATAATGTGTAAATCTAAAATTATAGATAAGTATAGAACATTATAAACCTAGTATTTTTACTAAATCATATTAGTATGACAAAGTAATATAATAACTATATCATATATATAACATTCTTCTCATGTGCGACTCTGGATTCTGTGGGATCAAATCTGTCTTCTCTGTGTTTTACTTTTCCTTGTGTTCTCTTTGGTGTTTGGTTGTTTGTTTTTTTGTCTTGTTTTGTTTTTCGTGTTTTTGTTGCCCCGGATAGGCACAATAAGCCATTGGCTTCAGCCTAAACCCTTTTGGTCTCAAAAATAAATAAATAATAATAATACATGTAATGTAATGTCTTTGCTTTTTGACCAAAATAAAACTGAACTGAACTGAACTGAACACTGTGAAAAATAAAATAAATGTTATTACCGAATCTAAAAAACTAGAATTGGGAAAATATTTAATTAACTGAAAGAGAAAAACTAATGAGGCTATAGTGTTGATTTTGACAGCAAATTTAGATTTAGTCTTTTGTATAAATAAATATTTAGTTTAAGTCACATTTTAGTCACCTGAAATGTTGGTGTTAGTCTAGTTTTAACTTTTAGTCAACTAAATATCATACGATTTTAGTCGACTAACTCTACAGTTGATTTAGTCGACTAAAATGTATTTTGGCGTCGTAATGACTGATTTTACACTTGGTTGCATGCTGAAAATAGCCGACCTACAAGCTCGCTGACTGACTGACTGGCTGGCTGGCTGGCTGGCTGGCTGACTGACTGACTGACTGACTGACTGACTGACTGGCTGACTGGCTGACTGACTGACTGACTGACTGACTGACTGACTGACTGACTGACTGACTGACGGACGGACGGACGGACGGACGGACGGACGGACGGACGGACGGACTAAAACAAATGTAAATGTATGTACAACTAACTAACTAAATTAAATAAATAAAACAAATACATAAAGAAAATGGATGAAACAAATTAACTGCTATTTTGACCAAGGTTTTTATAGTAAACTAAAACTAACAAAATAATCTTTGTCTTTATCTAGAAAACATTGCCAACAATGTGTCGCAATGCAAAAATAGCCAACAATGTGTCATAATAGATTGTAGATATGCAATTTTAGCTATTCTTTTCTGAACTCGTTCAATCTCACCTCTGACAAATAGGCAATGCTTAGGCCTACTGAGAGAAAAATAGAAAAACTAATGAGGCTATAGTGTTGTCAGTCTTTTGAATAGGCCTACATTGTAATTTAGTTTTAGTCAGTCTTTTGAATAGGCCTACATTCCTGTTAATCTCTACTGTATCTATCAAATAAAGGTCACACACAGCTCACAACGTGTTTGTTTCAAACCATCCTCTGCTTTGAATGGAAACAGATGGACTGCAATGCCCACAGTTGACAGCTAGAGGGCACATCATGCCCATGACAGACGGTTATATGGTGACTTGATGACAGTCAGTCTTGTGATTAGTTTCCACAGGTGTCCGTAGCACTTGCCCTAGCCTGGACAACCTTACAGGCGTATGCAAAGGATCAACTCATGTCATTTAGATAGCATTTTATGTAGACATAGAATAGCACTCTATAGTGTATCGTATAGTTTCATTATATAGATATTCCACTGTTAGACGGATGTTAGGTTCTTAGCTTACGTTTGATTCTTGATGTCTATTTCTATGTATTTGATGTATTACCATGTGTTGTTCTTGCTTACTGTAAATCACTCTGGATTAAGAGCGTCTGATAAATGACTACATTAAATTGTGATTGGAGGCATGTTTGTGTTAATATCACATACTGTATTAGTCTACACGTTATGGTTATCATCTTTATTCATAGAAGGATGTGAATGAGTTAATAATGTCACATACTGTATTAGTCTACACCAGGGCTGGGCAACTTTGACGATAGCGAGGGCCACTATATTTCCACAAAAAATAGACGATCTACAAGCTCAAAATGCGCCGCACTGCGACACGTTTTGAGCTTGTAGATCAGCTATTTTTGCTATATTTGAACTGAAATCCTGGATATTCTTTTGCTATTTTTGAATTGGAATCCTGAAAAGTAACACATTTATTTAATTTCAAATGCATTCAGTTATATAGTTATGTTAACTTTAATGAACTAAATATAAATTCATTTGACATAAAAAAGACAATTTTAATATCAGTATTAATATCTGCGTCCCGCAGATATCAACCTGCGAGCCGCATTAACTGATGGTGGGTGCCGCATGTGGCCCGCGGCCCATGTATGGTCTACAGTGTTATGGCTATTATCATCTTCATTCACAGTAGGATGTGAATGAGTTAATAATGTCACATGCTGATGTGGATATGAGCTGCTCATCTGAATCTGTGTTTCTCTAATGTTTTGGCTGGGAAACCCTCAACGTTTATGCACACTACGGCTCTTAAACTCTTGATTTCTACTTTCCAGCCATTCAGTTGCAATATTTAGTTTTTTTACACATTCCTGGCGGCCCTCCGAGGGGTCGCGACCCCCAGGTTGAGAACCCCTGTTTTAAATGTGATGCTTTGATTGAATGAATAAAACAGAATAGAATCTTACTCATCATGCTCTTCTTCAAACCTGGTGTCAGCCAGTTCACGTCACCGTGTTCCACACTGGAGAGAGGAGAGACAAAGTCACACCTGATTATCTATGATAATGTATACAATGATTGATTTGATTTGAATACATTATTGTCAGAAATGTAATCAGTACAGGGTACAGTCAAACACACGTCCAATGGGATCGCCGAAATATGTACAGGTGGGGAAGAAAGAAGGGAGTTATAAGGAGGTGGGGGTAGTCAAGTCACTAGACTTAGGGGGGAGGGGAGGGGGGTAATCATTCCCTCTCCCTTTGGCATGCTGAAAGGTGGATTTTCAGGCCTGCTTTAAAGGACCACAGGGATTTGCATTTTTTTCCCCTAGGGTCCCCTAGTGTAGGTACCCTCACAAAAAACATGCAGTAATCCTGGTCTCTAAACTGCCTCCCCCTGGCCAGTCCGGGCGCCTGATGGAGGGGAAAGGAACTGGTCGGAATAACGTGTTCCTTCCACGCACTACGTCCGGCCGGGAAAACAAAAAAGAAACAGCTTGGACTCCTCATGCATAGAAGGGGGCATGAGGTCGAAAAAGCCTAAATCCGCCACCTCCAAGCGAAAAAGTGTTTTTGCGAAAAATGGAGACTTATTCGCATTTTGATGTGTTTCCATCCAGTAGATTTTGCGCAAGAGCCTTAATGCGCAAAAGAACGGCTTCATGGAAACGCACCTAGTGACTGATGGATACATTTGTGATAATTAATCTTTGATAATGATTTTACACCATTAAACAATAAACAATACAGAAAATCACAGTATGATTGAGAACATTGTTCTGACAAAATGTTGTGTTGGTCTTTGTCTCACACCAGTGTCGTAGTGCTACTTTTAGAAGTGGGGGGACGCCCATAAGACACGTGCGCGTGCACAATCGCACGTGCGCGCACATTTGCATGCATGCAGACACACACTATAAAACATGCAGATGTCTATAAGCCTATTTAGAAACAGGCTTTACAATGCTTAATTGTATCCATAAAAGTAGATGAAAAAAAGTAGTCAAAAAAACATATTTTTGCCCCAAAATGGTTTTAGGCGTGAGCAAAGTGTAGGGATGGTCCCCCCCCCCCCCCCAGCCACACACACACATACACACACCAAGTCTCTCATACCTAAGAGTGTCTAGTTTACAGCGTGGATCCGTCACAACAGCAGTGAGCATCGCTTCGCCTGATTCTCCTGGATGATTGAAGGTCAAGTCCAACTCTCTCAAATGGGAAGGGTTGGAGCGCAGAGCTGAGGTCAGAGAAGAACAGCCTTTCTCTGTGACCAGACATCCTGACAAACTACACACACGCACACACACACACACACACACACACACACACACACACACACACACACACACACACACACACACACACACACACACACACACACACACACACACACACACACACACAGTGAGAAGTTTAAAAATGTTACATTCTGTTCCATTGAATTTATAAACGTATTAGGTTATATTTAAACACAGTTATACTCACTTGAGAGTCTCCAACATGCAGTGTGGACTCCCCAGTCCCTCAGCCAGAAGGTGGACTCCAGAGTCCTGAAGGTCATTATTGCTCAGGTCAACTTCTCTCAAACTAGAGCTGGAGCTAAAGACTGACGATAACTCCTTACAGCAACTCTCTGACAGGTTACAGCCACTCAGCCTGAAGAAACATAAAGCATTTCTCTATTAGATTTTCTGTTCTTTCTTTCTTTCTTTCTTTCATTCTTTCTTTCTTATTTTTTATACACATTAATATACATTTCTGGCTTGTGACAAAATGGTAACTGCAGGATATTATGAGGAGAACTTAACCAAAGTCCAGAAGTGTCTTATCAATGCAAAACTCCATTGAATGAGTAGTGCCAATGACATTGGAACGAAACTGAACGAAAAGGGACCCGACAATATGGCATATTAGAAATGTATTAGGTTTTATTTAAACGCAAAGTTATACTGACTTGAGAGTCTCCAACATGCTCCCCAGTCCCTCAGCCAGAAGGTGGACTCCAGAGTCCTGAAGGTCATTATTGGTCAGGTCAACTTCTCTCAAACTAGAGCTGGAGCTGAGAGCTGACGATAACTCCTTACAGCATCTCACTGACAGGTTACAGCCACTCAGCCTGAAGAAACATAAAGCATTTCTTTATTAGATTTTCTGTTCTTTCTTTCTTATTTTTTATACACATTAATATACATTTCTGGCTTGTGACAAAATGGTAACTGCAGGATATTATGAGGAGAACTTAACCAAAGTCCAGAAGTGTCTTATCAATGCAAAACTCCATTGAATGAGTAGTGCCAATGACATTGGAACGAAACTGAATGAAAAGGGACCCGACAATATGGCATATTAGAAATGTATTAGGTTTCATTTAAACGCAAAGTTATACTGACTTGAGAGTCTCCAACATGCAGTGTGGACTCCCCAGTCCCTCAGCCAGAAGGTGGACTCCAGAGTCCTGAAGGTCATTATTGGTCAGGTCAACTTCTCTCAAACTAGAGCTGGAGCTGAGAGCTGACGATAACTCCTTACAGCAACTCTCTGACAGGTTACAGCCACTCAGCCTGAAGAAACATAAAGCATTTCTCTATTAGATTTTCTGTTAAATAAAGATAATTTAATATATGAAATGTATACAGTTATCAGTGAACCTACAGAGCTTTATTGGAGGCTTGGAGCACGGGCAGCAGCCCCAGAAGAGCCTCCTCTGAAGCAGAGTATTTCTTCAGGTCAAACACGTCCAGCTCCTTTTCTGAAGACAGCAACACGAAAACCAGAGCTGACCACTGAGCAGGAGAGATCTTGTCTGTGGAGAGACGTCCTGACGTCAGGTACTGTTGGATGTCCTCCTCCAGAGAATGATCATTCAGCTCATTCAGACAGTGGAACAGATTGATGCTTCTCTCTGGAGATGGATTCTCTCTGATCTTCTCCTTGATGTATTTGATGGTTTTATGATTGGTCTGGAAGCTTTTTCCTTTCTGTATCAGCGGCGTTTCTAGGAGTTGCTGATTGGTCTCCAACGAGAGGCCCAGCAGGAAACGCAGGAACAAGTCCAGGTGTCCGTTTGGACTCTGTAAGGCCTTGTTTACAGCACTTTTGTAGAGGTGATGAATCTTGGATTTGAAATTCCGTCCAAATGACTTGGGCATCTTGGAGGTTGAGAGTAGGTTGTCACCAGTGTTGATGAAAGTGGTGAGGACGTGGAGGGCAGCCAGAAACTCCTGAACACTCAGATGGACAAAGCAGTACATCTTTTTCTTGTACACTCCACGTATCTCTCCAAATAACTGTGTGAACACTTCTGAGTACTTTGCTGCATCTCTGATATCCATGCCAGATGCTTTCAGGTCTCCTTCATAGAAGATCAGGATTCCTTTCTTCAGCTGATCAAAAGCCAGTCTCCCCAGAAACTGAAGGGGCCGGCCATCATCTGTACGGAGTATGGAGTGATTCAGCATGAAGTGGAGGTACATGGTGGTCTGGGTCTTTGGCAGCACTCCTTCCTTATCTGTCTTCAAAATTTCTTCCATAACGTTAGAAGTGATCCAACAGCAGATCGGGATGTGACACATGATGTGGATGCTTCGGGATCTCTGGACGTGTGAGTAGATTGTACTGGCCAGCTGCTCATCAGTGAATCTCTTGAAGAAGTATTCCTTCTTCTGGGGGTCTTTGAACCCTCTCACCTCTGTCACCCTGTCAACCCTGTCAAGAGGGATCTGGTCGGCGGCTGCAGGTCGTGAGGTTATCCAGAATTTAGCATTTGGAAGCAAGTTTCCCCTGATGAGGTTTGTCAGGAGCACGTGCACTGTGGTTGGCTTCATCGGATCAGTCCATGTCACAGTTTCCAGGAAACATAGAGGTGGCCTACATTCATCCAATCCATCAAAGATGAACACAATCTTGCACTGTTCGAAGGTGCAGATATTTATCTCCTTGGTTTCACTAAAAAAGTGATGAAGAAGTCCCTCCATGCTGTACTCTTTCTTCTCCATCATCTCCAAATTCAACTCTCGGAAAGTGAATGGAAACACAAAGTCGATATGCGGGTTGACTTTGTCTTCTGCCCAGTTCAGAGCGAACTTCTGAGCTAGTACTGATTTACCAATGCCGGCCACTCCCGTCATCATCGCTGTTTTGATGTGTAAAGGTTCCACTATGTCGTCCATGTTGATTGGCGTTTCTGGTCCGGTTGTTTTCCTGTACGCCAACTCAATCTGCTTGATCTCATGTTCTTTATTGACCTGTCCACTGCCTCCCACTGTGATGTAGACCTCTGTGTAGAGATCAACCACATGTCTGTTTTCTCCATGTTTAAGTCTAATCTTCAGATTAGACTTGAACTTTTGTCGACACAGAGCAAGAGTTTCTAAAGGACCAAAGACAAGATGACATCATTAAGTGTATGTTATAGAACGTGGTCCTCATATCGGTGTTGTTTTCGTTAACGTTAAAAGCCAATTTATCATGACGAAGTCACGATGACAAGCTAAACATGACTAAAATATAGATTAGACTAGATTAATGTGTTTAATTAATTGAATTAATGTGTTTATTGGGTGGTATACCAGACGTTCCAAAATGCATGAAATGCTGTTCAAAATATTATACAGATAATATTTCAATGGTGGCCAATCATAGGGAGGGTTCTCTTTACACAGGCTGACAGGCTGACAGGCTGTCTGACAGGCTGGCTGACAGGCTGACCCTTTGGTGTGGTTTGGGCTTTAGGGTGACCAGACCCAAACTGTTCATTTGAGGGACAGAATTATCGCCTGTGTGGGACAAATGGGACGGGGGGACGGGCTTGTCTTACTTCTTAAGTTGATATTTAAATGCCATGATGTGATAATGGGCCTAATATTGCCTATCATATTGTTATTAAACCCCCTCTGTTTAAATGCCATGATGTGTTAATGGGCCTAAATTATTGCCTATCATATTGTTATTAAACCCCCTCTGTTTAAATGCCATGATGTGTTAATGGGCCTAATATTGCCTATCATATTGTTATTAAACCCCCTCTGTTTAAATGCCATGATGTGTTAATGGGCCTAATATTGCCTATCATATTGTTATTAAACCCCCTCTGGCGTCTCACATTTTGTTTTAAAATACTAATTTTGGTCATGGGTGGTATGGCCAACTTATGTAGCCTAGGAGTTAACAGGCTTAAAAACACATCTAGCAGGAAAAGAGACAATGAGAGACCTTTACAACAGAACACCAACTATTAGGGCATTTGAACACCGACGCCATGCCTGCCAGTCACAATGTGGGACGGACGGGGTCTCAATTTGTGGGACGCCCGGAAGGTTTTGGAAATGAGGGACTGTCCCTCACAAAGGGGGGCATCTGGTGACCCTAGGTGCTGTCTACTGTGCATGGGGCAGGTGCACTACTGGATTTTAAGATGCAAAGGGGGGCATCTGGTGATCCTAGGTGCTGTCTACTGTGCATGGGGCAGGTGCACTACTGGATTTTAAGATGCAAAGGGGGGCATCTGGTGACCCTTGGTGCTGTCTACTGTGCATGGGACAGGTGCACTACTGGATTTTAAGATGCAAAGGGGGGCATCTGGTGACCCTAGGTGCTGTCTACTGTGCATGGGACAGGTGCACTGCTGGATTTTAAGATGCAAAGGGGGGCATCTGGTGACCCTAGGTGCTGTCTACTGTGCATGGGGCAGGTGCACTACTGGATTTTAAGATGCAATGGGGGGCATCTGGTGACCCTAGGTGATGTCTACTGTGCATGGGACAGGTGCACTACTGGATTTTAAGATGCAAAGGGGGGCATCTGGTGACCCTAGGTGCTGTTTACTGTGCATGGGGCAGGTGCACTACTGGATTTTAAGATGCAAAGGGGGGCATCTGGTGACCCTATATGTGCTGTCTACTGTGCATGGGACAGGTGCACTACTGGATTTTAAGATGCAAAGGGGGGCATCTGGTGACCCTTGGTGCTGTCTACTGTGCATGGGGCAGGTGCACTACTGGATTTTAAGATGCAAAGCTGATCTAAGACATTCTATTTTATTTTATTTTCATCTCTTTCATAAAAAAGGCTCCGTCCAGATTGTTTCATGACTCACCCTTGTTGCACTCGCCGGTGGAGTCTTGTGATGGAGGTTCAGCTCCTGCATAAGGAGAGGAAGATGATGAAGTGAGCTCTGTGAGTGGACACAATATTTACTTATGCAATGTTGTCTATTGTCATTATACAGCATGTAATGATTCTATTGTCAACGTAGCATGTAATGATTCTATTGTCATTATACAGCGCATGTAATGATTCTATTGTCATTATACAGCATGTAATGATTCTATTGTCATTATACAGCATGTAATGATTCTATTGTCATTATACAGCATGTAATGATTCTATTGTCAACGTAGCATGTAATGATTCTATTGTCATTATCTAACTAAAATGACATTTATAGATTGCCAGTAGAAGTGCCACATCAGCCTGGTAAACAGTCCAGTAGTGTACAGTCTGTAACTGGATTGCTCACCCCTTTTCCAACTCACCCTCGAAAGTGTAAAGTATTCTTAAATGTCCAAAGTTTCTAACTCCCCTAATGAGGGGAGTTAGTCATGTTTAGGATTAGTTCAGGCATAGTTTGAGAATAGGCTGACATCAAATATTAATTTAATGCCTGAGATGGGACAATGTTTTCTTTTCTTCTTTTTTTGTTTTCAAACTTAAAGTAGCCGATCATGCTGAAACACGCTCCTCTGTCCCGTGATACGTACATGTAGGCTATGTGCGCGCTCACACATGTGTCACAGTGTGTGTGTTCGTGCACACAGTGCCAAACTAAATGATTTGCACCGGGGCCTATCACCTCGATGTTAGGCCACTGTGTACAGTGTGTACCTTTCTGTGTAGTAGTACAGTAGTGTGTTACAGTGTACCTTTGTGTGCAGTAGTACAGTAGTATATTTTACAGTGTACCTTGCTGTGTAGTAATACAGTAGTATATTTTACAGTGTACCTTGCTGTGTAGTAATACAGTAGTATATTTTACAGTGTACCTTGCTGTGCAGTAATACAGTAGTATATTTTACAGTGTACCTTGCTGTGTAGTAATACAGTAGTATATTTTACAGTGTACCTTGCTGTGTAGTAGTGGTGACAGTGATGTTGACTGAACCACCGATGTTACATCCAGATAAAGCAGGAGCAACCAATGTGCTTCCACCATGTGCTTCATTAATGGCTCCAGCAGGGGGCACTAAAGGAGCTGCACAATACAATTGTCAGTTATAAGAAGCTGAACTTATTAGTGTGAGTGAGAGAGAGAGAGAGAGAGAGAGAGAGAGAGAGAGAGAGAGAGAGAGAGAGAGAGAGAGAGAGAGAGAGAGAGAGAGAGAGAGAGAGAGAGAGGGGCACAATTACAATACTACATGATTGTTGCACATTTTAAAACAATTTGTTGGCTGTGGCATTATGATGATAACATCTTAACTCATTTACTGCTGGGGTAAACACTTAAATAATCCAACCACTGCCAGCGCCGTTTCCTTTTTCCTGACTATTTAACTAATTTACAAAAGGCTCCGTCCAGATTGTTTCATGACTCACGCTTGTTGGTCGAGTCTTGTGATGGAAGTTCAGCTCCTGCTCCTGTAAGGAGAGGATAATGAAGTGTGTGAGTGGACATGGTCAATGGTAACTATAATGAAGTGTGTGAGTGGACATGGTCAATGGGAACTGCTGCATTTATATAGTGCCTTTATCCAAGGCCTTTTACATAGACGATAGATGTGTATTACATTCAGCCATTCACACACATTCATACAGATTTACATAGACTGTGCACTACATTCATTCACACACATTCATACAGCTTTACATAGACTGTGCACTACATTCATTCACACACATTCATACAGATTTACATAAACTGTGCACTACATTCATTCACACACATTCACACAGCTTTACATAGACTGTGCATTACATTCATTCACACACATTCATACAGATTTACATAGACTTTACATAGCACGCACGCACACATGCACTATGGTGGAGGAAACCATGCAATTAGGAGCAATTAGCGGTTTAGCGTCTTGCTCAAGGACAGTTCAACACTATGACTCTCGGGCAGCCCGGGATCGAACTGGCAACCTTCCGGTTCCCAAGTGGCCACTCTACCCCTGAACCACTGCCGCTCCTCAATTAAATAAATAAATGAACAAAAACGCATGAATGAATGAATGTACTTCTGCTCTTACCAAGCTCCTCCAGCAGGCGGGGTTGGTGTTCCATGAGGGCATCATAAAATGCTGCCCGGGCGTTGGTTCCTCCTGGGACTAGTGTTGATGTGAACAGAGTCCTCATTTGTTCCATGGTTGTCTTCTCGGCATAAATCTGGCTGTAGCTCTCAGGGTGGACCCAGCTGTCTCCTAGACTGTCTACTACAGCCATGACTGGGAACACATTTTGGATCAACTTGGCCTTGTGCTGCATCACAAAATGTGCTGTTTTGCGGGGGGGAGAGAGGGGGGGACGAAAGAGTGGTTGAAATAAGAGAATCCTATGAATGAAAAACAAAGCTCTATGCATCTCTATATGCCCCACGTACATAGTAATGTAACATCTGGTACATTCATCTGGTACATCTCTATATGCCCCACGTACATAGTAATGTAACATCTGGTACATTTATACTTTTGTAATAAGATATTGCTGGTTATACCTCAAACACAAACTACAAAAATAAAATAAAATAATCACCTTTTCTGGATTTGGCTGAAGTCAAGTCCTTACCAGCAACCTGTTGGATACAGTCGTGTTATTTCAATCATAACAAGCCTGAGTGATATTGAACGCATCATTTATTACATGATACTGGCTACAGAATGACCCATAAATACATATCTATAACATGATACTGTAACATGATACTGGCTACAGAATGACACATAAATACATCTATAACATGATACTATAACATGATACTATAACATGATACTGGCTACAGAGTGACCCATAAATAAATATCTATAACATGATACTGTAACATGATACTATAACATGATACTGTAACATGATACTATAACATGATACTGGCTACAGAGTGACCCATAAATACATATCTATAACATGATACTGTAACATGATACTATAACATGATACTGGCTACAGAGTGACCCATAAATAAATATCTATAACATGATACTGGCTACAGAGTGACCCATAAATACATATCTATAACATGATACTGTAACATGATACTGGCCACAGAATGACCCATAAATACATATCTATAACATGATACTGTAACATGATACTGTAACATGATACTATAACATGATACTGTAACATGATACTGTAACATGATACTGGCTACAGAGTGACCCATAAATACATATCTATAACATGGGTCAATGTGGAAACATTCAGTGTGACTGTAGACACGTTAAAGCTGTGAATGCATTAGTAAACAACAGTACCGTGGTTTGTGGACCTGGTGCTGATGCTGATGCTGATTGGTCCATTGTGGCTCTGATTGATGCCACAGAGTGGAACCAGAACAGAAGAACCTGCAAGATACAATCATCACTGTTACTGTAACTATAGAGTAACCTGTATGGTACAATTATCACTGTTACTGTAACTATAGATTACCCTGTAGGGTACAGTCATCACTGTTACTGTAACTATAGATTACCCTGTAGGGTACAGTCATCACTGTTACTGTAACTATAGATTACCCTGTAGGGTACAGTCATCACTGTTACTGTAACTATAGATTACCCTGTAGGGTACAGTCATCACTGTTACTGTAACTATAGATTACCCTGTAGGGTACAGTCATCACTGTTACTGTAACTATAGATTACCCTGTAGGGTACAGTCATCACTGTTACTGTAACTATAGATTACCCTGTAGGGTACAGTCATCACTGTTACTGTAACTATAGATTACCCTGTAGGGTACAGTCATCACTGTTACTGTAACTATAGATTAACCTGTAGGGTACAATCATCACTGTTATTTAGGGATGCAAATTATCGATTCATTGATAATTGATAACCTTATCTGCCCCTGCGACCCGACTACAGATAAGTGGTTGAAGATGGATTTTTTGTTTTATTTTCTTATCTGAGAATCTTAATTTCCCTCAATAATGTCTAACACAAAAAATCTACAATTTGCTGATATACAGAAAGAAAACAAAAGGCATATTATATTCCTTAATAAAAACTATACAGTGTTTATTTAATTATTGTATATCTATAATGGTATATATGTCTCCACAGCGAGGCTGGGAAGTGTAGCCTCGCAGCCTACTACTACTACTATTACTACTTATAATAATAATAATAATAATAATAATGCATTTCATTTATAAAGCGCTTTACATTCTTACGAATCTCAAAGTGCTTTTAAAAGGTTAAAAGCATGGCAAAATAAATACAATAAAATACAATAAAAGAAGCGTAAGCAACATCATAATCAGTCAAACATGTTTAGGGAAAAGCTTTCTTAAAAAGGTGGGTCTTAAAGGGACACTTCACCCTTTTTGCAAAAAAATATATGTTAATGACATTTAGAATCTTTAGAACACGTTCCTGGGGGTCTTTATGTGTGTAATATGTGGTTTATTCTAGATTGTAGCAGTGAGCACCGTGTCTCTGATGTCATGGACACTGGTCTCACTACCTTCCTGGACTACAATTCCCACCATTCTTTGGTAAACTGTTCCTCCTTGTGGATAGGGGGAGAGCTGTCTTACTGAGACAACATGTAGTCCAGAAAGGAAGTGAGACAAGTGTCCATGACATCAGAGACACTGGGCTCACTGCTACAATCTAAAATATCTAAAACCACAGATTACATACATAAAGACCCCCAGGAAAGTGTTCTAAAGCTTCTAAACGTCATTAACATATATTTTTTTGCAAAAAGGGTGAAGTGTCCCTTTAAGTTCATTCTTAAAAGAGTCAGTGGACTGTGGAGCTCTCAGGTGAGCAGGGAGAGAGTTCCACAGACATGGGGCTGTGGAGCTCTCAGGTGAGCAGGGAGAGAGTTCCACAGACATGGGGCTGTGGAGCTCTCAGGTGAGCAGGGAGAGAGTTCCACAGACATGGGTCTGTGTGGCAGAAGGCCTGGTCGCCCATGGTGCCATATAAATAACATCAGATGGTACATTTCTCATGTGAAATTGCTGCAATTGCTGTCCCCCAAGGGCCCCCAAAATTCTGGCGCGCGCTATGCGCGTGCAGTGTGGCCTGCCAGGGCGTATAACTCCCGGCCTGATTTGGAGTTCCACTCCGGGCCTGCACTCTGCACCCCATTATTGGTTGGGTGGAAGGCGATCTGATTTGTATAAGCTTGGCTTGACCATACTAAACGGGCATAGAGCCCCGCTCTCCGATGGACGCCGCACATGGGACCGGACCTCGGTCTTATTCAAAAAGATATTTGTGGACCTTCATCATTTCTAGTTGAGGACCCCTGTTATAAATGTTTAGTATGGGTCCCCAGCATGTAGAAACTGATGTTATAAATGTTTAGTATGGGTCCCCAGCATGTAGAAACTGATGTTATAAATGTTTAGTATGGGTCCCCAGCATGTAGAAACTGATGTTATAAATGTTTAGTAGCCTATGGGTCCCCAGCATGTAGAAACTGATGTTATAAATGTTTAGTATGGGTCCCCAGCATGTAGAAACTGATGTTATAAATGTTTAGTATGGGTCCCCAGCATGTAGAAACTGATGTTATAAATGTTTAGTATGGGTCCCCAGCATGTAGAAACTGCCGGATGCTAACTTGCATATGTTGAGCAATTTTCATAATTGGCATAATATGTGACCAACACCAATACCATTAACAACCTATAGAAGGCAAAATATTCAAAATGTTATTATGCTTTATCTAGCATGTGATGTGTCAAACTAGGGGTTTTTCATGATGCTGAATCCATTCCAAGCATTAGTTTAGCAAAAAAAAACACTCATTTGGCTTAAAACGGCCATGCCCACTAATCCTAACCCAAATATGCTGACATCATCCGTTTTTAGCACAATAGTGTTTTTTTCTTTTTTTTTGCAAAACTAATGCTTGGAATGGATTCAGCTTCATGAAAACCCCCTAGTTTGACATGTCACATGATACATATAGCATGATGAAATTTTGAATATTTTGCCTTCTATAGGTTGTAATTGGTGTTGGTCACATATTATGCCAATTATGAAAATTGCTCAACATATGCAAGTTAGCATCTGACAGTTTCTACATGCTGGGGACCCATACTAAACATTTATAACATCAGTTTCTACATGCTGGGGACCCATACTAAACATTTATAACATCAGTTTCTACATGCTGGGGACCCATACTAAACATTTATAACATCAGTTTCTACATGCTGGGGACCCATACTAAACATTTATAACATCAGTTTCTGGCATCGACAGCCCAATATGTATCCTAACAGAAAATAAAAACTACTTTCTGGCATATGCATCCTAACAGAAAAGTCCAATATGATTGCATTAAACAACGGTCACTAAAAGGAAGTGGTGGAACATGTACTCAATTGTTTTTACTCAAGTAAAACTACCAATACTGCAATTTAGAACTACTCCGTTACAAGTAAAAGTACGGAATTGAAAATGTACTTGAGTACAAAAGTATCGGCATCAAAATGTAAAAAGTAAAAGTAGGCTCTATACTCATTGTGCAGAATGTTCAATATGTGTACACAATCTATTTTCAAATGTATATGGTTGAAGTGGTTAATGTAGGCTTTTTGTATTCTAATGAAATTCTCCAAAGTAACTAGTAACTCAAGTTTTCAAATAATTATAGTGGAGTAAAGGTACAGTAGAAGTAAAAGTATTGGAAATTGGAAATACTCAGGTGAAGTACAAATACCTCAAAATTGTACCCAAATACAGTACTTAAGTAAAAGTACTTTCCACCACTGCTAAAAGGGCATCAAGGGGCTTACCTGCTGTTGTTCTGTCTGGGAGGTCTGTGAGGTCTGCAGTGGCTCAGTGCATGGTGACAGGTTTGGAGTTCCTGTGAGGTCTGTGAGGTCTGCAGTGGCTCAGTGCACGGTGACAGGTTTGGAGTTCCTGTGAGGTCTGTGAGGCTCGGTGCACGGTGACAGGTTTGGAGTGAGTGCCTGTGAGGTCAAGTTGTGTCTCTTTTATACACAGAGGTTGAAACAGAAACTGTATTCTCAGTTGAGATTCTGGTTGGTTTGGCTATGCATTCAGGTGTTAATGGCCGGAGATACTGGGGAGCTCTCCAACATAGATACTAGGGATGTCGGGGGTAAACCAGCTAACTGGTTAGCCGACCGTTAAGAAACATCAGAGTATATCCCCCGTGAAATTAGATAAATCCATTTACAATGGATCCCTTGTTATTCACAGTATGATAAGAATCTGGAAACAAATCAAAACATAACTCACTATCTTTTCTGCTCCCTATAGCTGATAACCCCTCATTTCTACCATCCCAACTGGATGATACGTTTGCACAGTGGAAGGGTTTGGGTATACGCACAATTGGAGACTTATATATGGGTGGAACTTTTGCCTCATTTGCTCAACTGCAGGAAAAATATAGACTCCCTAGGAGTAACTTTTTTAGGTTTCTACAGGTTAGGAACTACATCCGTAACTTTTCTCCCACTTTTGAGAGAGCTGCTACACCTTCATCCCTAGATAGGTTCCTTCTTAATAATACAGTACCAGACGTGAGGGTGTCACATCTTTATGAATCATTTCAAGTGGCAAACCTACCTACCCACACCGGGAGGCATACTTTGGTTAGACATAGCATTGGTTAGACATGGGTTACGGTTAGGTTTAGGTGTGCTGCCTCGTGGGAGGTTAGGGGACTTAAATTTCAGACGAGCTCTGGGAAGACAGCCTTGAAGAAATTAATGCGTGCTCTATCAATTCCAGACATTGCCTTATCCAGTTTCGAGTCATACATAGACTCCATTATTCCAAATTAAAATGACATAACATATACCCAGATATTTCTTCGCATTGTGACAAATGTAATACAATAGATGCAAATCTTCTTCATACTGTATAGCTTCACCCTTTGCCCTCGGATACAAAGATATTGGATTGAGATATTTGAGACGCTCTCTGATATTTTGAGTATTCATATTGACCCCGATCCTGTACTAATAATTCTGGGTTTGTCAGACTCCATGCCTATGTTGACGAGAGCACAGAAACAACTCTTCTCATATGGTCTGATTACAGCGAAAAAACTAATTCTGACACACTGGAAGAAGGAGGAGGCTCCTGCATTCAAGCACTGGTTAAATGAAATGACTAGTAGGCCTACACTTCATCTTGAGAGAATAAAGGTATTTCCTGAGAAACAGGGAGAGCCAGTTTGATAAGGTTTGGCTGCCCCTTGTCCATTACCTGAGTAGAAACGATTAATAGACAGGATACCATTGATATGGTTGACTGTACGCCATTTTCTTTTCAGATGTTTTCCATGAGCTTTCTATCATCTTATTATAGTATGCAGTGTCACTGAGCAGTATGGGTGGGAGGGTTAAGGGATTTCTCTCTCTTTTTTGTCTTGTTTATTTTTTCTTTCATTTTGTTTCATAAAAAAAGTATTTTATATCATAATGTTTCTCCAGGAAGCTGTTCAAATCAAACTGACCCCATCATGCAGAACTGAGAGATAATCGCCAATCCCATATATATACATTATGCAGACTTTTAAATGATAGTGTAATTTAGATTTGAGTTTTACACCATTTGGATTTTTAGATAGGCTATTGCATTTTAGTTTTTATATTTGTGATGGGCGAAATGATTCAGTGTTTTTAATGGCACCTCTGTGTTTTATTAAAACCTGTGATCATGCTGAAAGTTGAATAAACAATAAACAAACAAAAGGGAATACCTCTGGCTCATGGACATTGACCTCCTCTGAGTTACCTGATGTTTTCACCAAATGAGTAGGAAAAGACACACCTATGTTTCAACTAAAGTATACTGTATAAGCGTATATATGATGACCGTTCCACAATTTATATTGATATTTAATTTTATGTCTACAATGGTCTATGTCTCCAGTGAGGCTGGAACATATAGCCTACTAGCCTACTGGTAGGCAGAACAATGACAACCAGAACAACCCGTTCTGAGTGAAACTCCTCCCTATTAGGAAGAGAAATCTGTGAAAATCTGGGAAATAAAAACACTCGTTGGGAGGAAAACGGCCATCGCCGTGATGAGGTCAGCTCATTTGGTCAAGTGGATATGGCCTAATTTAGCCCAAGGGGTGTTTTTTGTGCAAAACTAAGGCTTGGAATGGATTCAGAATCATGAAAACACCCTAGTTTCATATGTCACATGCTACTTAAAGAATGATGACATGTTAACCCCCCCACCCCCCACCACACACACACAAGTGATACTTGACATTCAGACAGACAGACAGACAGACAGACAGACAGACAGACAGACAGACAGACAGACAGACAGACAGACAGACAGACAGACAGACAGACAGACAGACAGACAGACAGACAGACAGACAGACAGACAGACAGACAGACAGACAGACAGACAGGACTCCGGCATACAGTATGTCAAGACAAAAAGACAGCTGGATGTCACGGGGCTTTTGTACCAGAGGCCATAGGGAATAAACTAATAAAAAACAATATTTGTAGGTTAACAAACCAGTACAAACGTTTAAAAGGGGCACAGACATATAACACTATTCTATAAGGTTTATATGATTGTCAAAGGCCAAGACAAGCAGCAACTGTTTACTGTAACTCCAGTTTTTAAGCTATTTCATGTTTCCATATATAGAACATGTGTAACAATCGCCCTCTTCACAGCAAGGGAAATTATTAACTAAGGAATAAATCAGCTGATCGTAGGGTTTTCTCTGAACACTTTATGTAGGGTCACTCAAAAGTTGTAATTGACGAAATCACAGGCAAACAGTACACTTCACAATGACGTCTCTTTCCCTACTGAACAAAATAAACCAACAAGGAAACTAATTTAAACCAACAGTCAGTAATTACATTACTGACCGTTACATTTAACATAAGAAGTAAGAACATACAAATGTATTTGAAATTAAATAAAACATTTTTACTTTTCAAGATTTCAATTCAGAAATAGCTAAAGAATAATTCAGAATTACAATTTAAAAAAAGAGCAAAAATAGCAGATCAAAACGTGTCGCATTTTGAGCTTGTAGATCAGCAATTTTTTACTGTATGCATTGTGGCCCTGTGGAGTGAGTGTGGAATATAGTTGCCCTCTCTCTCTCTCTCTGAGTCTCCATCGTCAAAGTTTCCCACCTCTGCCCTGTCCAAAAACTACTTATACATCTCATTGACACTTAAGACACAACAGAGTTGATAATATCGCTACATGCAGTTGAATGCAAGTTGCAAATTGCATTATTCAATACACCTGTGTGGCCCACAGGCCACAGGTGAAGTTGATTTCAGTCAATAGCACAGTAAAGATGATGATAATCTAATGTGACGTGTGTAGTTCTTTATAGATCTAGCTTCTTCATTTTGATCTCAAAGTGCACCAGATTGAAGCTTTTTCATGTCAAATTTACAGATTTTTCTGGACCCGAGGGGGGTATAGTGCTCATGGGCTAGTGGGGGGGGGGGAGCACATTACATTATGCGTAGGGCCACTAAACGCCTAGAACTGGCACTGCTCACAACCCACATGTTACACAGCTCTTTTTGAAGAGAAATAACAATAAAATAAAATAAAGCAGAAGGACATTAAAACCCATTCTGACCTGAGATCAGATTCATACGAGGTTTCCACTGGACACACACTGGTCTGATTAACCCATTCTGACCTGAGATCAGATTCATACGAGGTTTCCACTGGACACACACTGGTCTGATTAACCCATTCTGACCTGAGATCAGATTCATACGAGGTTTCCACTGGACACACACTGGTCTGATTAACCCATTCTGACCTGAGATCAGATTCATACAAGGTTTCCACTGGACAACACACTGGTCTGATTAATAATGTGCTTTTGTCACAGATGACAAAAGCATTTTTTACTTTGCACGCCCCTTTCCTTTAGCATTGTAATTAAGTAATTATTGCCAATACCAGCAATCATGATCCAACATTCAGAAACGTCGTCTTCATTTGGAAATTGTATTACAAAAAAAGGCAGACATAAAGTATGGCCTCAGTGTGGGTAATTTCTACCTGATATTCTGCTGTGCTGGCTGTATGGACTCAGTGTGGTTTCTACCTGATATTCTGCTGTGCTGGCTGTATAGACTCAGTGTGGTTTCTACCTGATATTCTGCTGTGCTGGCTGTATAGACTCAGTGTGGTTTCTACCTGATATTCTGCTGTGCTGGCTGTATGGACTCAGTGTGGTTTCTACCTGATATTCTGCTGTGCTGGCTGTATGGACTCAGTGTGGTTTCTACCTGATATTCTGCTGTGCTGGCTGTATAGACTCAGTGTGGTTTCTACCTGATATTCTGCTGTGCTGGCTGTATAGACTCAGTGTGGTTTCTACCTGATATTCTGCTGTGCTGGCTGTATGGACTCAGTGTGGTTTCTACCTGATATTCTGCTGTGCTGGCTGTATAGACTCAGTGTGGTTTCTACCTGATATTCTGCTGTGCTGGCTGTATGGACTCAGTGTGGTTTCTACCTGATATTCTGCTGTGCTGGCTGTATAGACTCAGTGTGGTTTCTACCTGATATTCTGCTGTGCTGGCTGTATAGACTCAGTGTGGTTTCTACCTGATATTCTGCTGTGCTGGCTGTATGGACTCAGTGTGGTTTCTACCTGATATTCTGCTGTGCTGGCTGTATAGACTCAGTGTGGGGTTTCTACCTGATATTCTGCTGTGCTGGCTGTATGGACTCAGTGTGGTTTCTACCTGATATTCTGCTGTGCTGGCTGTATGGACTCAGTGTGGTTTCTACCTGATATTCTGCTGTGCTGGCTGTATGGACTCAGTGTGGTTTCTACCTGATATTCTGCTGTGCTGGCTGTATAGACTCAGTGTGGTTTCTACCTGATATTCTGCTGTGCTGGCTGTATAGACTCAGTGTGGTTTCTACCTGATATTCTGCTGTGCTGGCTGTATGGACTCAGTGTGGTTTCTACCTGATATTCTGCTGTGCTGGCTGTATAGACTCAGTGTGGGGTTTCTACCTGATATTCTGCTGTGCTGGCTGTATGGACTCAGTGTGGTTTCTACCTGATATTCTGCTGTGCTGGCTGTATGGACTCAGTGTGGTTTCTACCTGATATTCTGCTGTGCTGGCTGTATAGACTCAGTGTGGTTTCTACCTGATATTCTGCTGTGCTGGCTGTATGGACTCAGTGTGGTTTCTACCTGATATTCTGCTGTGCTGGCTGTATAGACTCAGTGTGGTTTCTACCTGATATTCTGCTGTGCTGGCTGTATAGACTCAGTGTGGTTTCTACCTGATATTCTGCTGTGCTGGCTGTATAGACTCAGTGTGGGTTTCTACCTGATATTCTGCTGTGCTGGCTGTATAGACTCAGTGTGGTTTCTACCTGATATTCTGCTGTGCTGGCTGTATGGACTCAGTGGGGTTTCTACCTGATATTCTGCTGTGCTGGCTGGCGTAGCTGGAGTTACGAGAGTGGCCTGATTAGAAGACATCTCCCGCTCTGCACTGGTTCACCTCACGTTCTTCTGGAAGACCTGATGGCCCAAAAGTCATTTGATAAATCACACACACCTTTACTACGCCCAACCATTATATTTTTATAAATATATTCTTTTATCCCACGATTTTGTAACCCATTTTTCACCCCTGTGTCAATCATCTAATGTGATCCTGGGCTCTACACACCCTCCACCAACCTAGTCCCCATATATGGGGGACAAGGGGAGACCAACCTAGTCCCCATATATGGGGGACAAGGGGAGACCAACCTAGTCCCCATATATGGGGGACAAGGGGAGAGCAACCTAGTCCCCATATATGGGGGACAAGGGGAGAGCAACGGACTTGAACTCATGCTTCCAGTTTCCCTGGTTGGACGTAGCGCGTGGAAGGAACACGTTATTCCAACCAGTTCCTTTCCCCTCCATCAGGCGCCCCGGCTGGCCAGGGGGAGGCAGTTTAGAGACCAGGATTACTGCATGTTTTTGTGAGGGTACCTACCCTAGGGGACACGGGGAGAACATGCAAACTCCTCATAATTATTACAGGACTAACTTCCATAAGATTTCTGTGCTAAACGGACGGTTTGCAAAGCCATACCCGAGCTGATGATGGAGGGTCTGGGCTGGGCGCCCTTACCCACAGGGAGACCCCTCCAGCAGGCCCTGTCTCTGCTGTCCTCTCCCCCTTACCCAGGGAGACCCCTCCAGCAGGCCTCGTCTCTGCTGTCCTCTCCCCCTTACCCAGGGAGACCCCTCCAGCAGGCCCTGTCTCTGCTGTCCTCTCCCCCTTACCCAGGGAGACCCCTCCAGCAGGCCTCGTCTCTGCTGTCCTCTCCCCCACAGGGAGACCCCTCCAGCAGGCCCTGTCTCTGCTGTCCTCTCCCCCTTACCCAGGGAGACCCCTCCAGCAGGCCTCGTCTCTGCTGTCCTCTCCCCCACAGGGAGACCCCTCCAGCAGGCCCTGTCTCTGCTGTCCTCTCCCCCACAGGGAGACCCCTCCAGCAGGCCTCGTCTCTGCTGTCCTCTCCCCCTTACCCCCAGGGAGACCCCTCCAGCAGGCCCTGTCTCTGCTGTCCTCTCCCCCTTACCCAGGGAGACCCCTCCAGCAGGCCCTGTCTCTGCTGTCCTCTCCCCCTTACCCCCAGGGAGACCCCTCCAGCAGGCCCTGTCTCTGCTGTCCTCTCCCCCTTACCCACAGGGAGACCCCTCCAGCAGGCCTCGTCTCTGCTGTCCTCTCCCCCTTACCCAGGGAGACCCCTCCAGCAGGCCTCGTCTCTGCTGTCCTCTCCCCCTTACCCAGGGAGACCCCTCCAGCAGGCCCTGTCTCTGCTGTCCTCTCCCCCTTACCCAGGGAGACCCCTCCATCAGGCCCCGTCTCTGCTGTCCTCTCCCCCTTACCCAGGGAGACCCCTCCAGCAGGCCCTGTCTCTGCTGTCCTCTCCCCCTTACCCAGGGAGACCCCTCCAGCAGGCCCCGTCTCTGCTGTCCTCTCCCCCTTACCCACAGGGAGACCCCTCCAGCAGGCCCTGTCTCTGCTGTCCTCTCCCCCTTACCCAGGGAGACCCCTCCATCAGGCCTCGTCTCTGCTGTCCTCTCCCCCTTACCCACAGGGAGACCCCTCCAGCAGGCCTCGTCTCTGCTGTCCTCTGTGGTCTTTGTCGGGGAACAGTGGCGTGCACAGACATTTAGAGGGGCAGGTGCTCAAGTGAAAAAAAGGGCACCTTGTGCAGCGCATTTTGGGGCGGGAACCCATTTTGGTGCTTTAGCTATTGAAAAATACCAGACCTACAAGCTCTTAGCGCGCCACAAGGTGGCGCGCTACGAGCTTGTAGGTCTGCTATTTTTCTTTAATCGAAGAACCACTGACATAGAAACATAGCTTTAGATTGTGGGGGGCCTAAATAATATAGAAGCATTTTTTATCAAGATTTGATCAATGTCACCGCATGGTCCACACACTACAAATTAGGGGAAAAAAATAAAACATTTTTTTTTCTTTTCTTTTTTTGAGCACATTGCCAAAAGGGCAGGGGGTTCTCTAGCACCCCCTAGTGTCTATCTGTGCACACCACTGAACGTGGCTGTGCTGGGAGGTCTGCAAAACAAAACTAAACTCAGGTGATTCATGAACAAGGATATAAAAGAAGAAAACAATACATGAGTCTGATCTGACGTGGTATGGAAAAAAAGAGCATATCAAATCTAAACTTTTATGTGTGCAATCATTGCCCCATATAGGCAGACTCCAGCAAAGGTGTCACAACGCATCACAGTGCACTGTGTTGTTAGCTTGTAGATCTATTATTTCTTACACCTATACATACACATTAGGCCACACGTATTTCATGTAATGCTAGACATATTTTGAGACTGTTTTCATGAACAAAATCAATAGCCAAAAAAACGGATTATAATCTAACATTTTCCAAAAACATTCAGTTAATTCCAAACCAATTTCCACGCCTGGAAATTGAATTTCAAAATATCTTCCAGGAATTCCATGACCAAATGGGAACCCCGTTAAATGAAGGGAAGGGAAAGCACGACCCAGCAACTCCCGTTTTAAAACACGGATCTCCAGACAGGAGGGTCATCCCCGATGATCACCTTCAGGAGTCGCAGAGTTCTAAATGATTTCCAAGTGATTTGACGCATTGTAAGCTTGTAGATCTAGTTATTTGCACAGAATGTCCGTTGCTTGTTTTTAACACATGCTTAACCATCATGACATGATTCAGAATAGGGACGCTAGGAGGATTCATGTGGTTAAGAAAGTGGTCTTAATTACTCCTAAAAAAGGAGGAATTAAATCCTATTTACAATTTAGGCATTTCTCTCTCCTCTCTGGTCTACATAACATGCTATTTAAATAACATGCTATTTAAATAACATTCTGACCGGGCACCCATTTTGGTGTCGGCATCATGTCATGCTTTAGCTATTTTTGAAAAATCGAAGAGCGACTGACATTTCTAGAATCTGATCTCAGGTCAGAATGGGTTAATCAGACCAGTGTGTGTCCATGTGGAAACCTCGTATGAATCTGATCTCAGGTCAGAATGGGTTAAATAACATTTTAGCCATTTCATGCAAGTCCTACGGGCTACGGTGGAGTGTTCATTTATGCGTTCGCAATGAACATGCAGAACTTGAGCTATATATAAAATAGTCGCTGTCAAAACATGTTAATACTAGCTATTAATAGCTATTATATTAAGTATTTCAATCAATCAATGAATCCACTTGCTGAGATGACAAAAACCAACCTGTAGGTGGCGACACCGCTCTGTCCATGCATGTCATTTAATTTCACTCACTTTCTTTTTCCCTTTAAAGGACCATTTCACAACTTTTCAACCTATCTTCATATAGTAGGTCCTCACTAATAATGATAAAATGGCACTATTTTTTTCTTCTCAGTCTGTGGCTGTGGGCAGTTCAGAAACCCGTCCACCAGTGACATCATCGTTAAGATCTTTTTTTTACAAAAATGTTTAGCAGGCCATTATTACCTTCATTTGCAGTTGTTACGTCCCCACCGAAGAGGTCCAGGTGTTATTTGTAGTTGTTACGTCCCCACCGAAGAGGTCCAGGTGTTATTTGTAGTTGTTACGTCCCCACCGAAGAGGTCCAGGTGTTATTTGTAGTTGTTACGTCCCCACCAAAGAGGTCCAGGTGTTATTTGTAGTCGTTACGTCCCCACCGAAGAGGTCCAGGTGTTATTTGTAGTTGTTACGTCCCCACCAAAGAGGTCCAGGTGTTATTTGTAGTTGTTACGTCCCCACCGAAGAGGTCCAGGTGTTATTTGTAGTCGTTACGTCCCCACCGAAGAGGTCCAGGTGTTATTTGTAGTTGTTACGTCCCCACCAAAGAGGTCCAGGTGTTATTTGTAGTTGTTACGTCCCCACCGAAGAGGTCCAGGTGTTATTTGTAGTTGTTACGTCCCCACCGAAGAGGTCCAGGTGTTATTTGTAGTTGTTACGTCCCCACCAAAGAGGTCCAGGTGTTATTTGTAGTTGTTACGTCCCCACCGAAGAGGTCCAGGTGTTATTTGTAGTTGTTACGTCCCCACCGAAGAGGTCCAGGTGTTATTTGTAGTTGTTGCGTCCCCACCAAAGAGGTCCAGGTGTTATTTGTAGTTGTTGCGTCCCCACCGAAGAGGTCCAGGTGTTATTTGTAGTTGTTACGTCCCCACCAAAGAGGTCCAGGTGTTATTTGTAGTTGTTGCGTCCCCACCAAAGAGGTCCAGGTGTTATTTGTAGTTGTTGCGTCCCCACCAAAGAGGTCCAGGTGTTATTTGTAGTTGTTACGTCCCCACCAAAGAGGTCCAGGTGTTATTCGCAGTATTGGCTATTTCCCCTAATATAAGCCCTCAATGAATTGAATTGAATTGCATTGAATTGAATTGGGCATCGGGGTGTTGTGCTAATTCGTTTATTTCCATCGCTCAAAAATCTATTTGTTTTATATACTGTAGCCTATATCCTCTCTTCATAATGTAAATAGTATCCCAAGTGGCACACTTTACTACTTATTTAGATGGAAATAAGCGAATTACCAATAATGCACGTTTGCACAAAATAACACCTGGACCCCTTTGGTGGGGACGTAACAACTACAAATAACACCTGGACCTCTTTGGTGGGGACGTAACAACTACAAATAACACCTGGACCTCTTTGGTGGGGACGTAACAACTACAAATAACACCTGGACCTCTTTGGTGGGGACGTAACAACTACAAATAACACCTGGACCTCTTTGGTAGGGACGTAACAACTACAAATAACACCTGGACCTCTTTGGTGGGGACGTAACAACTACAAATAACACCTGGACCTCTTTGGTAGGGACGTAACAACTACAAATAACACCTGGACCTCTTTGGTGGGGACGTAACAACTACAAATAACACCTGGACCTCTTTGGTGGGGACGTAACAACTACAAATAACACCTGGACCTCTTTGGTGGGGACGTAACAACTACAAATAACACCTGGACCTCTTCGGTGGGGACGTAACAACTACAAATAACACCTGGACCTCTTTGGTGGGGACGTAACAACTACAAATAACACCTGGACCTCTTTGGTGGGGACGTAACAACTACAAATAACACCTGGACCTCTTTGGTGGGGACGTAACAACTACAAATAAAGGTAAGAAAGCCTTCTAGCATGGAATTATTTTTTAAACGGCACAAGATACTACAAATAACCGGTGAATCCAATCACACATGCATCAAAACCAGGGGGGCAGTCAGCCAGATATTTAACCAGGGGGGCAGTCAGCCAGATATTTAACCAGGGGGGCAGTCAGCCAGATATTTAACCAGGGGGGCAGTCAGCCAGATATTTAACCAGGGGGGCAGTCAGCCAGATATTTAACCAGGGGGGCAGTCAGCCAGATATTTAACCAGGGGGGCAGTCAGCCAGATATTTAACCAGGGGGGCAGTCAGCCAGATATTTAACCAGGGGGGCAGTCAGCCAGATATTTAACCAGGGGGGCAGTCAGCCAGATATTTAACCAGGGGGGCAGTCAGCCAGATATTTAACCAGGGGGGCAGTCAGCCAGATATTTAACCAGGGGGGCAGTCAGCCAGATATTTAACCAGGGGGGCAGTCAGCCAGATATTTCGTGAAGCCTCATTTGAAATCGGTAGTTCATATAATGGCCTGTTGTGGCGCTGGACCGGACCCCAAAAAGCCCCATAGCTCCATAGAGGCCCATGTATTTTGGCCCAACTTCACCTAGACTGTATTACCTTAATAAACATGGTCATGAATACTTTCTTCTTCCAGTCACTAGTTTAAAGTCTCTTTTCTAATGTCATAATATTCTTTTTGGAAAATTATGGTCCCATTAATTAAAAAAATGACCATAAAGAAAAAAAAACATCGCGTATGTTCTGAGGGGCGTGGCTACCATTACAGTCTATGATCGGGATTCCCCTCCCACTCGAGTCAAAATAAAAACCAACGGAGAAGAAGGGGGGAAGTCCCGCCTCGTTGTCTGGGCAGCCAATGACCAGCTGGTATACAAAACGGAGCCAGCCAATGGCCAGCTGGTACCAAAGATGGCGACTTACATCAGGAATTAGCATATTATTACAGGCTTCATTTTACGTTCATGTTAGACCCGGGGAACGCTTTGTCCATATTTTTTACAGTCTATGATCAAAACGCATACTTGTAGGACGGAGACACACAACGCAGTACAATGTACACGTCAACTTCAATTTAATGTTCAAGCACTTTTATCCAATTGTTCCTTCATTGTGAAATCTACCACTTACATACAGTAATGCTTCAAGGTATTAGCTTGGAAACAACGATGTGCGTACATTTAAATAGTACTAAAACTGTCTTTAACCTAGTTAATGTTAGCTTTACTAAGCCAATACAACACCTAACAGTTAGCCCACGAGAACAGAACGTTCACATGTACTGAACTGCTGCAGTTAATGCTTTCCACAAAATGGGGGGAACTTAAGGGATATTTCACGTCCATGGTCGTTAACGTCAAACTCCCTTTTAAAGATGTATCTTAAAGGACCACTTCACCACTTTTCAACCTATCTTCATATAATAGGTCCTCACTAATAATCGTGATAAAATGGCACGATTTCTTTCTACTCGGTCTGTCTCTCATAGGAGGGCTTTGGGCAGTTTAGAAACCGTCCTCCAGTGACATCATTAGGCAGATTCTTTTTTTAAACAAGTTTCTTTTTACAAAAATGTTTAGATTTTCATTATCGTGAGAACGACGGCTTCCATTTTCACATTGGAACTTTTCAGGACTAGAAAGCCTGCAGTTTCTATTAGCTTGTATTCCCCATCGATGATGTCACTGGAGGACGGTTTCTGAACTGCCCACAGCCCTCCTATGAGACACAGACTGAGTAGAAAAAAGAATTGCGCCATCTTTTCATGATTATTAGTGAGGACCTATTATATGAAGATAGGTTGAAAAGTGGTGAAGTGGTCCTTTAAAACCCCCGTCCTTGGTTCTGCTGGGTTCTAATGTGCGAGGCGGGACGTGTTTTCAATGTTTATTTTTATTTGTGAAAGTGAAATATCCCTCAATAACATGTGGAAAAGCTAATTACATTACACAGATAAACGTCATGGTTTAGTGGTGAATCATTTCCCAATGGAAACCCATTGGGTTATAAAGAAACATTATGCAGATCTACATACTGTAACAGGCCAATATCGGTGCAGTTAATAATCTCACAAATAAATCAATCAGGTTCACGTTGATTAAATTGTACTAATTGATTCGTCCCCCCCCCCCCCTCCTGGTTTCTGTACAACAGAACATCGTTCAAGTAGCAGAAGAGGAATAATTAACCCATTCTGATGAACGGGCACCCATTTTGGTGTCAGCATCATGTCATGCTTTAGCTATTGAAAAATAGCAGATCTACAAGCTCATAGCGCGCCACCGAGTGGCGCGCTACGAGCTTGTAGGTCTGCTATTTTTTGAAAAATCGAAGAACGACTGACATTTTTTAGAATCTGATCTCGGGTCAGAATGGGTTAATCAGAACCAGTGTGTGACCAGTGGAAACCTCGTATGAATCTGATCTCAGGTCAGAATGGGTTAACTGGGTATGCAAGAGGCTTTTCAATTAGAACTGAGATGTTAAATATATGATGGGAATAGGATAGGGCTGAGCAATAGATGAATATTATAATAAACAGTGGTTCCCAAATAGATAGAAATGGCATTAAATTTGGGGGGGAGGGGGGGGGGGACTGTAGACTAATGCATGTCAAACTGGGGCTCATTTTTATACTTTTAAACATTTAGAAAATAGTCGATCTACAACAAACACATCACATCATGGTGCTGTGTGAGCTTTTGTGTGTGTGTGTGTGTGTGTGTGTGTGTGTGGGGGGGGGGTATCGTCACAAAATTTATATTGAGGTATTTGGCCAACAGTATGATTTTGTCCACATGGCCCAGCCCTAGCCTGGGCACCATTTCATTTCGGTATATGATCCGGGGCGGGAGCGGATGATATGGTTACGTCATGTTGTAGTCATTGTTTTGTAGTCATCAGGATGATATATGGTTACGTCATGTTGTAGTCATTGTTTTGTAGTCATCAGGATGATATATGGTTACGTCATGTTGTAGTATTGTTTTGTAGTCATCAGGATGATATATGGTTACGTCATGTTGTAGTATTGTTTTGTAGTCATCAGGATGATATATGGTTACGTCATGTTGTAGTATTGTTTTGTAGTCGACAGAAAGGAACAACAGGCTGGCGGCAACTTCCTTTTCCCTCTCAATAAAAGCTACAGGCTACGAGAGCTTTTATTGAGAGGGGAAAGGAAGTTGCCGCGCCGCCTGTTGTTCCTGTCTGTCTGTGGACTACAAAACAATGACTACAACATGACGTAACCATATCATCCTGATGACTACAAAACAATACTACAACATGACGTAACCACATCATCCGCTCCCGACAGGATCGTACGGACTTTTGAAACAGAGACCAGGCTTTCCTCTGAGGTGCTGGAAAGCCTGGTGAGGCGAGGTTAGCCCAGCCCTACACGTACATACATACATTATGTATGTTTGATATGGGGGGGGGATGGGGGTTTCAAATCAACACCATTGAGCAACTGAACATAGTTTGCAAACATACTCAAACCGGGACAAGTTTACCGTAATTAACTTGAGGGAACGATATAGTCCAGAACAGTGGTTCCCAAGGTGGCCCCCAGGGGGCCATTGAGGGAGTCCCAGGGGGTCCGTGGCTAAATGATAGTTTGGAACCAAATGGACCCTGTTGGGTCTGAAACTCGGGAGTGTACAAATGGAACCAAATGGACCCACTTGGTTCCATTAGTACACTCTCAAGAGTTAAATTAACATTGATTTTGCAATATAAACGGGGGTCTCAGAGATAGAAATGGCATTAAACGGGGGGTCCGTAGACTTGTAAACGCATGTCAAACTGGGGGTCCTTGAAATTAATCAATTTTGGGCAGGAACCCCTTTTGGTGTAAGCATTACGTTATGCTTTAGCTATTGAAAAATAGCAGATCTACAAGCTCATATCGCGCCACCGAGTGGCGCGATATGAGCTTGTAGGTCTGCTATTTTTTGAAAAACCGAAGAGCGACTGACATAGAAACATAGCTTTTTCAGAAAACCGTCAGGATGTAGAAGAACATTTATAGAATCGTTCCCAGGTCAAAATGCGTTGAACAGCTGCTATAGAGCCGTAATAATATTCTCTTATGGGGGGTCCCTGGCATGTCTTTTCAAATGGGGGGTCCATCCACGGGCTAATAAATGTCAACGCGGGGGTCCTTGAAACGAAAAAAGGGTTTGGGAACCACTGGTCCAGAGAATAGCGTATAGTCTGGCGTAGCGAGACGAGCAGAGATATTAAAGGCAACGAATAACGCCAGGGCTCCACTGGGCGCGTCGCGTCTCCGTCGCGTCCTGCTTGTGTCATGACAACGTCAACGTCACGCTAGAGGTGCTCCACCGTGGGCCTTTGAAAACTGCGCGTCAGCAACATTCTTTTATGTTGCTGTCAACGCGTGCGTGCGTCAAAAAACGAACCGGGGCAATTTTTGAGTCACCGAACGCAGCACAACGCAACGCAACGCGGGCAGTGGAGCCACCCTCCATTGATTAAAAGGGAACATTCCCGACGCTGACGGAGACGCGACGCAGACGTGCCCAGTGGAGCCCTGGCGTAAGACTAAAACTGTGCAGAACAAAAATAAGGAAATAATGTGGGGAAAACAACAGCAATGCAGAACCAATGAAAAGGTAAAAAAACAACAACAAAACACATGGTGACGGGATCAGGACTGTGGGTTTAGGTTCGTCAGTGATTTGCCGTAATAGAGCCTTTCAATAATATAGATTTCCTCCGACGTATCAGTAGTCGCAGAGCTCTTATCGTCCTTATCGCAGAGCTCTTATCGCAGTCCTTATCGCAGAGCTCTTATCGTAGAGCTCGTATCGCCCGGCTACGCCAGACCTCAGTCTGTGCAGAAAAAGGCAACTTGTATTTTTTTCTCTCTCCCCAGTAGATTGTTACGACGGACATTCATTCTCATAAAACGATACACTCTCGAGTTTATACACATTATTCTAGCAATGAAGTCCAGTGTGAAGAACAACCTGAGAATAAGAACACTAGATTTTTTTTCTTCTTTTTTTTTTTACAGCATTTCTGTTAAGAGAATAACAGAGCAAAATGGTTCCATCAGTCTCAAGTCCATCTGCATTTTCTTCTTCTGAGGTAGAAAGACTACCGCGTAACCTCCACAATCTACTGCAGTCGTGTTCAGTCAGTCCTAGGCTATGACTCGCATGATCCGCGAGCATGTTTCACGTAGCGCTAGCATGTTCCATCCATGTAGTGTTAGCATGATCCGCGAGCATGTTCCATGTAGTGCTAGCATGATCCGCGAGCATGTTCCACGTAGCGCTAGCATGATCCGCGAGCATGTTAAACGTAGTGCTAGCATGATACGCGAGCATGTTCCATGTAGTGCTAGCATGATCCGCGAGCATGTTCCATGTAGCGCTAGCATGATCCGCGAGCATGTTCCATGTAGCGCTAGCATGACCCGCGAGCATGTTCCATGTAGCGCTAGCATGACCCGCGAGCATGTTCCACGTAGTGCTAGCATGTACCATCCATGTAGTGTTAGCATGATCCGCGAGCATGTTCCATGTAGTGCTAGCATGATCCGCGAGCATGTTCCACGTAGCGCTAGCATGATCCGCGAGCATGTTCCATGTAGTGCTAGCATGACCCGCGAGCATGTTCCACGTAGCGCTAGCATGACCCGCGAGCATGTTCCATGTAGTGCTGGTGCAACTCGGCCTCCAGACTGAAAGACACTCCACATTCCAGACAGCTGAGGTCTCCGCCGGCGTGCTCGGTGGTGGCCGGCGGCGGGGTGGCGGGGGGCTGCCGCCCCGTGAACTCGCCCATGCATTTCTGGTGGTGGTCGATGAGGGCCTGGACGTCGCTGAAGGCCCTCGGGCAGTACGGGCACGTGTACGTGTCCGCGTCCAGGTCGCCCGGGGGGCCGTGCTGAGCCTCGTGTTTCGCCAGCGCGGTCGGCGACAGGAAAGACTTCCCGCAGTGCTGGCACTTGTGGCTGGCGTTGGCGGCGGCGCCGGTGGTGGTGGTCTGCGGGTCGGGCTCGGGGGAGTTGTCCTTCGGGTCCGGACCGGACTTGGGAGGCCTGGAGGAGGGGGCGACGACGGCGGCGGCGCTGAGCCGGTAGCGGAGCTCGATGGGCAGCCGGCGACGCACCTCGTCGTGCCACGCCAGGTGCTGCTGCAGCTGCGTCTCCGTCCAGTAGCCGCCGCAGCACAGGGCGCAGCAGTACGGCCGGCTGCGCCCCGCCGTCCGGTGCGCTCCCAGCTGCTCCTCCGTCTGGAAGGCTTTGCCGCACTTGCTGCACTTGAAGAGGTATTTGACCGCGTGGTGCTCGGACACGCGGCCGCCGGGCGACGCGCGCCGCGCCACCTCGGCCGCCGCTTCGGGGAGCCGAGTCTCTCGCGGCGGCGGCGGCTCCTGCTTTACCGCCAGCGGCTCCTGCTTCACGGCCGGGGGCTCCTGCTGGCGGCGCTTTGGACTCGGCCCCTGCTTGTTGTGAAGAGACCCCCGCTTCGGAGTCACCGCCCGGTGTGGGACGGGCTCCTGGTGCGGCGTGGGCTCTTGCTTAACCTCGAGGCATGTCTTTCTGTGGTTGTGGAGGGCCCCGGGCGAGCTGTACTTCTTCCCGCAGCGCGGGCAGGGGAATGCCCCGCGGGTGTTCGACTTGCTCCCGATCCTCTTCCTCCTCCTTTTGCGTTTGACCACCGCGGTGACGCCGTCGTTTGCGACGGTAAGGCTTTGGGTGGGTTTGGCTTCATGGCCACTCGTGGCCAAGTTGTCTGCGGCAGCAACGGGAGATTTGGAATTGTCCTTTGCGTGCGTGGCATGAGCCTGCCAATGGTGGGCACGCAGGCCTCTGACCTTCGCAAACGTCATGCGACAAAGAGGACACTGAACCCTGCCTCTTACGATCAACGGGGCGGGTTCAGGGTCACTGGGGGTGGCGTCGGTGGCACCGGGCTGCTCCGGGGCCTGGTCAGCCGAGGTGAGCGGCGAGGGTCCTCCGGGAGGATCTGCAGATTTCAAAGTGGCGCAGTGCTCGCTCTCGTAGTGAACGGCTAGCAACGAATCGAGCACAAAGGTTTTGTCGCATTCCGGACATGGCAGTTCTGCACCCGCCGCACTCTCGCCTGGCGCGGGCCGCGTCTCGCCAGCTTCGGCCTGACCCGGCGGCGGCGGGGCGCAGAAGATCTGGTGACGGCGGAAAACGCACAGGTAGAAAAAGCCCTTGCCACAGTTCTGACACCGGTACGGCACGTCGCTCGCCGCCGTCGGGTTCGTGTCGCATTTCCAGTCGCCTCCTTTTACCAGGGAAATGGCGAATTTCTTGTCTGCGTGCCAACGCTTATGCGTTCCGAGGGCCGAGTTGGTGGTGAATCGTCGGCCGCACTCTGAGCACAGGAACGACCCCACGGTGTCGTCTCCGTGCGTCGTCGACTTCTTGTTGAACAACACCGCGGACAGGGCCAGTTTCGCTTTGACCTTGGAGCTGTGACCTTGCCGATGGATTCTCTTGTGGAAGTTCAGCGCTCCGGCCACCGGGAAGCTCTTCGGACACTCTTTGCACTTGTACTGTAACCTCGTCGCGCCGCCGCTGGCGTTCTCCGAGGCGCCCGACGACGACGATGTCGTCTGCGGTTCCGTCTTGATTTCGGCCGCGAGCGCGCTTTCAGCGGGCGTCGCCGCGCCTCCGCCGCCATCGGCCGGAGGAGCGTCCTTTTCTCGCTTGACGCACAGTTTCCGGTGGGCCCGCAAGGAGGACTTCCTGTCGAAGTGGGCGAGGCACGTGGGACACTGCAGCGCCTCCAGGGCGGCGACAGAGGAGGGCCGGGCGGGCGAGGACGGGGAGTAGCCGCTCTCGTAGCCGTGGCTCCTCATGTGGAACTGCAGGGCCTTGGCCCGCGAGAACAGCTTGCCGCAGTCGGGGCAGCCGTACGTGTTCTTCTGCACCTGCTCCACCTGATGCTGGAAGGACTTGCTGGGGGGCGGCAGCGCCACCTGGTGGGCCCGGTGCACCACGCCGTGCCGCAGCAGGCTGGAGAGGAGGCGGAAGGCGCGGCCGCACAGCTCGCACGTGTGGTTCCCGTCCTCGTGCTTGCGCATGTGCGACTTCATGATGCCCTGGTGCCGGAACTTCCTGCCGCACACGGGACACGCCACCTTGCGGCCGCCGTGGGAGGAGCGCGAGTGTCCGTTGACGACGGGGTTGGGGCCGTTCCTTTGCCTCAGGTCGGCGCACTGGTTCGGACTCTGCTTGTGGTGCGAGTACGCTCCCAGGGACCAGAAGCCCTTCCTGCACTGTTCGCAGTGATAAATCTTTGGACCGAGGAGAGTCTTCGTCGGATTGAACGCTTTCTTAGTCGCCGGACCGTCCTCGTCGGCAGGGTTTTGAGCGGGGCAGCGTTTCTTGTGGTCAAACAAGCCGCTCGCGCTAGAGTAAGAGGTCATGCAGTCCGGGCACGAGTACGGCTTCCTTTTAGCATGCTGCATCTGGTGAGAGATCAGCGCGGACACGCGCGAGAACTCTTTCCCGCATTCGTCGCACCTCAGGTCGTTCGGCCGAAGCCCGGCGGCTTGTTTGAGGTACTTGTGCTTCAGAATGTGATTGCAGTGCGTGACGCGGTTGAAGGTCTCGTGGCCGCACGTGTCGCACGCGTAGACCTTCTTGGGTTTCCCCGGGTCGCGTCGAGACAGCTTGTTCTTGAGGACACCGTGCCAGAGCCTGTGGACGCGCAGCGACGACGGGCTGCAGAACCAGCGGGGACACTCTGGACAGTGGAACCGGTCCTGCTGGTGAGTGGACCCGTCCTGCTGATGAGTGGACGCGTCCTGCTGATGAGTGGACCCGTCCTGCTGATGAGTGGACCGGTCCTGCTGATGCTGAGACGCTTTACGCTCAACCTTTGTCATTTCTGATTCCGGCCTCGCCGCCCGGTCATCACTGGCCGCCTCAAAGTCTATCTGCACAATGTTCAGATCCACTCGTCCCGGCTTGGCGACCAACGTGCTCACAGAGACCGCGTTGTTCTCCTGGTCGGACTCGCACAGCAGCTCCAGATCAGGGTTCAGGTCTTGCACCTCGTTCTCCTCTTCGGATTCGCTCGCGCTGATCACCTCCACGTGAAAATCCGCCGTTTCGTAACCCTCCTCGGAGTCGTCTTCCTCCCCCTCGTCTCCTTCGACATTGACAAAGACGCCGGAGTCTTCCTCGGTTGTGGCGGGGTGCAAGGCGGCCTGCGTGACCGTGTGCAAGGTGGCCTGCGTGTCGTCTACGAGCGCCAACACGCGCTGCGCCGCCTCCTCCTTGCCGTGCTGCGAGGGCTTCTCCGGGACTACAGGACGTGCCGGAAGAGGAGGCGGCTCCTTCTCGTCGCCCCTGAACACGTCGGTGTGATGGAGCCGGTGGGACTGAAGCGCCGACGCCCTGGAGAACCTCAGCCCACAGTCGGGACACTCGAAGGCCTTCTTCTGCAGCTGGCACACCTGGTTGAGGAAGGACTTGGCCGCCGTGTCCTCGCTGTGGGCCAAGCGCTGGTGCTTGTAGTAGAAGGTCAGCGTCATGAAGACCTTTCCGCACTCCTCGCACGGGAACCTCTTGTCCACGTTGGCCGAGCGCTTGGCGTGCCAGCGCTGGTGGTTGACGAGGGCGATGTGGCCGCCGAAGGTCTTGCTGCACTCGGTGCACTGGAAGGCCTTCTTGGGCGTGGCTTTGGGCTGCTCCGGGCTGCACCGCACGTTGCGGCTGAAGCGCTGGTGCGTCTTCAGGCGGGACAGGGCGGGAAACGATTTGCCACAGGTGCACTCGAAAGAGTCGTCGCTGGGCGCGGCGGCGGCGGCGGCCGTCCGATTTGGACCGTTCTCGGTGTGAAGCGCACCGTCCCCCGCGGCGCCCTTGTCCCCCGCGGCAGGAACAGTCTCTGCTGCACTCTCGGGCCTTTTGGGGCCCTCGGTGTGGGCGGTGTCCCCTGCACTCTGGGCCACTACAGGCCGTCCAGAGAGGATATTGTCTCCTGCCGGCGCCCCTACAGTGAGGACATTGTCCCCTGCACCCATGTCCTCTACACGCCCCTCAGTGAGATCAGCGTGTCCTGCACCCTCGTCCCCTTCGGCGTCTCCGACATCGTCTCCGACTGCAGACCCCTCGGTGTGGGCGGCGGCGGCGGCGGCGTCTCGCGCTCGCTTGCCGTCGTTGCGCGAGCGGCTCAGTTTCCCCTTGATCAGCTTCCCCTCGTGACAGCGGCGGTGGGCGTCCAGCGCGGAGGCCCGCGAGTAGCTCCGTCCGCACGTCTCGCAGCGGAACGACTTCTTCTTCAGCTGCTCCAGCTCCAGGTCCAGAGACTTGGAGGCCTGCCGGTGGACCCGCTGGTGGTTCAGCAGGTAGCCCAGCTGGCCGTACGTTTTCCCGCAGTCTGGACACTCGTAGGTGCATTTGGTCGTCTTCCTGCCGGCCGGCGCGCTCAGGTCGCCCGATTCGGGACCGCGGATCTCTGGAAAAGGTGAACTGTCCGGCTGGGGGTCTTGGTTGTGTGGTTGGGGGTCTTGGTTGTGTGGTTGGGGGTCTTGGTTGTGTGTTTGGGGGTCTTGGTTGTGTGGTTGGGGGTCTTGGCTGTGTGGTTGGGGGTCTTGGTTGTGTGGTTGGGGGTCTTGGTTGTGTGGTTGGGGGTCTTGGCTGTGTGGTTGGGGGTCTTGGCTGTGTGGTTGGGGGTCTTGGTTGTGTGGTTGGGGGTCTTGGTTGTGTGGTTGGGGGTCTTGGCTGTGTCGTTGGTGGTCTTGGTTGTGTGGTTGGTGGTCTTGGCTGTGTGGTTGGGGGTCTTGGCTGTGTGGTTGGGGGTCTTGGTTGTGTGGTTGGGGGTCTTGGTTGTGTGGTTGGGGGTCTTGGCTGTGTGGTTGGTGGTCTTGGTTGTGTGGTTGGGGGTCTTGGCTGTGTGGTTGGGGGTCTCCTGTGGAGTGGTCTTCTTGGGTGGGCTGAGGGCGATTCTCAACGTAGGCCGACTCGTCGCTGGAAGCGTCTCCGCCATCCTGGGAGAGGACAGGCCCCTCCCCTGAAGAGAGGACAGGCCCCTCCCCTAAAAGAAATAGAGAGAACACAAATTAACACCCTGAGCGTCAAGGGCGGAGTTCTCCGTTCAATCAATTAGTAACGCCCAGAGCCCAGAGAAAACACTCTTCACCAAGAAGTGACATAGACTTCATGTTCATGTTGTTTTTGTGTACTATGTTCTTCTTATAGCATGTTATGTAGACAGCACTGTAATTGTATTGTATGTAGTCATAGCACGCCATAGTACACATATATAGCATAGTAGTAAAGATGTATAGTTTATATGTATAGTGTATGTATAGTTTCACTATATAAATATTCCACTGTTACTTTCTTAGCTTACGCATGTTTCATGATAAATGCTTTTTATGTGATGTATTCCCATGCTTTGTTCTTGCTTAAATGTAAGTCGCTCTGGATTAAGAGCGTCTGCTAAATGCCTAAATTGTAAAATTGTAAATTGTTTGTATGTCTTGTATTTTTTTTTTTATGGAAAAAACCCAATAAAACATTATATATTAAAAATGAAAATAAAATACTTCATGTTCATCACGGCCAAATGAGCTAGTTTACTTCAGTCTTTAATAATTAATGTCTTCCAAAGTCTGAAGATCAGTGTGTGGTTTAAAGGATAGTCACTACCACTACATAAATTATAAACTATTTCCTTTTTTCTGCTAAATGTGATGTTTCTATGTACATCATTTCAAAGCTGTTTTTCTTAGCCATGTTTTGCCTAGCATTGTAGAGTTAAGCTAAAAACTAGATAAAATTTGCATTTGCCGTATGGGCCAATCTGGGAATCAAACAATTCAACGATTTATACATTGATAACGTTTTGGCTCGTTCCAAGAGCTTTCAAATGTGTTCGATCTCCCCAGACAAAAATGATTTCGCCACCTACAAATCCGTAGTTTTGTGCGTAACAGGTTTCCCCAATTCACTGACAAACCCGAAAAAGCCCCATAGATAACTTTCTGGTTCAAGCACCATGTCATGTTATGTTATGTTGAAGAAAAACCCCCCAAAAAAAAGAAAAAAAAAATAGATAAATTTGTTACTACCGAAACAGTCACTACCGAAACAAGTGACAAAATGGATGTTTATGCTTTTTAATGTACTTAATTCTAGTAGTTTAGTAGTAGCTTGAGCAAATGTAAAGCATCTTATGAGTTAATATTTAGCAAAATAGTTAAGTGGTCACTACCGAAAACCTTGGTTGTTTTGGCTAAAACAAAGATAGTGAGTTATCAACCAATATCATGATTGGTTAGGTGTATGTGTAATGTCAACTACAAATAATGCTGAAATCAATATACCGGTAATCAACTTTATACATTTTACAAAGAATATTGGGTTTAGATTTTGATTACTCTCAATAATTCAACATAAAGAAATGTGTTAACATATCAATTTAAATGTATTTAATTGTGGCACCACCTACATATATTTTAAAAAATGGTCTGTACAGGGGAATTTAGAAAAGAAAAAAGTATCTTTATTCGAAGGTAAAAGTCTAATTTGATATTCCAATAAATTATTAAAATACAATATGGTAATTGAGTGTGCCTTTACTAAATGTGTCCCTTGGAACTGCTGCAACATGAATATGGTAAAGGATTTTCCAAAATAGCATACAAATTTCACACAATTTCCAACTTTGAACCAATTGGGTAGATTGGCCCATAGGCTATAGGTTGTGTACAGGTTAGAAAAGAATCCCCTGGCTTTCCTGCCGTCTCTCTGTCACTTTGTAAACAAACCACTGTGCATGAGACGGACGAATAGGACCCATAGCCTGGAGGGATGCGACGCTCTGATTGGTTTCCGAAACGTCAGAGCCAGTGTTTCAAGCCTAAACTTCAAAATAAAATGCCCACCATTTCCGTTTCACTACACCGTTAAGGCTAGACTGGCATTATAGTCATCGAAGTGGACTAGTGAGAGATGAGATTATCTCTCCTTCATTGTGGGACTGCAGAACTCTGGAGATGTCAACAAACACAACAAATACAATGTGAATTGTGAATGTTAACTCAGTCAGTTTTTTAGTTTGTACCTGTAAGGAGTAAGGGCCGATTCATACTCCTATTTTAGAGCCGAATAAAAGTCGGTTCGGCGCTGTAGAGCCTACAATGTGACGTCATTTGCCTCTGTAGAGCCTACAATGTGACGTAATTTGCCTCTGTAGAGCCTACAAATGTGACGTAATTTGGCTCTGTAGAGCCTACAATGTGACGTCATTTGGCTCTGTAGAGCCTACAATGTGACGTCATTTGCCTCTGTAGAGCCTACAATGTGACGTCATTTGGCTCTGTAGAGCCTACAATGTGACGTCATTTGCCTCTGTAGAGCCTACAATGTGACGTAATTTGGCTCTGTAGAGCCTACAATGTGACGTCATTTGCCTCTGTAGAGCCTACAATGTGACGTCATTTGGCTCTGTAGAGCCTACAATATGACGTCATTTGCCTCTGTAGAGACTACAATGTGACGTCATTTGCCTCTGTACAGCCTACAATGTGACGTCATTTGCCTCTGTAGAGCCTACAAATGTGACGTAATTTGGCTCTGTAGAGCCTACAATGTGACGTCATTTGGCTCTGTAGAGCCTACAATGTGACGTCATTTGCCTCTGTAGAGCCTACAATGTGACGTCATTTGCCTCTGTAGAGCCTACAATGTGACGTAATTTGGCTCTGTAGAGCCTACAATGTGACGTCATTTGCCTCTGTAGAGCCTACAAATGTGACGTAATTTGGCTCTGTAGAGCCTACAATGTGACGTCATTTGCCTCTGTAGAGACTACAATGTGACGTCATTTGGCTCTGTAGAGCCTACAATGTGACGTCATTTGCCTCTGTAGAGCCTACAAATGTGACGTAATTTGGCTCTGTAGAACCTACAATGTGACGTCATTTGCCTCTGTAGAGCCTACAAATGTGACGTCATTTGGCTCTGTAGAGCCTACAATGTGACGTCATTTGGCTCTGTAGAGCCTAAAATGTGACGTCATTTGGCTCTGTAGAGCCTACAATGTGACGTCATTTGGCTCTGTAGAGCCTACAATGTGACGTCATTTGGCTCTGTAGAGCCTACAATGTGACGTCATTTGGCTCTGTAGAGCCTACAATGTGACGTCATTTGGCTCTGTAGAGCCTACAATGTGACGTCATTTGGCTCTGTAGAGCCTACAATGTGACGTCATTTGATTTCTGACGAGCCGAAATCATTTCGGCACTACAGCGCCGAGAAACAGTGGTAAAATAAGAGTATGAATCGGCCCTAAGTGTGTTATCTCTCTGCTGTGCACAGGCGAACCAAACATGTTTTAAAAATAGCAGTTGATCAATCTCTGCTGTGAAAATAGCCACTCTACAAAGATCACACAACACATCGAATGTTTTGCTAAATGTTTCACAGAATGTTGTTGGTCCATTATGACGAGCCCAGAACAAACACCCCAGCCAGGGTTGATGTGGTTGAGCAGGTCAGGCCAGGATGATGATGATGATGATGATGATGAGACAATACATACAACCACCAAAGAAGTGCTTTACTGCTTACTGACTGTCAATGACTGTTCATTTAGGAAGATGGTCCATCCCGATTGGAGCCACTAAAAGCGACATGGTAACAAATCCTACAAAATAATGTTCTCCTAAGTAGGCACCGCCTTCAAACGGCAAATCTCGTGAACGTGGAATTCCCGGGAATCTTAAAGGCAATTGTCAACAGAGCACCGAAGTCTGACGTCAATATCGGTAGAGGGCGCAATTCCACAGGTTCATGTACTTTTTATTTGCATTATAATCCCCATAGGGGGATTTTAGATCGCCTCATAACTCATATAAGTGTTAGTGAAAAATAAACATGTCATCCCGGCCGTTTCACTCATATGGATATGAAGAATCAACTGACTGAGAGAAAACGCTAATGTTACTGCTGCTGAATTAGTTAGATTTTCACTAGAAGCAGACTGTATCATATATGAGTGACTGACTGTTGCAAACGATACAGAGACACCTCCCTGACAATAACGGCGAGACAGCTTGTTTATTTTTGGACCACAACGCTTATAGTAGACGATATTAACATCACCCCATGTTATTCTCCATAGAGAAATTACTTCCATGAACCAGGGGAATCGAAGGGATGAGCGAGTTACGTCAGGACTTTAGAACCAGGGGAATCGAAGGGATGAGCGAGTTACGTCAGGACTTTAGAACCAGGGGAATGGAAGGGATGAGCGAGTTACGTCAGGACTTTAGAACCAGGGGAAACGAAGGGATGAGCGAGTTACGTCAGGACTTCGGTGCTCTATCTATAGGCTCTGGGGGGATATTAGACATTTGAGGCCATCAGGCCGAGGCTGTGAGGCACTCTGCTATACAAACATCCTATGGTTACTGGTGCTAGATCCCGCAAGTGTGTGTTGTTGCTGGGACAGAGAAAGGATGAGAGATTTCCGTTTTCAAAGCAAAAACTGTGGCGGAATAATTCCTCGTGATGTCTGGTAAATGGTAAATGGTGCATTTATATAGCGCATTTATCCAAGGCGCTTTACATAGATTGGGTGAATGCACATTGACCCATTCACACACATTCATACACCGATTGCGGACGGAAGCCATGCAAGGTATACCAACCAGCACATCGGGAGCAATTTGGGGTTCAGCGTCTTTGCCCAAGGACACTTCGACATGTAGACAGGAGGAGGAGGAGCCGGGATTCGAACCGCCGACCCACGGATCATTGGACGACCTGCTCTACCTCCTGAGCCACAGTCTGTGTTATTGCGTTAGCCTTTGGCCTCATATCTGACCTCGTGAATGTTAGAGAGACCAGTTATCATGACATGGCGGTCATGGTGAGAACACAGTTTGGGGCAAGGTGTGTTTCTCTGTTTTCAACTAGCCTGTGTTCCCACTTCCCCTCCCTGTTTTCACCAGAACATTACTTTATTACAGACCTGTGTATAACTGGTACTTATTACATTTATATCTCAGAAATAAAAACCACAACCGTGTGAACTTAACCCATTCTGGGTGGGAAACCCTTTTGGTGTTATCATTATGTTAGGCTTTAGCTATTGAAAAATAGCAGACCTAGAAGCTTGTAGCGCGCCACCGAGTGGCACAGAGGCGCGCTACAAGCTTCTAGGTCTGCTATTTTTGAAAATTTGAAGAACCACTGACATAGAAACATAGCTTTTTCAGAAAACTGTCAGGATGTAGAAGACATTTTTAGAATCTGATCTCAGGTCAGAATGGGTTTGACCTGAACTGAGCGGTGCAAGCTGCTCAGAAACACCACTGGCCACTGGCTGGCTGCAGTTATATAGTGCTCAGTGTGAATGGACCTTTTAGGCTGCTCAACAGCGCCACTTTAGGTCACCCAGTGGTATTGTAGCTGCCCGTACCCCAAACAGACAGACATACATGCATACAGACGTAGAGTAAACGCACATTGGAGTGGATAGGCACTGCTCATAAATTAAATAAAAAGGATATTGTGTGCACTTCGGAGTGTACTTTTGAGGGTCTTGGTAAAATACTTTTAAGACATTTTAAGCCCATACATCCACACAGAAAAGTCCTATCTGATTGACAGCCCCATACATCCACACAGAAAAGTCCTATCTGATTGACAGCCCCATACATCCACACATTAAAGTCCTATCTGATTGACAGCCCCATACATCCACACATTAAAGTCCTATCTGATTGACAGCCCCATACATCCACACAGTAAAGTCCTATCTGATTGACAGCCCCATACATCCACACAGAAAAGTCCTATCTGATTGACAGCCCCATACATCCACACAGAAAGGTCCTATCTGATTGACAGCCCCATACATCCACACAGAAAAGTCCTATCTGATTGACAGCCCCATACATCCACACAGAAAAGTCCTATCTGTTTGACAGCCCCATACATCCACACAGTAAAGTCCTATCTGATTGACAGCCCCATACATCCACACAGTAAAGTCCTATCTGATTGACAGCCCCATACATCCACACATTAAAGTCCTATCTGATTGACAGCCCCATACATCCACACAGTAAAGTCCTATCTGATTGACAGCCCCATACATCCACACAGAAAAGTCCTATCTGATTGACAGCCCCATACATCCACACAGAAAGGTCCTATCTGATTGACAGCCCCATACATCCACACAGAAAAGTCCTATCTGATTGACAGCCCCATACATCCACACAGAAAAGTCCTATCTGATTGACAGCCCCATACATCCACACAGTAAAGTCCTATCTGATTGACAGCCCCATACATCCACACAGTAAAGTCCTATCTGATTGACAGCCCCATACATCCACACAGAAAAGTCCTATCTGATTGACAGCCCCATACATCCACACAGTAAAGTCCTATCTGATTGACAGCCCCATACATCCACACAGAAAAGTCCTATCTGATTGACAGCCCCATACATCCACACAGAAAAGTCCTATCTGATTGACAGCCCCATACATCCACACAGAGAAGTCCTATCTGATTGACAGCCCCATACATCCACACAGAAAAGTCCTATCTGATTGACAGCCCCATACATCCACACAGAAAAGTCCTATCTGATTGACAGCCCCATACATCCACACAGAGAAGTCCTATCTGATTGACAGCCCCATACATCCACACAGAAAAGTCCTATCTGATAGAAAGCCCCATACATCCACACAGTAAAGTCCTATCTGATTGACAGCCCCATACATCCACACAGAAAAGTCCTATCTGATTGACAGCCCCATACATCCACACAGAAAAGTCCTATCTGATTGACAGCCCCATACATCCACACAGAAAAGTCCTATCTGATTGACAGCCCCATACATCCACACAGAAAAGTCCTATCTGATTGACAGCCCCATACATCCACACAGTAAAGTCCTATCTGATTGACAGCCCCATACATCCACACATAAAAGTCCTATCTGATTGACAGCCCCATACATCCACACAGTAAAGTCCTATCTGATTGACAGCCCCATACATCCACACAGTAAAGTCCTATCTGATTGACAGCCCCATACATCCACACAGAAAAGTCCTATCTGATTGACAGCCCCATACATCCACACAGAAAAGTCCTATCTGATTGACAGCCCCATACATCCACACAGAAAAGTCCTATCTGATTGACAGCCCATACATCCACACAGTAAAGTCCTATCTGATTGACAGCCCCATACATCCACACAGAAAGGTCCTATCTGATTGACAGCCCCATACATCCACACAGAAAAGTCCTATCTGATTGACAGCCCCATACATCCACACAGAAAAGTCCTATCTGATTGACAGCCCCATACATCCACACAGAAAAGTCCTATCTGATTGACAGCCCCATACATCCACACAGAAAAGTCCTATCTGATTGACAGCCCCATACATCCACACAGAAAAGTCCTATCTGATTGACAGCCCCATACATCCACACAGAAAAGTCCTATCTGATTGACAGCCCCATACATCCACACAGTAAAGTCCTATCTGATTGACAGCCCCATACATCCACACAGTAAAGTCCTATCTGATTGACAGCCCCATACATCCACACAGAAAAGTCCTATCTGATTGACAGCCCCATACATCCACACAGTAAAGTCCTATCTGATTGACAGCCCCATACATCCACACAGAAAAGTCCTATCTGATTGACAGCCCCATACATCCACACAGAAAAGTCCTATCTGATTGACAGCCCCATACATCCACACAGAAAAGTCCTATCTGATTGACAGCCCATACATCCACACAGTAAAGTCCTATCTGATTGACAGCCCATACATCCACACAGAAAAGTCCTATCTGATTGACAGCCCCATACATCCACACAGTAAAGTCCTATCTGATTGACAGCCCCATACATCCACACAGAAAGGTCCTATCTGATTGACAGCCACATACATCCACACAGAAAAGTCCTATCTGATTGACAGCCCCATACATCCACACAGAAAGGTCCTATCTGATTGACAGCCCCATACATCCACACAGAAAAGTCCTATCTGATTGACAGCCCCATACATCCACACAGAAAAGTCCTATCTGTTTGACAGCCCCATACATCCACACAGTAAAGTCCTATCTGATTGACAGCCCCATACATCCACACAGTAAAGTCCTATCTGATTGACAGCCCCATACATCCACACAGTAAAGTCCTATCTGATTGACAGCCCCATACATCCACACAGTAAAGTCCTATCTGATTGACAGCCCCATACATCCACACAGTAAAGTCCTATCTGATTGACAGCCCCATACATCCACACAGTAAAGTCCTATCTGATTGACAGCCCCATACATCCACACAGAAAAGTCCTATCTGATTGACAGCCCCATACATCCACACAGAAAAGTCCTATCTGATTGACAGCCCCATACATCCACACAGAAAAGTCCTATCTGATTGACAGCCCCATACATCCACACAGAAAAGTCCTATCTGATTGACAGCCCCATACATCCACACAGAAAAGTCCTATCTGATTGACAGCCCCATACATCCACACAGAAAAGTCCTATCTGATTGACAGCCCCATACATCCACACAGTAAAGTCCTATCTGATTGACAGCCCCATACATCCACACATAAAAGTCCTATCTGATTGACAGCCCCATACATCCACACAGTAAAGTCCTATCTGATTGACAGCCCCATACATCCACACAGTAAAGTCCTATCTGATTGACAGCCCCATACATCCACACAGAAAAGTCCTATCTGATTGACAGCCCCATACATCCACACATAAAAGTCCTATCTGATTGACAGCCCCATACATCCACACAGTAAAGTCCTATCTGATTGACAGCCCCATACATCCACACAGAAAAGTCCTATCTGATTGACAGCCCCATACATCCACACAGAAAAGTCCTATCTGATTGACAGCCCCATACATCCACACAGAGAAGTCCTATCTGATTGACAGCCCCATACATCCACACAGAAAAGTCCTATCTGATTGACAGCCCCATACATCCACACAGTAAAGTCCTATCTGATTGACAGCCCCATACATCCACACAGTAAAGTCCTATCTGATTGACAGCCCCATACATCCACACAGAAAAGTCCTATCTGATTGACAGCCCCATACATCCACACATAAAAGTCCTATCTGATTGACAGCCCCATACATCCACACAGTAAAGTCCTATCTGATTGACAGCCCCATACATCCACACAGAAAAGTCCTATCTGATTGACAGCCCCATACATCCACACAGAAAAGTCCTATCTGATTGACAGCCCCATACATCCACACAGAGAAGTCCTATCTGATTGACAGCCCCATACATCCACACAGAAAAGTCCTATCTGATTGACAGCCCCATACATCCACACAGAAAAGTCCTATCTGATTGACAGCCCCATACATCCACACAGAGAAGTCCTATCTGATTGACAGCCCCATACATCCACACAGTAAAGTCCTATCTGATTGACAGCCCCATACATCCACACAGTAAAGTCCTATCTGATTGACAGCCCCATACATCCACACAGAAAAGTCCTATCTGATTGACAGCCCCATACATCCACACAGAAAAGTCCTATCTGATTGACAGCCCCATACATCCACACATAAAAGTCCTATCTGATTGACAGCCCCATACATCCACACAGAGAAAAGTCCTATCTGATTGACAGCCCCATACATCCACACAGTAAAGTCCTATCTGATTGACAGCCCCATACATCCACACAGAAAAGTCCTATCTGATTGACAGCCCCATACATCCACACAGAAAAGTCCTATCTGATTGACAGCCCCATACATCCACACAGAGAAGTCCTATCTGATTGACAGCCCCATACATCCACACAGAAAAGTCCTATCTGATTGACAGCCCCATACATCCACACAGAAAAGTCCTATCTGATTGACAGCCCCATACATCCACACAGAAAAGTCCTATCTGATTGACAGCCCCATACATCCACACAGAAAAGTCCTATCTGATTGACAGCCCCATACATCCACACAGAAAAGTCCTATCTGATTGACAGCCCCATACATCCACACAGTAAAGTCCTATCTGATTGACAGCCCCATACATCCACACATAAAAGTCCTATCTGATTGACAGCCCCATACATCCACACAGTAAAGTCCTATCTGATTGACAGCCCCATACATCCACACAGTAAAGTCCTATCTGATTGACAGCCCCATACATCCACACAGTAAAGTCCTATCTGATTGACAGCCCCATACATCCACACAGAAAAGTCCTTATCTGATTGACAGCCCCATACATCCACACAGAAAGGTCCTATCTGATTGACAGCCCCATACATCCACACAGAAAGGTCCTATCTGATTGACAGCCCCATACATCCACACAGTAAAGTCCTATCTGATTGACAGCCCCATACATCCACACAGAAAGGTCCTATCTGATTGACAGCCCCATACATACTAGGTGTCAGTACACATCTATGTAAATGGATCTTTAACTTTCTATGTAACAGGAAACAGGTGGTCAAAATAGGTGATCTCGTCTCGCTGTCGAGGCTCCTAAACACAGGGGTGCGTCCTTTCTCCACTTCTCTACTCATTATACACAAGTAAGACGCGCAAACGCGGGAAGCGAACGCAGCTCGTGTGTGTGTGTGTGTGTGTGTGTGTGTGTGTGCGCTACAGCTGCGCCCTGTGTGTGTGTGTGTGTGTGTGTGCTACAGCTGCGCCCTCTGGTGGCGGGCGGGTGGTGTAACAGCGGGACAAACACACAGACACACACACAGACACACAGACACACACACACACAGACATTCAGCCCTTGCTGTCATAGTAAGTGGCTCACTGCGTTCGCAACTAATTTCTGTCAATCTCACTTTAGTACAGTTATGATGTATAAGTTTGCTGATGACACATCTTTAGTAGGTCTTATTACCAACGAGGTTGAAACCGACTACCGCAGAGCAGTAGAGGAGCTGGTGAGATGGTGTGAGAGTTACAACTTGATTCTAAACATCTCTAAAACCAAAGACATGTTCATAGATTTTAGGAAAAATAAATCGAGTCCCCCCCCCCCCCCCCCCTCTTCATCAATGGGGAAGAGGTAGAAAGAGTTTCCTCCTTCCGGTTCCTAGGGACCACCATCCATGAATCCTTATCATGGGATCTTAACACCAGTCTCATAATAAACAAATCACACCAGCGTCTCTATTTCCTGCGGCAGCTTAAGAAGTTCAAAGTCAGCCAAGCAGCCATGACTCACTTCTATCCACACTTTTCCTGGGCTGTGTGTGCTCTACTTCCTGTCGATTCGATCCAATGAAATCCAATGAAACTGGTCAGATGACCAATGATATCCAATGAAATCGACAGGAAGTGGAGCACACACAGCCCAGGAAAAGTGTGGATAGGGCCACTATTGAATGTGTTCTCACCTTCTCCATGCTGGTCTGGTTTGGTCACACAACCTCTCAAGACAAATTAAAGCTTGAAAGAGTAATACGTCACGCATCAAAAAACATAGGATGCAGCCTCCCTACACTTTCCTCACTCTATTCCACCAGAATAATTAGGAAGGCAAATAAAATAATTGCAGACAACTCCCATCCTGCACATCACCTCTTTAATCTCCTCCCATCAGGCAGGAGATATAGAAGTATCCAGAGCTCAACATGTCGCTTCAGGGATAGCACTTACCCCGTAGCCATTAGACATCTGAACTCATAGTATATACATATAGCACTTTAAAGAAACTGAATGTAATTTCCTATGCTGCTGGTTTTTGTTTTGTATTGTACTGTCCTTCTTGTTTGTGTATCTATGGTTGTCTGTATATGTTGAGTATGAACCAAGACAAATTCCTATCAACTTGTTGACATGGCAAATAAATTATTGAATTGAATTGAATACATCCAAACAGAAAAGTCCTATCTGGTTGACAGCCCCATGTAGTTCTGCCATTTTTGAAAGTCTGTCCCATTTCAGATTGGGGGGTCTGTATTTTGTAGTAATTGGGTATATAAAATAATTGGGTACAACAATAAAAAGTAAATAAAATACACACATCAACAACAAGAAAGAAGCACTTTGCAAGAAAATATGGACATACCAAATCAATCATTCAAGATTGGAGTGATTGATGGGATTAATTCGACTGGAAAGCCCCCTCTTACAATTGATACGATGTTTTGTTTTCTCGTTTTGTTTTGTTGTTTTTGTTCTTTTGTTGTCTTGTTCCTGTTAACTGTATTGTCCTGTCTGTCTTTGTTTTTGTTTTATGTTATGTTGTTTGTTTTTGTTTTGTTTTCTTGTTTGTTTTTTCCCCTTCTGTTTGTTTTGTTGTATTATTTTACCTATGAAAGCCATTTATCTGTTAGAAGGGTAGACACTATAAGCTTAGGCTTCAGCCTACACCTTTTTGGTCAATGTTTCTTTTGCAAATAATGTGCATACTGTGAAATAAAAAATTCAATCAATCAATCACTAGACATGATTGGAAGAAAAGACAAGACCTGCCAAATCAGCCTCATCCATCCATCCATGCATGGATGCAATTTATAATTGCGCATCCCCAATTAACATTTCTGCTAATTGGATTTTCGCTCAAAAGTTTAAGAAAGTATAGTTCCAAAACAACATAAATCTAGATTATGAGTTTTAAATTGTAATATGTATTAAAGTGGGTGGATGAGTAGGATATATATTTTTTTAATCTTTTATCCGCAGTACCAAATACCAATAGTTCTAAAGCCCTGGTATCCATTCCACTCCTAACCGGTGACATCCGGTCTAGACCCCCGCCTACTGCTAAACCGTATCCGGTCAGTTCAAGACGCACACACCACAGGAACCATTTCCGTATCCGCTGAAAGCTCCTACCATTGACCGGATATGCAAAGTGGGAAGAAGCTAAGTGAACCTAAACACAGAAGGAAGCAGTCTACTCTGAGCACATTGCTGCTTTTATTTATAAATACAAAACCAATGCGTGTGGTTTGATGGCACACTGTTATCAATTCAACGTCTGCTTCTCATCAAAAGTCCCATGCATACATACGCACCGTCAACGGGGTTATTTTCGTCTCCTTCTTCGTCTTCCCCCACCATGTTAACGACCACCACGGGGTGGAATTCGTCCATCGCGTGGCTCTGACTGACTGGCGTTATACTTTGACATGAAAGTAAAAAAAAACAGCACGTTACCTAAATGCTGCTACATTTACTCTAAATGTAACGTTACTTTGTCTATTTCGCCTATGATAACAGGGATAAATGTTGACTGTATTTTGGTCTACTACAGTCAGGGCGTCATTATTAACAGATAAAAAAATAGACCCTGTACTGTTGTTATCTTCTCCACATAAACAACAACGTTGTTTGGCTAATAAGAAAAGCTAAACACTGCTAGCATGCTCACTCACACACATACATCAGTGTTGCCAGGTTTTGGAAGGGAAACAAGCAACCAGGTCTATGAAAAGAAGCCCACTAGACTAGGGGCTATATTTGCGACGCTTGTAGATCTGCTAATACAATTTTTAATAAACAATAAAAAGTGTTCCCAGGGGGGAAGGGGAAAAATGTGACAAATGTGGAATCTTTTTGACATTTTTTTAACAACACAAATCTGGTACCTGGCACAAAATATGTTAGGCTTGTTGTAGGGTTCTTAATAATAATAATAATAATAATAATAATTATTATTATTATTATTATTATATGTTGTAGGGTCCTTAGAAAAATACACTATTATTATTATTATATGTTGTAGGTTCCTTGGAAAAATACACTATTATTATTATTAATAATAATAATATTATTATATGTTGTAGGGTCCTTGGAAAAATACACTATTATTATTATTATTAATAATAATAATATATGTTGTAGGGTCCTTGGACAATGGAATCACAGGTTTATTTGGATTGTGAAACAAGCCCAAATAAGCGACTACACTTTAGAAACAAGCAACTTTATAGAAAAAAGAATCCCAAGGTCACTTATAATAAGCAGACATGGCAACACTAATACATACAGAACTGTAGGCGGTGTTTGTGCGCCTGCGCCGTCTCTACACTGGGGAATCCAATTCGCTGTGCTTTGCGTATATCAGGTGCAGAGCGGATATGAAAATGACAGTAAATTGTGTACGTGTAAATGACCGGATGCGGTGGGCGTCCTTTATACCGGTTGTGCTGAATAGGAACCTGCAGAGTGACTCGTCTTTAGAGTCGCGCAAATGTATTATAATATAAATAGAAACCAGCTAAGCACATATAGCTTGTTGCTTAGCAGAAATGGAATTTAAATAAATAAAAAGTCCCAAAGATATCAGGCTTTTTGTAGATGTGTTCTGTTGTTTTTGGGAAAAGGGAGTCAGCTTAAATAAACACAATACTGGCCTACACAACTGCTTATGTTTTTATTCACTTAAATTGATGTGCACTTTGAAAGATGTCGAATGTGAGTATTATGTTTTAGTTCAATATACATGTGTTTTTATTTGTCCTTGCAAAATATAACATTACATACATTACATTGTCTGCCTACACGAAAATTAAACCAAATATTCATTCTAATACTCTTACTTTAGCCTAGTATCATTATATTAGCTGCATATCCTTCCACCCCTGATTCCATCTTCATGCAGTAATTATATATTATATTAGCTGCATATCCTTCACCCCTGATTCCATCTGCATGCAGTAATTATATTATTATATTTAGCTGCAAATCCTTCCACCCCTGATTCCATCTGCATGCAGTAATTATATATTATATTAGCTGCATATCCTTCACCCCTGATTCCATCTGCATGCAGTAATGATATTATTATATTAGCTGCATATCCTTCACCCCTGATTCCATCTTCATGCAGTAATTATATTATCATATTAGCTGCATATCCTTCACCCCTGATTCCATCTGCATGCAGTAATTATATTATTATATTAGCTGCATATCCTTCACCCCTGATTCCATCTTCATGCAGTAATTATATATTATATTTAGCTGCAAATCCTTCCACCCCTGATTCCATCTTCATGCAGTAATTATATATTATATTAGCTGCATATCCTTCACCCCTGATTCCATCTTCATGCAGTAATTATATCATTATATTTAGCTGCATATCCTTCACCCCTGATTCCATCTTCATGCAGTAATTATATATTATATTAGCTGCATATCCTTCACCCCTGATTCCATCTGCATGCAGTAATTATATATTATATTAGCTGCATATCCTTCACCCCTGATTCCATCTGCATGCAGTAATTATATATTATATTAGCTGCATATCCTTCACCCCTGATTCCATCTTCATGCAGTAATTATATTATTATATTTAGCTGCATATCCTTCACCCCTGATTCCATCTGCATGCAGTAATTATATTATTATATTTAGCTGCATATCCTTCACCCCTGATTCCATCTGCATGCAGTAATTATATTATATTTAGCTGCATATCCTTCACCCCTGATTCCATCTGCATGCAGTAATTATATCATTATATTAGCTGCATATCCTTCACCCCTGATTCCATCTGCATGCAGTAATTATATTATATTTAGCTGCATATCCTTCACCCCTGATTCCATCTGCATGCAGTAATTATATCATTATATTAGCTGCATATCCTTCACCCCTGATTCCATCTGCATGCAGTAATTATATTATATTTAGCTGCATATCCTTCACCCCTGATTCCATCTGCATGCAGTAATTATATTATATTTAGCTGCATATCCTTCACCCCTGATTACATCTGCATGCAGTAATTCAGCCATAACTCATAAGCCATGTGGTGTTCAACCTTTTTCATAACAAGGTCCATTATTTATTCAGCATTTGAGCCACACTTATTGCACAATTATACTTATTACACTATTAGTACCCTATTACACTTCACAAGTAGGCTAACACTTATTACACTACACTATTGCCCTTATTACACTATTACACTTATTGTAATCAGGTTGAGGGTCGTCTTTGGATGAGGTGAGGGAACATATATGAGGGAACTTGAGTACGCTCCCATATTTAGCCTCTCAGACCCGATCTATGTTTAACAATACTTTAACTCTTGAGTGTAAAATGGACCTGTATGATCTATAAGGGTCCATTTGATTACTCAACTCTCCACATCATTTAGTTTAGGGACCACGTGGAACCCCCTCCAGCCTAGGACAACCGCTTGAGAACCACTGTTATCAGTGGCGTGCACAGATAGACACTAGGGGGTGCTAGAGAACCCCCTGCCCTTTTTGGCAATATATATATATATATATTTTTTTTTTCTTAATTTGTAGTGTGTGGAGTGTGGACCATGCGGTGACATTGATCAAATCTTGATAAAAAACGCTTCTACTATATTATTTAGTCCCCCACACAATCTAGCTATGTTTCTATGTCAGTGGTTCTTCGATAAAATAAATAAATAGCAGACCTACAAGCTCGTAGCGCGCCACTCGGTGGCGCGCTACGAGCTTGTAGATCTGCTATTTTTCAATAGCTAAAGCACCAAAATGGGTTCCCGCCCCAAAATGTGCTGCACAAGGTGCCCTTTTTTTCACTTGAGCACCTGCCCCTCTAAATGTCTGTGCACGCCACTGACTGTTATAGGCAATAACAGAAACATCTGGAGGTAAAGTATCTGCTGTCTTTACACCGGCAAAGAATCTATCTTCTTGCTTGAATAGCAAATTTCACTCCATTGACTATAAGTATTTACAATTTACTCCATTAACTAAGTATTCAATAAGTAGGCCTATTGTACAACTTACCAAATACAAAAAAAATGCACAGAACATGACAAAGTAAATAGCACTTAATTGGAACCCAGGTAATATTATGTACACTTTACAGTGTCCAATAATAAAAGTGAATAGCCTATCATCCACATTATGTAGTGTACATATATACACAAATGCACATTAAAATATGGAGTCTGTAGTAGACCAGCTGGTTCTCAAAGTGGGGACCCTGGGGGTTCTCGGTCCTTGGGGATAAATGGATAATAATCTTATCCATTTATATGTTGGTCCGTTTTCTGTTTTTGTCACTTTGAAAAGTAATACAAACTTAAGCAGATATACTGTACAAGCTCACAGCATGAGCTTGTATATCAGCAATCTTTTGAAAATATTTAATAACGAATTTGAAAATTTTGGATAATTTCGAAAAATGTAATTCAAATCTTTTCTTCTGGAGGTCCCTGGCACAAACCATTTTATATGGGGGTCGCTGTAAAATATATATATACATTTGGGGGTCCTTGGCTTGAGAAGCACAGCTGTAGACAACTAGTAGACATCCAGCCATCTTCAACCGCTTATCCGTAGTCGGGTCGCGGGGGTAACAGCTCCACCAGAGTGCTCCAGACTTCCCTCTCCAGAGCCACATTAGTGACTTCATCCTGGGGGATCCCGAGGCTTCCCCGGCAGACATTGGAGATATAAACCCTCCAACTCATCCCTGGTCTGCCCCGGGGTCTCCTCCCAGTGGGGCGTGGTCCTTGGTCTTCCCCGGGGTCTCCTCCCAGTGGGACGTGGTCCTCGGTCTGCCCCGGGGGTCTCCTCCCAGTGGGACGTGGTCCTTGGTCTGCCCCGGGGTCTCCTCCCAGTGGGACGTGGTCCTTGGTCTTCCCCGGGGGTCTCCTCCCAGTGGGACGTGGTCTTTGGTCTGCCCCGGGGTCTCCTCCCAGTGGGACGTGGTCCTTGGTCTGCCCCGGGGTCTCCTCCCAGTGGGACGTGGTCCTTGGTCTGCCCCGGGGGTCTCCTCCCAGTGGGACGTGGTCTTTGGTCTGCCCCGGGGTCTCCTCCCAGTGGGACGTGGTCCTTGGTCTGCCCCGGGGTCTCCTCTCAGTGGGACGTGCATCGACGAGGACCTCCCTATAGGGAGACGCTCGAGAGGCATCCTAACCAGATGCACGAACGAAGCACCTGGCTACTTTCCAAGCGAAGAAGCTGTAGACATATACTGTAGGCACTGTAAATGTACAAGTAACGAGACGCTGTCGCATAATCAAATGGCAGCTTTTTAATGAGTCAAACATCTGGACAATCCTTTTCCGTGCTAAACCAATGGACAGAGGTATAGGACACATCTGGATGGTAAGACACCGACCAGGGAAGGACACGTCTTTCTTTTATTTTATTTTCATATATAAACAGTAAAATATATATTCCAATATATAATAGGGCTAATAATTCTAGCCAAAATGCCCAATAACATCCTCCTAAGGAGCTCCGCAAATGAACACGATGACATATTTATTGCAGAGAAGGGAAACGTTGCACGCAAAAACTGTCTTTAGCAATTCTGGAAGAAATTAAGACAACACAAATGACACAAATGAGTTTCATTTACATGATCGATACGTTTTGAAATGTGGGCAGCCTGTCCCAAAGAGTGATTTATTTAAGACAAAGATTCTCAAATCCTTTTCATTTCAAAGACCCCCATGCAGTTTAATTAAGCAATATTACACGAGAGGGTGTTAAGGGGTTAACGTGATTATTGCCACGACAGCGATGCGGTCAGGAACGAGACGAAGTCGAGTTCCGCAAGCATCACTGAAGAGCGACCACAAATGTCCCAAGAAACTAGCTAGCCTAGCCACCGAGTTTGCTAGCGCTCTGGGAGAACAGAGCAGCTGAATTCTTTGTTTTGATTGGGTGGTGAATGGTGCTGGTTTAACCCACGGCTAGAAGGCTGTTTCAACCAATCAGATTGCTTCCTCGAAACGACCTGTGGTAGAATATCCATCAGGCCACGGACGCCATGCGACGCAAAATCTACAGCAAAGAAAACGAGTTAATTTAACCCCGAGTGTGTGCACTGCAAATTAGGGATGCACCGATCCGATACTCGTATAGGAGATCGGCGCCGATCCAGGCTAAAATTCTAGATCGGGTATCGGATCGGTGGCCGATACATTATCCGATCCGATCCGATAATTATGTGTAATTACAGTATGAAAACAACTCTACCTCCTCTGTGACACAGCAGTGTAGTATTACTGTGGAATGCAGCCAGGCTAGCCTGCGCACACATTAACCTGGTCTAATTGTTGCAGTTATTTAATAAATAATTCAGTGCATTTATATCTGTGTTTGTTACATTTTGTTTTACAAAGTTGGGAAAGTAATGTTTAAGTCAAGCCTTGATGTTGCCTTACACAAAATAATGATTCCAGACTCCACACAGTGAGGCATACAGCTTAATAGGTTATTACGTTTCTTTGTGGGGGGTATCGGATCGGTACTCTGTATCGGCAGATACTGGACCCCCATGTATCCAAATCGGTATCGAATGCCAAAAAGCCGGATCGGTGCATCCCTACTGCAAATGGAACCAAATGGGAGGGAGACACAGGCCTATTCATACTCCAGTTTTAGGTGAGAAGGTGACCACCATCTTCTATAGACGACCGTATGAGGTCAAAACGTTGGTTTCCTCTCTTTAAATACATATCTTTGCATCGTGGCTATGAGTGTGTGGACTTTTTCTTTATCTTCTATATGTTTTATATCACCTTTATCACCTTCTCCTGTTTGTTGACCTGAAAACACACAACAACATACACTGACAAGTCTATGAAGCCATGTATGAAAAAGTTTAACCCATTTTCGGTACGACTGAGTTTTCTGAAAAACCTATGTTTCTACTTTCTATGTCAGTGGTGCTTAAACTTTTCCAGGTCAAGGACCCCCAGAATGATCTGTATTTGGCCGCCGACCCCCATCTGAAAATGTTGTTCCAGGGACCCCCCCCCCAAAAGCAAAGATTTTAGTTAAAAACGTTTGCTCTGAAAGCATATATATATTCAAAGATCTGTGCCACATTTTCAAGACTTTTCAAAATTAGCAGATCTACAAAGCTCATGGTAGCTATTTTTCTAATAGCTAAAGTATAGCATAATGGTTAAAACACCAAAAGGGGTTCCCGTCCTGCTTGGGTTAAATTTCAATATAATGTTGTATAATATATGATGCTTCATGTCTCTCAGCTAGGGGGTCTTTTGGCCTGAAAAACGGTCCAAAGTAGGTTAAGTATTTTTCTATAAAACCTGTTTCTACAAAGACCAGCCATTATGGTCATAAACAAGACACAAGGAGGGAATGTGGGCCTCGTGATGTTCAAATCATCTATACTTTATTTACTTTTAGCGCATTGTGCAAAATGTTGGGAAAATGGCATAAAACAAGTGGCAAAATTAGTTTAACGTCGTTTAATGCAACCAGATAGGAGTTTTCTGTGTGGATGTACAGTATGGGGCTGTCAAGGCCAGAATGTAGTCATTTCCCACATAACCTCCGGGTATGATGATACCAGGTGCATACCCGCTATAGCGCACCGAAGTCCTGACGTAACTCGCTCATCCCGACCATTCCCCTGGTTCGCGGAAGTAATTTCTCTATGGAGAATAACATGGGGTGATCTTAATATTGTCTACTATAAGCTTGTGGTCCAAAAATAAACAAGCTGTCTCTGCGTTATTGTCAGGGAGGTGTCTCTGTATCGTTATATTGTCAGGGAGGTGTCTCTGTATCGTTATATTGTCAGGGAGGTGTCTCTGTATCGTTATATTGTCAGGGAGGTGTCTCTGTATCGTTATATTGTCAGGGAGGTGTCTCTGTATCGTTTGCAACAGTCAGTCACTCATATATGATACATTTTTCAAACACAGTTCCTATGAGGCGATCTAAAATCACCCCTATGGGGATTATAATGCAAATAAAAAGTACATGAACCTGTGGATTTGTGTCCTCTACCGATATTGACGTCAGACTTCGGTGCTCTATAGCCAACATTGCCAAACCCCCTGTATCCTGCTACCTTCAGGAAGGAGATATGGTGTACCAGCATACAATAAGGTCAGACTAAAGAGGTCCTTTGTCCACCAGTCGACCTTGAGGCTTAATCAGGAGTTGTAGTAGCCACAGGGTAATCTAAGCGGTGGATATTGCTCATGTCTTTATGTATGTAAATTGTCTTGTTCTTTGTGTTTTGTATATGTGTTTCTGCATACTTGGCTGCTGTGTCGCAAGACAAATTACAGTGTGAACTGACAATAAAGTATTATATCATATCATCATCCCTTCACCTGCCCGGTAGGCCTACTCGCACACAGAACATGACAATAACACGCTGTATCCCTTCACCTGCCCGGTAGACCTACACGCACACAGAACATGACAATAACACCCTGTATCCCTTCACCTGTCCGGTAGGCCTACACGCACACAGAACATGACAATAACACGCTGTATCCCTTCACCTGCCCGGTAGGCCTACTCGCACACAGAACATGACAATAACACGCTGTATCCCTTCACCTGCCCGGTAGACCTACACGCACACAGAACATGACAATAACACCCTGTATCCCTTCACCTGTCCGGTAGGCCTACACGCACACAGAACATGACAATAACACGCTGTATCCCTTCACCTGTCCGGTAGGCCTACACGCACACAGAACATGACAATAACACGCTGTATCCCTTCACCTGCCCGGTAGGCCTACTCGCACACAGAACATGACAATAACACGCTGTATCCCTTCACCTGCCCGGTAGGCCTACTCGCACACAGAACATGACAATAACACCCTGTATCCCTTCACCTGTCCGGTAGGCCTACACGCACACAGAACATGACAATAACACGCTGTATCCCTTCACCTGCCCGGTAGGCCTACACGCACACAGAACATGACAATAACACCCTGTATCCCTTCACCTGTCCGGTAGGCCTACACACACACACACACAGAACACGACAATAACGACACAAGGATTCCATTTGAAACCCGCAACGTGTGCATGAACCTCGCTAGCAGGCACACATTGCTGGTAATGAGTTTATTTTACTCTAAATGGTGCAAAATAGATGGTTATTCTCAATATGGCACGGCCTTAATAGTTTGTTTATTACTAGAGTAAGGACAAAACTAAAAACTAAATAAAAGTGTCATTTATTACAAAATCCATTCTTTTGACAAGCGTGTCTTCTGTGGTATACGACAACAGGACCCGACATTTTGAAACGCAGAAAACTCTTTAACACAGAGACAGCACACATTCAGCCTATGGGAACAGAAAAGTCTTTAACACAGAGACAGCACACATGCAGCCTATGGGAACAGAAAACTCTTGAACACAGAGACAGCACACATGCAGCCTATGTGAACAGAAAACTCTTTAACACAGAGACAGCACACATGCAGCCTATGGGAACAGAAAACTCTTGAACACAGAGACAGCACACATGCAGCCTATGTGAACAGAAAACTCTTTAACACAGAGACAGCACACATTCAGCCTATGGGAACAGAAAAGTCACATTCAGCCTATGGGAACAAAATACTCTTTAACACAGAGACAGCACACATTCAGCCTATGGGAACAGAAAACTCTTTAACACAGAGACAGCACACATTCAGCCTATGGGAACTGTAGGAAGGAACACATAATATACTGATTCTGTACATGAAGAGAAAACACATCCAAACAAGATGACGCTGAAAACAGAGAACCGTTTGGATGAACTCGTCTTGGTCACACAGGAGAGGAGAGGAGAGGGCAGGAGAGGAGAGGAGAGGAGAGGAGAGGAGAGGAGAGGAGAGGAGAGGAGAGGAGAGGAGAGGAGAGGAGAGGAGAGGAGAGGAGAGGAGAGGAGAGGAGAGGAGAGGAGAGGAGAGGAAGGCGCACCTGGAGGCAAGGAAGCTCTGAGAAGGAAGGGAAGTGGTCACGTGCCTGGGCTGCGCCATCACACTTTCATGGACACTTTCATGGGAGCCAAACTCACACAGGAAGTGCAAAGAATACATGGCAGTGAATGGAGCCGGGCTGGAGCAGCTCATAACAAACATTCATGAACAATTGAGACCTTTTGTAAAGTAATCACTTCTGGAAAATAACAGAAGACATATCACAGGTTGTTTTCTAATCACTTACTTTTCGAGTGCACAGTATATAATTTTATCTGAGGATCTAAACAGCAGCAGGTATCGTTTCTGGCTACGAAGTATCGCGATATTTGGCTGCCAGACAAGAAACGGTGGGAAGTCTCGCGATACTATTTTACTCTAAATGGTGCAAAATAGATGGTTATTCTCTCAATATGGCACGGCCTTAATACTTGTACTTTATGGTATCTATAATTTTATAGAGATACCGTACCTCTATAAAAATTACACAGTGTACACATCGAATAACAACACAGCAGACAATAATGTGTTACATGTCTTCTGTTATTTTCCAGAAGTGATTACTTTACAAAAGGTCTCAATTGTTCATAAATAATGTTTGTTCATGAGCTGGTTACTGAGCTCTCATTGACTCCAATGCATTCTGCCAAACTTCCGGGTAGTTTGGCTCCCATGAAAGTGTCCATGAAAGTGTCATGGCGCAGTCCAGTCACGTGACCACTTCACTTACTTCTCAGAGCTTCCTTGCCTGGAGGTGGGAGGTCAGATCTTCCCCTGGGCGTGGTGACAGAAGAGGTCAGATCTTCCCCTGGGCGTGGTGACAGAAGAGGTCAGATCTTCCCCTGGGCGTGGTGACAGTAGAGGTCAGATCTTCCCCTGGGCGTGGTGACAGTAGAGGTCAGATCTTCCCCTGGGCGTGGTGACGGTAGAGGTCAGATCTTCCCCTGGGCGTGGTGACAGAAGAGGTCAGATCTTCCCCTGGGCGTGGTGACGGTAGAGGTCAGATCTTCCCCTGGGCGTGGTGACGGTAGAGGTCAGATCTTCCCCTGGGCGTGGTGACGGTAGAGGTCAGATCTTCCCCTGGGCGTGGTGAAGGTAGTGGACCTGTAGGTCCAGCTCGCTGGGCAGCGAGCCGCCGCAGATCATGCACTGGAGCAGCCGCTCGGGGGCGAAGGGCAGCCGGACCCCCCCTCCTCCTCCTCCCCCTCCTCCTCCTAGGGACAGGGTCTGGTGGTGGTGGAGGTGGTGGAGGTGGTGGGGGGGGCCGGGGTGCATGTGGATCGCCTGCGGTGCGAAAAATATATTTGCGTGTGGGTGTCGCACCAGAGCCCCGCCGCCGCCGACCGCCACAGGATGAAGAGGGTGCGAAGAGGAGGAGGAGGAGGAGGAAGAGGAGGAGGAGCCAGGCAAAGCAGCGAGAGGAGGAGGAGGAGGGGGCAGCGGCGGAGCGAGCGAATGCGAGAAGAAGGGAGACGGCTGGTTGAGGAGGATCGGAGCGCCCGTTACCATCGGTTGGAGCACCTGGCGCTGGTGCTGAAGCTGCTCCGCCACCGTGAGGCTCTGATGGGGGAGGGGGGGCCTCGGCGCCGCCGCCTGGAACCCCCACACGGCGCCGGCTCCTCCTCCTACGCCGGGGAAGCGCGGCGGCTGCAGGTCGTACTGGACGGAGAACGGCACCGTCGGAGCGGTGCTGATCCAGCCCGGAGGAGGAGGAGGAGGCCGGAAGTCCGGAGCGCCGAGCCCCGCCAGCGTCGTCGGAACGGAACGGAAGTCCCACGCCGGCGGGTGGCTGGAGGTGGCGACCAATCCTGGAGGAGGAGGGGGAGGGGGAGGAGGAGGAGGAGGGGGCTCGGCGGCCGAACCGCTTTGATCTAGCTGCGCTGCCGGAGCAGACGAGGACGAGGCGACGGCCGGGTCGGGTTTCTGCGGCTCCAACCCGTTCCACGGCGGCTTGTCGGCCGGCGGTACCGTCTGAGGCTTCCTCAGGTCGCCCAAAGCGCCGCCGCCGCCGCCGCCGTCGTCCTTCTGAGGGCCAGCGGAGGACGAGGAGGAGGAGGAGGAGGAGCTTGTGGGCTGCTTGGGCGCCGACGCGGCCGCGGCGCTCGACCGGTTGGGGAGGTGAAGGTCCTGGCCGCCGGGCGCCATGTGGGCGGGTCTGAGGCTCCAGAGCGCCGCCCCCCCTCCCCCTCCTCCTCCTCCGTCCATGTAGGGCGGGGAGGCGGGGAAGTCGTGCGGTGGCGGGGAGGCGGGAGCGTCGCTCACCGGAGGAGGGGGAGGAGGAGGAGGAGGAGGGGGGGAGGGGCTGCGTCTCTTCAGCGCACCTGGAGGGGGCGGGGACATGTTAGTGGCGGGGGGGGGGGGGGGAATAAAGTACTCTTGGTTACAGAGTGAAAGTCAGGGAATTAAAAATGTACTTAAAGGACCACTTCACCACTTTTCAACCTATCTTCATATAATAGGTACTCACTAATAATCATGAAAGAATTGTGTAGGTTGAAAAGTGGTGAAGTGGTCCTTTAAGAGCGTTATAATAATATAGTAACACCATCGAAAAGAGTGTGTGTGTGTGTGTGTGTGTGTGTGTGTGTGTGTGTGTGTGTGTGTGTGTATGTGTTATTGCTACACACCTGTAGCATTGTCTTTAGCGTTTTTGATTGATTGATTGAAAGAATGACAGAATTACAGTACACATCTCAAGCACAAACTCAATACAAAGACTGTTAACTGTGAGTGGACGACCCAATTAAGCATTACACTTGTTTACAACAGGGTCCACCATGTTCAATTCATCAAAACATTTAGAGACGAACAAATAGACACTTCTATGTAGTTAAAGAACAGAACAGGAATTCATCATAAAGGAAGCAAAAAGGGAAAAGAAACATATACAGTGAGGGGGAAAAGGGGGGGAATGTGTATGTGTGTGTGTGTGTGTGTGTGTGTGTGTGTGTGTGTGTGTGTGTGTGTGTGTGTGTGTGTGTGTGTGTGTGTGTGTGTGCGTGGTATTGCTACACACCTGTAGCGTTGTCTTTAGTGTGTGTGTCCTCCAGACTGTGGTCAGGGTGGGTCATCCAGTCTGCTCTCCTCTGATGCTGCGGTGGCTCCAGAGGGCCACCGGAGGGCGCCGCTGCGTTGGTTTGACTCTGTTGAGAAAGTTCTGTCATCACTTCCTCACCTTTGAGAGTGGAGAGGGACACTATAGTTCCACACTCACTCTCTCACTCACTCCAGAGGGCCACTATAGTTCCACACTCACTCACTCCAGAGGGCCACTATAGTTCCACACTCACTCACTCACTCACTCCAGAGGGCCACTATAGTTCCACACTCACTCACTCACTCCAGAGGGCCACTATAGTTCCACACTCACTCACTCACTCACTCACTCCAGAGGGCCACTATAGTTCCACACTCACTCACTCACTCACTCACTCCAGAGGGCCACTATAGTTCCACACTCACTCACTCACTCACTCCAGAGGGCCACTATAGTTCCACACTCACTCACTCACTCCAGAGGGCCACTATAGTTCCACACTCACTCACTCTCTCACTCCAGAGGGCCACTATAGTTCCACACTCACTCCAGAGGGCCACTATAGTTCCACACTCACTCACTCTCTCACTCCAGAGGGCCACTATAGTTCCACACTCACTCCAGAGGGCCACTATAGTTCCACACTCACTCACTCCAGAGGGCCACTATAGTTCCACACTCACTCACTCCAGAGGACCACTATAGTTCCACACTATCTCACTCCAGATGGCCACTATAGTTCCACACTCTCTCACTCCTTTAAGTGATGGTGGGGGCCACATGTGCCCACATATGTTATAGAAGAACATTTCATATATTTAGCGGTTTTCCTTTGTATTGATTTATTTATATACTGTGCTAAATCAAATCAAATCAAATCAAATCAAATCCAAACCAAATCACCTTCCACTGGACCGGCGCCGGGGGGAACATGGCTGGCTCCATCTGACCCGGGGAGAACACGGCCTGACCCGGCGGGAACATGGATGGATGCTGCTGGTTCTGCCACTCGTGACGGCCTGTCACCATTACAGATGTGAAGATGACGGTTAGTTGTCACACAAACATCAACAATTTATTGTTGATCATATGAATAAAGAATACATTTACACATACGTTTGCCTGGTAATCAAAAAAGCCACAGGGCAGAGCAGATAATTGACTAATAACGAAGAAATGACTGACTTGTTCATTATTTGTATACGTTATAAATTAGCGGAAATAGATGATCTACAAGCTTACAATGCATCACGCATTGTAAGCTTGTAGATCTGCTATGGACTCAGGGTATGTGCATGCATCTGAGTCAATCAGATAGGACCTTTCTGTGTGGATGTATGGGCTGTCAATCAGATAGGACTTTTCTGTGTGGATGTATGGGCTGTCAATCAGATAGGACTTTTCTGTGTGGATGTATGGGCTGTCAATCAGATAGGACTTTACTGTGTGGATGTATGGGGCTGTCAATCAGATAGGACTTTTCTGTGTGGATGTATGGGCTGTCAATCAGATAGGACTTTTCTGTGTGGATGTATGGGCTGTCAATCAGATAGGACTTTTCTGTGTGGATGTATGGGCTGTCAATCAGATAGGACTTTTCTGTGTGGATGTATGGGCTGTCAATCAGATAGGACTTTTCTGTGTGGATGTATGGGCTGTCAATCAGATAGGACTTTTCTGTTGGATGTATGGACTGTCAATCAGATAGGACTTTTCTGTTGGATGTATGGACTGTCAATCAGATAGGACTTTTCTCATTGGATACAAGACAGACAGACAGATATTTTGTGAAGCCACATATAATGGCCTGTTGTGGCGCTGTCATTGGGCCCAAAAAACCCATAGCCCCATAGAAGTCCATGTATTTGGGCCCAACTTCACCTAGACTGTATTACCTTAATAAACATGGTCATGAATACTTTCTGCTTCCAGTCACTAGTTTAAAGTCTCATTTTTAATGTCATAATATTCTTTTTGGAAAATAATTTATTAAAAGAAATGACCATAAAGTCGAGTATGTTCTGAGGGGCGTGGCTACCGTTACAGTCTATGATCGGGATTCCCCTCCCACTCGAGTCAAAATAAAAACCAACGGAGAAGAAGGGGGGGGAAGTCCCGCCTCGTTGTCTGGGCCAGCCAATGGCCAGCTGGGCCCAAAAAACGGATCTAGAAAGATGGCGATTCACAATACAAGGACTGACAGGCTTCATTTTACGTTCATGTTAGACCCGGGGAACGCTTTGTCCATATTCTTTACAGTCTATTGTGGATGTCTGGGCTGTCGAGGCCAGGAAGTAGTTCTTTGCCACTCAGTAGGCGTTCCCGCATAACGTCCTGGTAGGATGATGATGTCACACGCATACCCTCTATTTTCAGCTTTTAGTTTGAAAATGTTTCGACATAATTGCGATTAGACGATTCTGGTGTCAGAATTAGCGCCTTCAGAATTATTATTATTATTATTATTGTGTCAGAATTAGCGCCAGGCCTACCTTCAGAATTATTATTAAGGCCCAGGCCGTAGCGTAACGGTCTGGGCACCGGACTGGTAATCCAGTCGCAGTGTGCCGCGGGTTCGACTCCCGGACCCGACACGGCCTTTACTGCATGTCATCCCCCCATCTCTCTCCCGTTTCCTGTCAGCCTACTGTCTGTCCCTTCAAAAATCAATAAAAGGCGTAAGCCGCAAAAAAAATATCTTAAAAAAAAAATATATATATTATTATTATTATTATTCTTATTGTGTCAGAATTACCGTCATGATCCCTCAGCGAGGGCAGCTGGAACGGCGGCGGCGGCTGTGGGACGAGGACCTCTCCTCCCGCGGAGCCTTGGGGTCCCGCTGACCCGGACCACTCGGACAGCGGCGGGCGGCCCGGGCCCCTCCTCCCCCCCGGGCTGCCCCCCCCGCGGCCTCTCATCCGCAGGCCGGACGAATACGACCCGTATGGACCTACCACGGGACCACGGGAAGATTACACAGAAATTAATGAATGAATTATTTGAAATCAAATACATTAAAACACTGAAACAAAAAGAAAATACTCCCAACAATGTCCGAAAAGGAGTAGGGTGAAGTGAAGTATTAAACTTATTAACCCATTCTGACCTGGGATCAGATTCATACGAGGTTTCCACTGGGACACACACTGGTCTGATTAACCCATTCTGACCTGAGATCAGATTCTAAAAAATGTCAGTCGTTCTTCGATTTTTCAAAAATAGCAGATCTACAAGCTCGTAGCGCGCCACTCGGTGGCGCGCTACGAGCTTGTAGATCTGCTATTTTTCAATAGCTAAAGCATAACATGATGCTAACACCAAAATGGGTGCCCGTTCAGAATGGGTTAAAGACATGAAAATAGAGCAAATAAAAAACAATCTCTGCAATAACAGAAATAAAATCAATACAACTGGTAAAACCAGTACTTTAACTAATAAAAAAGAATATATATATATATATTTCCTAAGGCCCACGACGGGCTGGATTGCCACAAAATGGATTAACGGCCGCATTTATAGAGCGTGGCAGTCCCGCCCCCTTTCAGTCCCGCCCCCTTTCAGTCCCGCCCCCTTTCCAGACCCGGAAAGGAATTCCCCGTCCGTTTTCCTCATAGACTTTTCAAAAAGTATTTATTTTAAAGACACAACTCGAGTAATAATAATTAGAAAGAAGAAGGAAAAAGGCTTTTTGTGTTGTGTTTTTGTGTTGTGTTTTTCAAATTCTTTGTTCGGCCCAAAACATTGTGTTTGTTGTAAACGTCTTTAAATAAATACTTGATGTCTGATGATGGCTGGTCTACCCCGGAGTCACGATTATCGTGGCAAAAAAATATTTCGCGATGATCGAAACATGCTTTAAAAGTACAAAAAAAATTCACTTTTGTCTAATCCCCAGCATCCCTGTTCTGATAACGTTTATTAATTTTTTTAAATATTTATATATATTTTTTTAATCTAGGAAAATTAATGGGATTTTTACTCGAGTCATGACACACAAGAATCGGTCTGTGACCCACAAATGTGTCCCGACCCAGCACTTGTTTAGGAAACAAGTGCCCCCGACCCGAAGTAGCGTTTCTGGAAACGGTACCGCTCCTCCTATAACAGCGTACCGTAGCCTTGGCGCTGCTTTTGCGCGTGTGGTCCTATAACAGCGTACCGTACCCAGGCGGTGGCGTAATAACCGTCTGGGCACCCGACTGGTAATCCAGGCGCAGTGTGCCGCGGGTTCGACTCCCGAGCCCGACACGGCCTTTACTGCATGTCATCCCCCCCCCCCCCCAGCTCTCTCTCCCGTTTCCCGTCAGCCTACTGTCTGTCTGTCCCTTCAAAAAACCAATAAAAGGCGTTAAAGCCGCAAAAGAAATATCTAAAAAAAAAAAGAAACTAGCGTACCGTAGCCTTGGCGCTGCTTGCGCGTGTGGATCTTCTGGTGCACGAGCAGGCTGGTGAACCAGGAGAAGGACTTGTGGCAGTCGGGGCAGCGGTGCGGCCGCTCGCCCGTGTGCGTGTTCATGTGGTCGCGCAGCAGGTAGGCCAGCGCGAAGCTCTTGTCGCACAGGTGACAGCGGTGGGGCTTCTCCCCCGTGTGGGACAGCATGTGCTGCCGCAGCTGCTCCTCGTCAGTGTAGCCCTTCATGGGGAAAAATAAATATATTTATTATTATTATTATCCCATTCTGACCTGAGATCAGATTCATACGAGGTTTCCACTGGACACACACACACTGGTCTGATTAACCCCATTCTGACCTGAGATCAGATTCTAAAAAATGTCAGTCGTTCTTCGATTTTTTCAAAAAATAGCAGACCTACAAGCTCGTGGCGCGCCATTCGGTGGCGCGCTACGAGCTTGTAGATCTGCTATTTTTCAATAGCTAAAGCATGACATGATGCTGACACCAAAATGGGTTCCCGTTCAGAATGGGTTAATATCATTTTGTTTAATTGTTTTGTATAGCAGTAGGAGGGTGCACCGATATAGGAATTATTGGCCAATAGCGACGTTTAAAACCCATTTAGACCCGAGTTAAAAACATTCACTTTGAAAGTATATAATTATATTCAAAGATTTGCACCACATGTTTTTACGATTTTTCAATAACAGCAGACCTACAAGCTCGTAAGCGCGCCACTCGGTGGCGCGCTTACGAGCTTGTAGATCTGCTATTTTTCAATAGCTAAATTATGAGATAATGTTTAACCCATTCTGACCGGGCACCCATTTTGGTGTTAGCATCATGCCGTGCTTTAGCTATTGAAAAATAGCAGATCTACAAGCTCGTATCGCGCCACCGAGTGGCGCGATACGAGCTTGTAGGTCTGCTATTTTTGAAAAATCGAAGAGCGACTGACATTTCTAGAATCTGATCTCAGGTCAGAATGGGTTCATCAGACCAGTGTGTGTCCAGTGGAAAACCTCGTATGAATCTGATCTCAGGTCAGAATGGGTTAAAACACCAAAAGGGGTTCCCGCCCCAAAATGGGTTAAAATAACAATCTTACACCGATACTGTTTAGTTTAGTTTCTGTTAGTTTTTATTTCCCACTCTTCTGCCGGGGAAACAAATACATCTTCAATACGAGAAATACGTCGACAGCTCGGTAGAGGCTTCAGATCACCAACACACCAGCAACGCAATATATATATATATATATATATATGCTTATCAACAGCAGATAAATATCGGATAACGTCAGTTTCATTTGCCGATACCGATATTGACCGTTAAAGGAGAATTTCCATGCTAGAAGGCTTTCTTACCTTTCTTTGTAGTCGTTACGTCCCCACCAAAGAGGTCCAGGTGTTTTTTTGTGTGAAAAAGCTCCTTATTGGCTATTTCCCCTACCATTAGCCCTAAAGGAATTGCATTGAATTGAATGGGAATTGAATGGGGCTATGGGGTGTTGTGCTAATTCGCTTATTTCCATCGAAATAAGTAGTAAAGTGTGCCGCTTGGGATATTATTTACAATTTTGAGCGATGGAAATAAGTGAATTAGCACAACACCCCATAGCCCCATTCAATTCCCATTCAATTCATTTAGAGCTTATGGTAGGGGAAATAGCCAATAAGGAGCTGCTTTTGCACAAAATAACACCTGGACCTCTTTGGTGGGGACGTAACGACTACAAAGAAAGGTAAGAAAACCTTTCAGTATGGAATTCTCCTTTAACGGTCGACGGTAAATATCGGTCAAATACCCGATAATGTGTCGTGGAGACGTCGGTGCATCCCTACGACAGGAAATGCATTACAGAGCGATGAAGGGAAAAAAGGCAAAAGGCGTAAATCTAAATAATAATAGCAGAGAAAAAGGCAATCCAGTGAATCATCATGAATAACGGAGGATTTTAAAAGAGCAGACGTAGGTCTTTACTTTAACGGTTTAACCCATTCTGACCTGAGATCAGATTCTAAAAATGTCTTCTACATCCTGACAGTTTTCCATTCTGACCTGAGATCAGATTCTAAAAATGTCTTCTACATCCTGACAGTTTTCCATTCTGACCTGAGATCAGATTCTAAAAATGTCTTCTACATCCTGAGTTTTCCATTCTGACCTGAGATCAGATTCTAAAAATGTCTTCTACATCCTGACAGTTTTCCATTCTGACCTGAGATCAGATTCTAAAAATGTCTTCAACATCCTGACAGTTTTCATTCTGACCTGAGATCAGATTCTAAAAAAAAATCTTCTATGTCAGTCGCTCTTTGATTTTTCAAAAATAGCAGACCTACAAGCTCGTAGCTATGAGCTTGTAGATTTGCTATTTTTCAATAGCTAAAGCATGACATGATGCTAACACCAAAAGGGGTTCCCGTTCAGAATGGGTAAACCCATTTAGACCTGAGGACGATTATACAAATGTCTTCTAAATCCGTTTCTACAGTATGTCAGTCGTTATCAAACATTTTCATGTCAAGGACCCCCAAAAATATATGCGATTGGCCGCCGACCCCCATCTGAAAATATGTTGTTCCAGGGACCCCCCCTCCAGAAGCAAAGCTTTGAGTTAAAAACCTTCGCTCTGAAAGTATACAGTCAGTCCGGAAAGTATTCAGAACGCTTCACTTTTCCCACATTATTTTATGTTACAGCCCTATTGATAATAGGAATAAATTCATTTTTTTTCTCAGAATTCTACACAAAATACCCCATAATGACAACATGAAAGAAGTTTTGTTATGATTTTTGTAAATTTATAAAAAATAAAAAACTAGAAATATCACCTGTGCATAAGTATTCAGAACGTTTGCCATGAAGCTCAAAATTGAGCTCTGGTTCATTCTGTTTCCACTGATCTCTCTCAAGTTGTTTCTACAGCTTAATCGGAGTCCACCTGGTGAATTCAGTTGATTGGACTTGATTTGGAAAGACACACACCTGTCTATATAAGCTCTCACAGTTGGCAGTGCATGTTGCAACACAAACCAAACATGAAGTCAAAAGAATTGTCTTCAGACCTCCGAAACAGGATTGTTTCGAGGCACAAATCTGGGGAAGGGTACAGAAAACTTTCTGCTGCTTTGAAGGTCCCAGTGAGCACTGTGGCCTGCATCATCCTTAAATGGAAGAAGTTTGGAACCACCAGGAATCTCCCTAGAGCTGGCCGCCCGCCTAAGCTGAGCAATCGGGGGAGAAGGGCCTTAGTCAGAGAGGTGACCAAGGACCCGACGGTCACTCTGTCAGAGCTCCAGCGTTCCTCTGTGGAGAGAGGAGAAACTTCAAGAAGGACAACCATCTCTGCAGCAATCCACCAATCAGGCTTGTATGGTAGAGTGGCCAGGCGCAAGCCCCTCCTTACTAAAAAGCACATGGCAGCCCGACTGGAGTTTGCCAAAAGGCACCTGGAGGACTCTCAGACCATGAGAAAAAAAATCCTCTGGTCTGATGAGACAAAGATTGAACTATTTGGCATTAATTCCATGCGTCGTGTTTGGAGGAGACCAGGCACCGCTCATCACCTGGAGAACACCATCCCTACAGTGAAGCATGGTGGTGGCAGCATCATGCTGTGGGGGTGTTTTTCATCAGCAGGACCTGGGCGACTAGTCAGGATTGAGGGAAAGATGAATGCAGCCATGTACAGAGACATCTTGGATGAAAACCTGTTCCAGAGTGCTGTTGACCTCAGACTAGGACGACGCTTCATCTTTCAGCAGGACAACGACCCAAAGCACACAGCCAAAATATCAAAGGAGTGGTTTCAGAACAACCATGTCAATGTCCTTGAGTGGCCCAGTCAGAGCCCAGACCTGAATCCCATCGAACATCTCTGGAGAGATCTGAAAATGGCTGTACACCGACGCTCCCCATCCAACCTGATGGAGCTTGAGAGGGTCTGTAAGGAAGAATGGGCCAAACTGCCCAAGAATAGGTGTGCCAAACTTGTAGCAACCTATTCAAAAAGACTTGAGGCTGTAATTGCTGCCAGAGGAGCTTCTACAAAGTATTAAGCAAACGTTATGAATACTTATGCTCATATGATTTCTTGTTATTTTTATTTTTAATAAATTTACAAAAGTCGCATCAAAACTTCTTTCATGTTGTCATTATGGGGTGTTTTGTGTAGAATTCTGAGGAAAAAATGAATTTATTCCTATTATCAATAGGGCTGTAACATAAAAGAATGTGGGAAAAGTGAAGCGTTCTGAATACTTTCCGGACTGACTGTATATTCAAAGATTTGTGCCACATTTTCACGATTTAAAAAACATAGCAGATCTACAAGCTCATAGCGCGGCACTCTGTGCCACGCTATGAGCTTGTAGATCAACATAACATAAGTGAATTGGATGGAGCCCGCACACCATAGGTACTAGCAAGACGTTCTTTATTTAAATAAAGAACGTCTTGCTAGTACCTATGGTGTGCGGGCTCCATCCAATTCACTTAAGTTTCTTTTAGCCCAGCACCCAGCCTGTCGATGTGCGTATTCTACGTCTGCTCTAGATCAACATAACATAACATAATGGTTAAACCACTAAAAGGGGTTCCACTTCCTGCCCAGAATGGGTTAAAAAATGTAGACAGGCTGCCTGTCGAAGGTACAGTGGGAGTTTGTTCCACTTCCACGCCGTCAGCCCCTAGAAGCAGAAAGCTGCATCGCCGTGTGTCTTAAGTTGCCATTTGTTTTAGGCACATGGAGCAGGCCAGCAGTGTTGTTTTTGGCATCAAATTTCTATTTTAGTTTTAGTCTTTGTCTTTTGAATAGTTTTCATTTAGTTTTAGTCACATTTTAGTCACCCGGAATGTTTTATTGTTAGTCTAGTTTTAGTCGACTAAATGTCATGAGATTGTAGTCGACTAAATCTACAGGTGATTTAGTCGACTAAAATGTATTTTGGCGGGCCTTGATGCCGTCGTAATGACTGTTTTTACACTTGAAAATAGCCGATCTACGATGCGTTGTGAGCTTGTAGATCGGCTATTTTCAGCATGCAACTAAGTGTAAAATTACTTATACTGGATATCTTGTCCCACTAGTCCCTTCCTAACATTTTAGTCTAGTTTTTATTTGTTGACGAAATTGTCAATATATTTAGTCTTAGTTTTAGTCACCATAGCATAGTTTCCATTTAGTTTTCGTCAGTGGAAAAAGGTAGTCGACGAACATTTTTCATCTTAGTTTTAGTCGACGAAAACAACACTGGCAGGCCAGCAGTGGAGGGGGGGGGGGCAGTTTGGAACATATCTGGGCAGGCAGGAGTGCTGCACCATACCTGCTCAAATGTGAATCTCGATTTTTTCCTCCTCAAGAATTGAGATCACGATTCTCGTTTTTCTTTTTCTCCATGAAAAGTATTTATTGTCTTTATAGTCTGTAGTTGCTGAACATTAATTACTACATTAAAAAATGTGGCACCTTTGAGCCATAACTACTGTGGCTTTAAACAGACAACATCAAAGTGCTTAAAGGACAACTTTAGTTTTTTTTCAACCAAGGTTCATGTTTTAGGTTGTTATTAGAGAAAGTAAAAGATGAGTGTTCATTTTTCTTTCATTTGATGCTTTCTTTCGTTTTAGGGATTTTAGCCGTTTTTGACAGGGGGGCGGGGGCATTCGAGCATGGGGCTAAATATGTATTTTTTTACAGCATTTTATGGTGATTTATTTTTGTATTATTTACTATAGTCCTAATATACCCCAGGAAATTACATCTGGACACAGAAGATCACAGGATCTACTGAATGTGATCTACCTACTGGGGGAAGGCTTATACTGTGTGTATAGGCTCAATATGTCAGTTTGACACATTCAATAGATCCTGTTATCTAATGTGGTCAGATGTAATTTCTTGGGGTTTATTAGGACTATAGTAAATAATACAAATATAAATCGCCATAATACTTTGTAAAAGAAATACATACTTAGCCCCATGCTCGAATGCCCCCGCCCCCCCCTGTCAAAAACTGCTAAAATACCCAAAACAAAAGAAAGCAGCAAATGAAAGAAAATGAACACTTACCTTTTAGTTTCTCTAATGACATCCTAAAACATGAACCTTGCTTGGAAAAAACTAAAGTTGTCCTTTAACTTAAACCTCTCTTAAAAGTCTCTCTCTTGTAGCAAAAGCATAAGAGTAACTCAAATGAATTGGACAGCTAACTAGTCTTCCTCAAATGTAGAAGTGTCTGAATCTAGATTGCAATCTTTTTTTTTATATATTAAATTTTTTATGAATTGTGCAGCAGTTGCAGGAAGTCATGGAGGTAGGGGGGGGGGGGTGCAAGTTAAAGGACCACTTCACCATTTTTCAACCTATCTTCATATAATTGGTCCTCACTAATGTTCATTATAAAAATGGCACAATTATTTTCTACTCAGTCTGTGTCTCATAGGAGGGCTGTGGGCAGTTCAGAGACCCGGCTTCCAGTGACATCATCATTAGGGAGGTGTTTAACCCATTCTGACCTGAGATCAGATTCATACGAGGTTTTCTGCCGGACACACACTGGTCTGATTAACCCATTCTGACCTGAGATCAGATTCTAGAAATGTCAGTCGCTCTTCGATTAAAAAAAAATGGCAGACCTACAAGCTCGTATCGCGCCACTCGGTGGCGCGATATGAGCTTGTAGATCTGCTATTTTTAACACATTGATTGCTAGAGTTTTCTATTTGCTCAGGCTTGGTGGTGCTGAGCGATTAACATTGGGACTTCTGAACTTTTTCGGGGCCCACAGCGAGGGGCCTCTTATAGCGAGAATCACACCGCATAAATCAAAAGGAAGCCAAACTAGTCCACTTCAATTTAAAAAAAAAATTATGATTCTACCATCTTCCATTCTGGAGATATTGACCTTTTTCTAAAACCTGCTTTTCACTGCACGCTGCTCTTTTGAAAAAACAGCAGAGATATGGAAGGTTGAAGTTGACAGACATTGACAGACAGATATAAAAATGAACACAAATAATATCATATACATACTACACACTGAATGAAAGCCCTGAATGTCTACTTTTAGGAGGAAAACAAATACACATGGTCCCATGTATAGTTTGTCAGTAATTGGCTATTGAATGCAGCTTGCGCCCACCAGAGAGGATTTCAGAAAATGCATGGACCAGAAGAACTATTATTCACAAAATAAGGCCTATAGCGAAATGTACATACTATATACCGTATGAAACAGAAGACTCTCTGCTTTCATAAGAAAAATACTTCTACTGTAATAATAATGAAAATCACACCCCTGTGAAGTGAGCAGTGCAATGTTGCGCAACATTAACTAGTACCAACAAGGTAGACTAGTGGATTTACTGGACTAGTAAACTAGTCGACTAGTTGCTTAATGCCCTAATATACGACGTAAATTCTCCTTTCATTGTCAATGGCAAATGAGACACGAGTTAAGGCAAAAAGCTGTATATAGAAAGAAAACAAGTTTTTTTATTATCGTGAGAACGATGGCGTCCATTATCGTATTGCAACCGTTCAGCTTCTATTAGCTGGGATAACCCATCGATGATCGTCAGTGGGGGAACGGGTTCTGAACTGACCACAGGCGGGTTCTGAACTGCCCACAGGCGGGTTCTGAACTGCCCACAGGCGGGTTCTGAACTGACCGGGTTCTGAACTGCCCACAGGCGGTTTCTGAACTGCCCACAGGCGGTTTCTGAACTGCCCACAGGCGGGTTCTGAACTGCCCACAGGCGGGTTCTGAACTGCCCACAGGCGGGTTCTGAACTGCCCACAGGCGGGTTCTGAACTGCCCACAGGCGGGTTCTGAACTGCCCACAGGCGGTTTCTGAACTGACCACAGGCGGGTTCTGAACTGCCCACAGGCGGGTTCTGAACTGCCCACAGGCGGGTTCTGAACTGCCCACAGGCGGTTTCTGAACTGCCCACAGGCGGGTTCTGAACTGCCCACAGGCGGGTTCTGAACTGACCGGGTTCTGAACTGCCCACAGGCGGGTTCTGAACTGCCCACAGGCGGGTTCTGAACTGCCCACAGGCGGGTTCTGAACTGCCCACAGGCGGGTTCTGAACTGACCGGGTTCTGTACTGCCCACAGGCGGGTTCTGAACTGCCCACAGGCGGGTTCTGAACTGCCCACAGGCGGGTTCTGAACTGCCCACAGGTGGGTTCTGAACTGACCGGGTTCTGAACTGCCCACAGGCGGGTTCTGAACTGCCCACAGGCGGGTTCTGAACTGCCCACAGGCGGGTTCTGAACTGCCCACAGGCGGGTTCTGAACTGACCGGGTTCTGAACTGCCCACAGGCGGGTTCTGAACTGCCCACAGGCGGGTTCTGAACTGACCGGGTTCTGTACTGCCCACAGGCGGGTTCTGAACTGCCCACAGGCGGGTTCTGAACTGACCGGGTTCTGTACTGCCCACAGGCGGGTTCTGAACTGCCCACAGGCCCCATCCTACGAGAAACCGCCCCCTTTAAGACGCATTGAGGTGAACCTTGCGGCAGCTGGTGCAGCGGTAGGGTTTCTCCAGGTGCAGCTTCTGGTGCGTCCTCATGTTCTGCAGGAAGGCGAAGTCCTTGCCGCAGTCGGGACATTTGTAGGGTTTCTCCCCCGTGTGTATGATGAGGTGCTGCTGCAGGTAGCTGCTGAAGCGGAAGCTCTTCCCGCACTCTTTGCAGCGGTACGGTTTGTCCTGCAAAGGATCCAGTCAGTTAAAGGACCACTTCACCACTTTTTCAACCTTCAGAAACCGCTTCAGGTTCACGGTTCAGAGAAACCGTCTTCCAGTGACAGCATCGATGGGGAATACAAGCTAATAGAAACGGCAGGCTTTCTAGTCCTGAAAAGTTGCAATGTGAAAATGTTCTCACGATAATGAAAATCTAAATATTTTTGTTAAAGAATCTTGTTAAAAAAAAAAATCTGCCTAATGATGATGTCACTGGAAGACGGTTTCTAAACAGCCCACAGCCCTCCTATGAGACACAGACTGAGTAGAATAAACTTGTGCCATTTTTTCATGATTAATTGTTTAATCCAGGGTTCGATGGCGCCTACTACGACACATCCCCGCCTTTTGTTTTATGTGTTTAATCCGCTGTATTGTAATAATTAAAAAGAAACTCCGCCTTTGCCGCGGAGCTGGTAGTGAGACCTTCATGTTATGACAACGAAACCGGGAAATCAACACATGCTGTGTGGGCTGCTGCTAGGGCTTCTGGGAAATTGAGGCCAATGCAAATGGACGGGGTACAACGCCTCATGGAGGCGGGTCTTGTGGGGGCCGTCTCGCGGCGCACCAAGATGGCGGGTGGTGCGATCGGTTCATAACAAACCGAGGAACCTTTTTTCGCCGGATCAAAAGCCCAAATAATTCAGCGTATGCTCTAAAAGGTAATAAAACAATCTCGGCAGCGTAGAATATTTGATTAAAATGCGGGTTATAAAACAAGAAAAACAACAAAAGATAGCCTACTTTGGCAGCCCTTGTGCTGCAAATGTCTGTTTGGTAGCAAACTACGGCATGCATCTTCGATTATACAAAAATAGCAGACCTACAAGCTCTACGAGCTTGTAGATCTGCTATTTTTCAATAGCTAAAGCATAGCATAATGCTAACAGCAAAAGGGGTTCCCGCCCAAGATGGGTTAAACGGACAGGTATCAGTCAAAAGGGAGACATCAAAAGAGGAAGGATGGATGGGGAAGGATCAACATATGGAATGTCAGATGGAAGGTCAGAAGCTCCATATATGGAGACCTAAGGGTTTGAGGTCTGATGTAGAGTTGCTGGCCGGCTCCATATTATGCAGATCCAAGTCCTCTCCATGTATGGCTATATATCCAGGGTTTTGATGAGGTCAGTGTCGTGATCTCCATATATGGAGACGGCCAAATATGGCCTAAATGGGTTTATATAAATTAACTCTTCGCAGCGGTACAGCTTGTCCTGCAAATTGCCCATTCATTCATTCATTCATTCATTCATTGATAGTTTATGATAACCTTATCCCATTCTGAACGGGAACCCATTTTGGTGTTACCATCATGTTATGCTTTAGCTATTGAAAAATAGCAGATCTACAAGCTCATAGCGCGCCACCGAGTGGCGCGCTACGAGCTTGTAGGTCTGCTATTCAGAATCTGATCTCAGGTCAGAATGAGTTATGGATCGACTATTTGATAAGCAGATGAAAGGGAAATTCTTGTCATAAACCAAAAAATGAACGCAGGAACAAAATTGCCATCAGCTTGACACAGGCACCCCCCTCCCCACACCCCCCCCCCCCCCCCCTCACACATCCCCCCCCCCACACACACAGACGCCTCCCCCCCCCTCTGCAGTGCTTGAGTCTAAAGTGACTGGAGACCGTCTCCGTTCTCTCCAAAAAGCAATTGAATATGATGGAATATGATTAAGGAATAAGGATTACTGTGATTGTGGAAAGCACACACACACACACACACACACACACACACACACACACACACACACACACACACACACACGCCTCGTTACCTTGGAGTGGATGCGCATGTGCAGCTCCAGCACGGAGCGATGGCGGAAGGTCTTTCCGCACTCGGGACACGTGTAGGTTCTGCTGCTGGCGGCGTCGGGCCGCCACTTCCCCTTCACCGCGCCGGCCGCGCTGCTCAGGGTGACCAGCTTGGTGTGGGGGAGGAGGGGGAGGGGGGCGGCGCCGGCGCCGCCGTCGGCCCCGCCCCCCGGGCCCGGCCTGCCGCACCGCGCCGGGAGACGCATCTGCTTCATGTAGTGCGCCGACGAGTTGTGCGCCCTCAGGAGGTGGCCGAACAGCATGGGCTCGTCCCGGAAGGTGCTGGGGGTTCAAAGGTTCAAGGTTCAACTTTATTTAGTGTCCCCGACGAAGGGCAAATCGGGTTGCAGCATAGACAGTACATTAAACAATGAATGAAACAGTACAAAGAAAATACCAGAGTACAAAGGTGCACACAACCATTAACCCATTCTGACCTGAGATCAGATTCATACGAGGTTTCCGCTGGACTCACACTGGTCTGATAATTAATTAAACAATGAATGAAACAGTACAAACAAACAAACAGTTCACACAGCGGATACCAGAGTACAAAGGTGCACACGACCATTACAGTGCAGGCGTTTAAAGTGCTATGCGATAGGTCATAAAAGTGCGTGTGCATAGACATTAGGCACCAGATAATACAGTAAAAAGTGAAAGTGCTGGCCCAGGCCGTAGCGTAACGGTCTGGGCACCGGACTGGTGATCCAGTCGCGGTGTGCCGCGGGTTCGACTCCCGGACCCGACACGGCCTTTACCGCATGTCATCCCCCCATCTCTCTCCCGTTTCCTGTCAGCCTACTTTCTATCCCTTAAAAAAAATCAATAAAGGCGTAAGCCACAAAAAAATATCTTAAAAAAAAAAAAAAAAGTGAAAGTGCTCATCATAAGGTTATATCCTCGATCTATACCCACGGCAGCATTCAGTGTGTGAATAGAGAGACAGGGACAAAGGAATGTTTGTGCCTGTTTTTTTGTGGCCCAATAAGAGGCTCGCAAGCGACGGCCGGATGGGAGAAGGATGTACTCTCCGTGTAGAGGCTGAGCAGCATCAGATCGGATACACAGGGCTTTGTTAAAGGGATTGTTACATTAAAAAAAAGGTTTTGGAATTGTTCTTGTTTTTTTTAGGTTTTCTAATCTCAATTGCACCCAAAAAACATGAACTTTTAACATTCAGTAGATTTTCTGTGATCTGGGGTTTTCTGGCTCAAACAGGTGCTCTGATTTGCCGGCAGTGACATCACTTACTGCAAAACCCATATATGTCAATGGGATTTGCCAGCAGATGTCACTGTTTCACTGTGTTGCCTGTTTTCATTGTAGCTCAAAAGGCCCAAAAAACCCCAAAGAAAACTTCAGACCACAGAAAATCCACTGAATGTTCAAAGTTCAGGTTTTTTGGGTGTAATTGAGGTCATAAAACCTAAAAGAAAAAAGAAAAAGAAAAATAAATGAAAATGAATGTCATAAAACCTTTAAGACATTATTTTGTCAGAGGTGAATAATGCTATATGCTAGATCGGATACACAGGGCTTTGTTAAGTACCTGGGGCAGTGCGGGCAGGTGTGCCCCTCCTCCCAGTGCAGACGCCGCTGCAGGCTCTCGCTGTCGGGATGCGTGGACGCGGACGTCGCCGCGGATGTCGCGGACGCCGCCGCGGATGTCGTCGCGGCCGCCGCCGCCATCGCCGTCTCCTTGCCCAGGACCGCGTTGTCCAGGGTCTCGAACTCCGCCTCGTGGATCTGCATGTGACCCCTGAGGTCGGCGGGGGAGTGGCACACCTATGGAAATATGGGAGAAAAAACATCATTCCTGTTAGGGATCTTTAGGTCCCACGATTCCATTCCATTCCATTCGATTCTTGGGGTGACGATTCGATTCAAAAACCATCTTTTCGATTTTTCCGATTCTCGATTCAAAAAAGATTTTTTCCGATTCTAAAGCAGTTTTATTTTATTTTATTAAAAACAATTAAATTGAATTTTAGCATGATCTACTCCAGTCTTCTGGCATGAAAGCAGAGTACATTTAGTAAAAAGCTTGTATAATTGTAAAGGTTTTATCAACTGAATGATTTAAACACACAAAGGTTCAATCCAAGAGTAAGAACATGTCTCATTTATTTAGCTTGCACAAATTTGAACCAGTACAAAAGTTACAAAATCTCTTCTCACTCAATACCAGAACAATACATTAGTATTAAAACAGGTGTAAAATAAATACAATTGGCAGGCTTAGCTTAGCTGGTAGTAAATGCACTATGCAGAAACTCAGGCCATAATGCATTGCATGCACAGGTACATTTGTGCAAGAAAAAACAAACAAAAAAAACAACGATTTTTGGAAAATGAGAATCGATTCTGAATCGGACGGCATTAGAATCGCGATTCTAACTCAAATCGATTTTTTTTGACAGGCCTAATTCCTGTACTCGGCAGCAGTTCAGTGGAATGTCTTGCCTTTCAGCCTCAAGGTGATCAGTTCCTTAAATCCACAATAAAAAGATGGTTGGCCAAAAACATGTCCTCATTTTTATTTTAGTATACTGACTTTTATAGTGTAGAATAGATAAATGGCACAAATGAAAAAAGGGGAAAAAAAAGTCAGTTTATATGAATTTTGTCCTGTTTTTTTGTGTTTTATGTTTTATGTTTGTTTTTTTGCGGTATTGTACCGTTATTGTCTGTTGATCCCCTTCCCCTTTCCCCCAAGAGGACCACAATGGAAACAAGCCCTGACCTTTTGAAAATATATTTTTCAATAAAGTATTCAATTTAAAGGGATTGTGACATTTAAAAAAAGGTTTTGGAATTGTTCTTGTTTTTTTTTAGGTTTTCTAATCTCAATTGCACCCAAAAAACATAAACTTTTAACATTCAGTCGATTTTCTGTGATCTGGGGTTTTCTGGATCAAACAGGTGCTCTGATTTGCCGGCAGTAAGTGACATCACTTACTGCAAATCCCATATATGTCAATGGGATTTGCCAGCAGATGTCACTGTTTTCACTGTGTTGCCTGTTTTCATTGTGGCTCAAAAGGCCCAAAAAACCCCAAAGAAAACTTTAGACCACAGAAAATCCACTGAATGTTCAAAGTTCAGGTTTTTTTGGGTGTAATTGAGGTCATAAAACCTAAAAGAAAAAAGAAAAAGAAAAAGAAATGAGAATGAATGTCATAAAACCTTTAACCCATTCTGAGCGGGAACCCATTTTGGTGTTAGCATCATGTTATGCTTTAGCTATTTAAAAATAGCAGATCTACAAGCTCATAGCGCGCCACCGAGTGGCGCGCTACGAGCTTGTAGGTCTGCTATTTTAGAAAAATCGAAGAACGACTGACATTTTTTAGAATCTGATCTCAGGTCAGAATGGGTCAATCAGACCAATGTGTGTCCAGTGAAAACCTCGTATGAATCTGATCTCAGGTCAGAATGGGTTAATATTCAATTCACACCTGGGGACAGAGGGGGCAGCTGTAGGAGCGTCTGGGCGGCGGCGCCGGCGGCGTCTGGGCGGCGACGAGGCTCTGCAGGCCGCCGGCGTTCTCCTTGCCGCCCGGCGGGCCTCTGGCGTAGAGGGCGTCGCCGTGGTGGTGGTGGGCGGCGGCTACGGTCTGCGCCGCCGCCTGCTGCCTCCTGGAGGAGGAGGAGGAGGGGGGCAGCACGGGGCCGTGCAGACGGTGCTGACGACAGTGGGCCTTCATGTTCTGGGCGAAGGCGAAGGTTCTGCCGCAGTCGGGGCAGCGGAAGGGCTTCTGACCCGTGTGGAGGTACTGGAGAGAGAGAGAGGGGGGAGGGGGGGGGATTCAGTCGTTAGACCCGAGACCAGATTCTACAAACGTCTACAAACGACCTGGTTCTGTACCGACCATAGACTGTAAAAAGACAAAGCGTTCCCCGGGTCTAACATGGACGTAAAATGAAGCCTGTAATTCCTTGCACTGTAAGTCGCCATCTTTCTAGATCCGTTTGGGCCCAGCTGGCCCATTGGCTGGCTCCGTTTGGGCCCAGCTGGCCATTGGCTGGCCCAGACAACGAGGCGGGACTTCCCTCCCCTTACTCTTCGTTGGTTTTTATTTTGACTGAACGGGGGGGTGGCTCCCGATCATAGACTGTAACGGTAGTCACGCCCCTCAGAACATACGCGACTTTATGGTCATTTCTTTTAATAAATTATTTTCCAAAAATAATATTATGACATTAGAAATGAGACTTTAAACTAGTGACTGGAAGCAGAAAGTATTCATGACCATGTTTATTAAGGTAATACAGTCTAGGTGAAGTTGGGCCCAAATACATGGATCTCTATGGAGATATGGGTTTTTTTGGGCCCAATGACAGCGCCACAACAGACCATTATATGAACTTTCAGGAAATCCCGATTTCCTTAGTGGCTTCACGAAATATCTGTCTGACTGCCGCCCTGGTTAAATATCTGTCTGACTGCCCCCCTGGTTAAATATCTGTCTGACTGCCCCCCTGGTTAAATATCTGTCTGACTGCCCCCCTGGTTAAATATCTGTCTGACTGCCCCCCTGGTTAAATATCTGTCTGACTGCCCCCCTGGTTAAATATCTGTCTGACTGCCCCCCTGGTTAAATATCTGTCTGACTGTCCCCCTGGTTAAATATCTGTCTGACTGCCCCCCCTGGTTAAATATCTGTCTGACTGCCCCCCTGGTTAAATATCTGTCTGACTGCCCCCCTGGTTAAATATCTGTCTGACTGCCCCCCTGGTTAAATATCTGTCTGACTGCCCCCCTGGTTAAATATCTGTCTGACTGCCCCCCTGGTTAAATATCTGTCTGACTGCCCCCCTGGTTAAATATCTGTCTGACTGCCCCCCTGGTTAAATATCTGTCTGACTGCCCCCCTGGTTAAATATCTGTCTGACTGCCCCCCTGGTTAAATATCTGTCTGACTGCCCCCCTGGTTAAATATCTGTCTGACTGCCCCCCTGGTTAAATATCTGTCTGACTGCCCCCCTGGTTAAATATCTGTCTGACTGCCCCCCTGGTTAAATATCTGTCTGACTGCCCCCCTGGTTAAATATCTGTCTGACTGCCCCCCTGGTTAAATATCTGTCTGACTGCCCCCCTGGTTAAATATCTGTCTGACTGCCCCCCTGGTTAAATATCTGTCTGACTGCCCCCCCTGGTTAAATATCTGTCTGACTGCCCCCCTGGTTAAATATCTGTCTGACTGCCCCCCCTGGTTAAATATCTGTCTGACTGCCCCCCTGGTTAAATATCTGTCTGACTGCCCCCCTGGTTAAATATCTGTCTGACTGCCCCCCTGGTTAAATATCTGTCTGACTGCCCCCCTGGTTAAATATCTGTCTGACTGCCCCCCTGGTTAAATATCTGTCTGACTGCCCCCCTGGTTAAATATCTGTCTGACTGCCCCCCTGGTTAAATATCTGTCTGACTGCCCCCCTGGTTAAATATCTGTCTGACTGCCCCCCTGGTTAAATATCTGTCTGACTGCCCCCCTGGTTAAATATCTGTCTGACTGCCCCCCTGGTTAAATATCTGTCTGACTGCCCCCCTGGTTAAATATCTGTCTGACTGCCCCCCTGGTTAAATATCTGTCTGACTGCCCCCCTGGTTAAATATCTGTCTGACTGCCCCCCTGGTTAAATATCTGTCTGACTGCCCCCCCTGGTTAAATATCTGTCTGACTGCCCCCCTGGTTAAATATCTGTCTGACTGCCCCCCTGGTTAAATATCTGTCTGACTGCCCCCCTGGTTAAATATCTGTCTGACTGCCCCCCTGGTTAAATATCTGTCTGATTGCCCCCCTGGTTAAATATCTGTCTGACTGCCCCCCTGGTTAAATATCTGTCTGACTGCCCCCCCTGGTTAAATATCTGTCTGACTGCCCCCCTGGTTAAATATCTGTCTGACTGCCCCCCTGGTTAAATATCTGTCTGACTGCCTCCCTGGTTAAATATCTGTCTGACTGCCCCCCTGGTTAAATATCTGTCTGACTGCCCCCCTGGTTAAATATCTGTCTGACTGCCCCCCTGGTTAAATATCTGTCTGACTGCCTCCCTGGTTAAATATCTGTCTGACTGCCCCCCTGGTTAAATATCTGTCTGACTGCCTCCCTGGTTAAATATCTGTCTGACTGCCCCCCTGGTTAAATATCTGTCTGACTGCCCCCCTGGTACTGACCTGGTGGTCAGTGGTTCTGTACTGACCTGGTGGTCAGTGGTTCTGTACTGACCTGGTGGTCAGTGGTTCTGTACTGACCTGGTGGTCAGTGGTTCTGTACTGACCTGGTGGTCAGTGGTTCTGTACTGACCTGGTGGTCAGTGGTTCTGTACTGACCTGGTGGTCAGTGGTTCTGTACTGACCTGGTTCTGTAGGTTCTGTACTGACCTGGTGGTCAGTGGTTCTGTACTGACCTGGTGGTCAGTGGTTCTGTACTGACCCGTTGGTTCTGTACTGACCTGGTGGTCAGTGGTTCTGTACTGACCTGGTTCTGTAGGTTCTGTACTGACCTGGTGGTCAGTGGTTCTGTACTGACCTGGTGGTCAGTGGTTCTGTACTGACCTGGTGGTCAGTGGTTCTGTACTGACCTGGTGGTCAGTGGTTCTGTACTGACCTGGTGGTCAGTGGTTCTGTACTGACCTGGTGGTCAGTGGTTCTGTACTGACCTGGTGGTCAGTGGTTCTGTACTGACCTGGTGGTCAGTGGTTCTGTACTGACCTGGTGGTCAGTGGTTCTGTACTGACCTGGTGGTCAGTGGTTCTGTACTGACCTGGTGGTCAGTGGTTCTGTACTGACCTGGTGGTCAGTGGTTCTGTACTGACCCGGTTCTGTAGGTTCTGTACTGACCCGGTTCTGTAGGTTCTGTACTGACCTGGTGGTCAGTGGTTCTGTACTGACCTGGTGGTCAGTGGTTCTGTACTGACCTGGTGGTCAGTGGTTCTGTACTGACCTGGTGGTCAGTGGTTCTGTACTGACCCGTTGGTTCTGTACTGACCTGGTGCTGCTGCAGCAGGCTGAGGTACTTGAAGGCCTTTCCACACGTGGTGCAGCGATGAGGTCGTCCGTTCTTCTCCCAGTGCTGACGGCGGCGGTGGTCCTCCATGAGAGAGTAATACCTGAGTACAAATTCCTCCATGAGAGAGTAATACCTGAGTACAAATACCTCCATGAGAGAGTAATACCTGAGTACAAATACCTCCATGAGGGAGTAATACCTGAGTACAAATACCTCCATGAGAGATTGATTGATTCTTTATTGCAGACTCAGGGGAATCCATATCACAGTACAGAACAGCAACACAATAGATAAAGAGTAATACCTGAGTACAAATACCTCCATGAGAGAGTAATACCTGACCCAACAAGTACAAATAACTCTAAATGTTTCACTTCTATCAATACTGTCTGCAACGTAGATGTAGTAAAAGTCCTGTATTCCAAAATGTACTCTCAAGTAAAAGTACAAATGTATCGGCGTCAATGTGTACTCGTATTGCGGGAATGAAACCATTTCACAAGTTCAAAATGAGTACAAAATAGCTGATCTACAAGCTCACAATGTGTTGCGTTGCGACACATTGTGAGCTTGTTGATCTGCCTATTTGCAAATGGCCGAAATTGGGCATAGGGTTGAAGTGGGTCTAATCCAAATTAAAATCTACAAAGTAAACTAGTAGCCTGAGCTAACGTGATAGGTTTCTGGTCTAGAGGGGCGGGTCACGGCTCAGATTTGCGCACGCCCTGATTGGATCTCATCGATCTGTCCGTCACCCCCGGCCCCTCCTCTCCCCCCCTATAGTGCAGCGCTACGTCACATCATTTGGAGCGACGCCCACCCGAAAGGGTTGACTCCTCCCACTTTTAGACCAGAGCGGCCAATGCGTTCCTCCAGGCTTTACATTTTTGCACCAACAAAAATGAAAGCCTGGTACCGAGGCTAAGTAACTAGTAACAAATGTAGGGTTGAAGTGGGACTAATCGAAAAAATTTAAACTAGTAACTAGTAACAAACGTTTTCAAATAAATGTAGAGGAGAACAATATTTGGCTCTGAGAGAAAAAATCACACCCGTGTGAAGTGAGTGGTGCAACTCCGTGCTGTATTTCATTGAAGCACATTGAAGCGCCCTCTTGTGGTGTGAAACGTGCTCTCTGTAAGTGAACTGACCTGAAGGCGGTGCCACAGTCGGGGCACTCGTAGGGTCTCTCTGTAAGTGAACTGACCTGAAGGCGGTGCCACAGTCGGGGCACTCGTAGGGTTTCTCTGTAAGTGAACTGACCTGAAGGCGGTGCCACAGTCGGGGCACTCGTAGGGCTTCTCTCTGTAAGTGAACTGACCTGAAGGCGGTGCCACAGTCGGGGCACTCGTAGGGTTTCTCTGTAAGTGAACTGACCTGAAGGCGGTGCCACAGTCGGGGCACTCGTAGGGTCTCTCTGTAAGTGAACTGACCTGAAGGCGGTGCCACAGTCGGGGCACTCGTAGGGTTTCTCTGTAAGTGAACTGACCTGAAGGCGGTGCCACAGTCGGGGCACTCGTAGGGTTTCTCTGTAAGTGAACTCACCTGAAGGCGGTGCCACAGTCGGGGCACTCGTAGGGTTTCTCTGTAAGTGAACTGACCTGAAGGCGGTGCCACAGTCGGGGCACTCGTAGGGTCTCTCTGTAAGTGAACTGACCTGAAGGCGGTGCCACAGTCGGGGCACTCGTAGGGCTTGAGCGCGGCGTGGCAGCGTTGATGCTGCCGCAGCGCGGCGCCGTCAGAGAACGCCTGGTGGCATTCCTGGCACGACAACACAGACTCCAGTGAGTGGCCCTGCAGAGGCAGAGGGGCAGGGATAATGATCCATCACTTCTTTCATTGATAACCTTAAATGGTAAATGGTGCGTTTATATAGCGCCTTTATCCAAGGCGCTTTACACAACGCTGCGACGCGTTGTGGGCTTGTAGATTGGCTATTTTCAGCATGCAACTAATTGTAAAATGATTTATAGTGGATATAGGCCTATGTGTAATCTTAGTTGTAGTCACCATAGCTTAGTTTCCATTTAGTTTTCGTCAGTGGAAAAGGGGTAGTCGACTAAAACATTTTTCGTCTTAGTTTTTAGTCGACGAAATCAACCCTGACCCCTGGCCTTACCTGCATGTGTTTGGTCAACGAGCTCCGGACGCCGAACTCCTGGCGGCACAGCGGACAGCGGTAGGGCGTCTCCCGGGCGCCGCAGGCCGCCGCGCCGCAGCTGTGTGAGCGCAGCCTCTCCACCGTGGGGAAGAACTTCTCGCACGCCGAGCACTTGAAGGACAACGTCAGGCAGGGTCGGAGGGTCGCCTCTCTGCCGCCGCCGGGAGGAGGAGGAGGAGTCAGGATCTGATGCTGCTGCGGCTCGCTCTCCTGGTGGGGGGGGAGGGGAGGGGGGGGGGGGTGTCACAGTTATTATCGCCGTATAATGCTCTATTCGCAATGAACCTATTTAGACCTGGATGCCACCGATTAATCGATTTTCCGATTAATCGTCGGAGTCTCCGAAATCGATTATAATATTTCATAATCGTAAGGCTGCATGATATATCGAACATGTACCTTCATCAGTTGTTAAGTGCCTGCCAGACAGACAATCAGATGAAATGAAGGCAGTTGTAGAGTAGAGTGTAGACTAGTGAACTGAACATGTTCTCTTTATATCAAGTACTTCATACCAGCCTCTTATGAAACTACTTCTCCCCAAATCCCAAATTTTCCATCCTGAATGGCAGTAACTAGCATACAATGAGAACTGAGAAGATCTCCACAAAGGTTTACTCATCAAAACTGATTATAAAACTGTAACCATCAAAGCATGCACTCAACATATAATGGTGGGGGGGAGGGGGGTTCAATTCATCGATTATTAATCGGCAGAGCTGTCGATTATTCGATTTGGCTGATGGTCACTTTCTGGCATCCCTACCTAGGACCGATAAAACACCAGCTCAGAGGCCTTGTGGTTAGAGTGTCCGCCCTGAAACTGGGAGGTCAGGGGTTCGATCCCCGACCGATCCCAAAGACTGTAAAAATGTGACCCAATGCCTTCCTGCTTGGCACTCAGCATCAAAGGGTTGGTTTGGGGGGGGTCAAATCTACTAATCAAATGATTCCCGAGCGCGGCACGGCTGCAGCTCACCGCTTCAACAGATGGGTCAAATGTGGAGAACAAATTCCACTGCGGTAAAACCTGTGTGACAAATCGTACGACTTTGACTTTGACGTGACTTTGAAAGGCTTCTAAATCTTAACAGAAACCTATGTTTCTACAGTATGTCAGTGGTTCTTAAACTATTTCATTTCAAGGACCCCCCAAAAATATATGTAATTGGCCGCCGACCCCCATCTGAAAATATGTTGTTCCAGGGACCCCCCCCCCCCCCCCCCCCAGAAGCAAAGATTTGAGTTAAAAACATTCGCTCTGAGAAAATATAAATTCAAAGATTTGCACGATTTAAAAAAAGAAAATAGCGGATCTGCTATTTTTCAACAGTATAACAAAATGCTTAAAACACCAAAAGGGGGTGCTGTGGTGAATGTGTTTCAAGTCAAATCAATATAGTTGTTAGAATTATCTATGGGAGAACTGCGTTTTTGAATGATTTATTGAAAATTCTCTGTTGTGACTGTGTGACAACGAAAGACCTTCAGAGAAAGCTTGACTTGTCTGCTTCCAGGGAAAAAATCAACGGAGTTGATACAATGTTTAGTTTTTGTGTTGGAAGCCATTTAATGCAGACCAGTGTGTGTCAGTGGAAACCTCGTATGAATCTGATCTCAGGTCAGAATGTGTTAATGGTGTAACAGTGACGGCGCCCTACCTCGCGCTGCTCGCTGCGGTGTTTGGCGTGGGCGTGGCCACTGCGTTGCTCCTCCCTCTCCTGCAACGTGACGAGAGTTAATAAAAATAACTAAATCATTTTCGTTAACTGAACAAAATAAAAAACTATTATAAAAAGACAAAAAACAATAACTAACTGAAACTGTTATTGTGTTTAACAATAACACAACTTAACTGAAACCAACTGAGATTATGAAGTGATTTTTGGACATAAAGCTGTATGAAATACTGAGTCCCATGGTGGGAGTTCTGCTCTGGTTTTGGGGAATATCAAGTAGTTCCCATGCAGGGGCACTGGGGCCAATACTAAAACTATAATGAAACTATCCCTTAGTGGTCTGGCCCCCGTAAAATCTGACCCCCCCCCCCCCTTTCCCCTCACTGTATATGTTTCTTTTCCCTTTTTGCTTCCTTTATGATGAATTCCTGTTCTGTTCTTTATATAGAAGTGTCTATTTGTACGTCTCTAAATGTTTTGATGAATTGAACATGGTGGACCCTCTTGTAAACAAGTGTAATGCTTAATTGGGTCGTCCACTGCACAGTTAACAGTCTTTGTATTGAGTTTGTGCTTGAAATGTACTGTAATTCTGCAAACTGTTAGCCCATTGATGCCTGAGGCCGAATCTGGGAACGCCTTCTAGGGCCTGACCTAAGGTTTCTGAAAACCTTCAAATTCTGATGATTTTTTTAAATAGTTATGTTGCTACATGTATAGCAATAGCTGATGAGACACAGAGAGCGTGCCGGCATCAAGGGTAGAACAACGTATACGTTGCACCAGGCGTCAATGGGTTAATACATATTTCAATCAATCAAAAAAGTCACCCTGACCTCTCTCTCCTGGCGGTGCTGGCTGCGGTGCTTGACCAGCCCGCTGCGCTGCTGGAAGGTCTGGCCGCACTCGCGGCAGGTCAGCGGGTCCAGGCCGTCGTGGTGCGTGTGCGAGTAGCGGTGGAGGTTGTACATCTCGCGCCGCGAGAACATCAGGCCGCACTCCTCGCACTGGAGGCTCCGCCGCCGCCGCTTCACGACCGCCGCCGTCCCCCCCTCCCCCTCCCCCTCCTCTCCGACGCCTTCCGCCTCTTCTTCCTCGTCACCGCCGTTGTTGTTGTCCGCGGTTTCCATTTCCTCCGTCGTCGTCGTCGCTGGCGCTCCGTCGACCGCCACGCCTCCCGGGCCGCGGGCCGCGTCTTTGTCTTTGTCTTTGTTGTCGTCGGCCATTTTGTCCGCGTGGGACGGCGGCGGTGCCGGGGCGGGCGGGGCTTCTTCGCCAACGTCGTCGTCGTCTTCTTCGGCTTCTTCTTCCGGTTGGCCGACGGCGGCGGCGGCGTCGTCGTCTTTAACGAGGCGTTTCTCCGCGCCGCCGGGCGGCTCGGGCGGCGGTCGCTTCCCGCCGACTCCTTCACCGTTCCGCTCGTCGTCCTCGCCGTCCTCAGCGGCACCTGTTTTTGAACGACCGCGAGAACAACCAACACATCTTTAAAAACGGCCACGAGAACAACCAACACATCTTTAAAAACGACCACGAGATCAACCAACACATCTTTAAAAACGACACATGTTTCAACGAGATCAATCGACACGTAATTACATAATTACACCCGTAGGAGGCCGAAGACGTGTGGGCACGTTTTCAGGTCCTTTGTAATTATATAAAACATGAAACACAATTATGTACTCTAAAAAGATGTCTGTGTTGAAACCATTACGTTTTCACTGTCAGTGGACCAACACCATGCACATAACATGGCCTCGCTCGTCTGCGTCTTGAACAATACAGAAATAATTCACATGCATGCACTGTATTGCGATGATGTATCCTTTTGACAGATATCATGTATAAGTGCGTTTATGTTTGCGTCAATAAGAACATCGGTGCACCTTTCTCTGCGTCAGAGGCGGGGTCGTGTTTGTGGGCGGAGTCTGCGTCTTCATCGGATATATCCTCTATCAGTGCGTCCGTCTGTGGCGCTTCTCGTTCGCCCACGTCACTGCTGCATTCTGGGGGAATTTAAAACATTTAAAAAGGTGTTGTAAAAACTGCCTCCCCCTGGCCAGCTGGGGCGCCTGGTGGAGGGGAAAGGAACTGGTCTCTATACTGCCTCCCCCTGGCCAGCCGGGGCGCCTGGTGGAGGGGAAAGGAACTGGTCTCTAAACTGCCTCCCCCTGGCCAGCCGGGGCGCCTGATGGAGGGGAAAGGAACTGGTTGGAATAACGTGTTCCTTCCACACGTCCAACCAGGGAAACTCCCCCCTGTCAGGTGTAAAGGAGCAACTTGGACACTCAGGCATGAAGGAAGCATGAGTTCAAGTCCGTTGCTCTCCCCTTGTCCCCCATATATGGGGACTAGGTTGCTCTCCCCTTGTCCCCCATATATGGGGACTAGGTTGGTCTCCCCTTGTCCCCCATATATGGGGACTAGGTTGCTCTCCCCTTGTCCCCCATATATAGGGACTAGTTTGGTCTCCCCATGTCCCCCATATATGGGGACTAGTTTGGTCTCCCCATGTCCCCCATATATGGGGACTAGGTTGCTCTCCCCTTGTCCCCCATATATGGGGACTAGGTTGCTCTCCCCTTGTCCCCCATATATGGGGACTAGGTTGCTCTCCCCTTGTCCCCCATATATAGGGACTAGTTTGGTCTCCCCATGTCCCCCATATATGGGGACTAGGTTGCTCTCCCCTTGTCCCCCATATATGGGGACTAGGTTGCTCTCCCCTTGTCCCCCATATATGGGGACTAGGTTGGCGGAGGGTGTGTAGAGCCCAGGATCACATTAGATGATTGACACAGGGGTGAAAAATGGGTTACAAAATCGTGGGATAAAAAAAAAAGAAAAAAATGGTGTTGTAAGCACATCACCGCTGCAGTCTGGAGCAGTGTTCATTTTTGAGCGGTGCAACCACTCCACTCCCTTGTAGGTCTGCTACTTTTGAAAAATCATGAAAATGTGGTGCAAATGTTTGAATATATATTCTTTCAGAGCGAACGTTTTTAACTCAAATCTTTGAATATATATTCTTTCAGAGCGAACGTTTTTAACTCAAATCTTTGAATATATATTCTTTCAGAGCGAACGTTTTTAACTCAAATCTTTGAATATATATTCTTTCAGAGCGAACGTTTTTAACTCAAATCTTTGAATATATATTCCTTCAGAGCGAACGTTTTTAACTCAAATCTTTGAATATATATTCTTTCAGAGCGAACGTTTTTAACTCAAATGTTTGAATAGATATTCTTTCAGAGCAAACGTTTTTAACTCAAATCTTTGCTTCCGGGGGGGGGGGGGCATATTTTCAGATGGGGGGGGGGGGGGCAATTACATATAATTCTGGGGAAAAGACAAGGAAGCAGAGCTGGAGATAGCAGAGGCTAAAATGTTGAGGTTCGTTCTCTCTGGGAGTAACAAGGATGGATAGGATCATTGGAACACCAGTTATCATATTAATAATACATACTGTAATAACTACATTAATAATTACCAGGTTTCTTCCCCAGCAGCATCAGTATGTTACGAGAGATGTTTTTTCTTTCTTTCTCATTCTGGAAACGTCTCCCAAAGAAACTGCATGTTTGTTCTGCTTCTGGAGGCACGCACGCACGCGCGCGCAGCGCGCACGCACGCACGCACGCACGCGCTCGCGCGCGCGCACGCACTAGCGCGCGCGCGCGCACACACACACACACACACACACACACACACACACACACACACACACACACACACACACACACACACACACACACACACACACACACACACACACACACACACACACACACACACACACACACACACACACACACACACACACACACACACACACACACACACACACACACACACACACACACACACACACACACACACACACACACACACACACACACACACACACACACACACACACACACACAGAGTTAGGAAAGCCTTGACTAGGTACAGACTCCTTGACCCCACTACAAATTGAAGGTTTTTGTATAATCAGGGATGAATCTAGAGTTGCAACACCCACCTTTGATCCAAATCAAATTTCCTACCTGCTTGTATTAAACAACGTTAAACTCACCAACATTGCAGCTGTAGGGCAAGCTTGAATTATCAGCACTGTCTCATTGTATGTCCTTTTACATGATTTTATTTACCTCCGAGAATGAAAAACGTACGCGTTTCGGCCTGTATGGCCTTCCTGTATGCTGAGGAAGGCCATACAGGCCGAAACACGCACGTTTTTCATTCAGTTTCAGTTTCAAAAGTACACCTTTTCATTTTGCCTCATTCCTTGAAAAGGCTGGTCAATGAGGAGGAGGGCCATTTACATGTAAAATGGCCTTGTTATGTTTATTTTCGTTTTCTTTTCTTTTTTCGTTCGAATAATGTACAAATAGGAAGGACTGTAGTGTCAGTTGTATTCAATGTACTCTGTGAAATGTGTCATATTCAATGTGTCATATTCCATATTCCACTGCTGGCCTGCTCGCTTTGCCTAAAGAAATTGCAACAAAAAAATACGGGGAAGAAGCTTTTTGCTTCTAGGGGCCGACGGCATGGAACAAACTCCCACTGTACCTTCGTCAGGCAGCCTCTGTAGACATTTTTAAGGCTCAGCTCAAGACCCACTTCTACACTCTTGCTTTTCATTGATCTTGTATTTTTTATTTTTCATGTCCTCACTGTATTGCATTACTGCTTGTTTTTTAATGTCGTTGCCTTGCTTTTCTTTTTTTTTTCTCCATTGCTCTGTAAAGCACTTTGAGCTGCATTTCATGTCATGAAAGGTGCTATACAAATAAAGTTTTATTATTATATAATCCCATATGGGATGGGCCAAAGTGGCATGACACGAAAATAAATATTTCATTCATTCATAAAAAAGGACATACAATGTCTGCTGGCATTTTCTTCACCTCAACTTATATCTTCGAGCCTTAAGTTGCACCTAGAAGGATTTAGTTTGAACCTGGAGTGCTGCGGGGTGTCTGTCTGCTACGGCAGTACTTTTCTCCAAACTTGAATTATCCTCCTTCAATCTGCAACGTGTTTATTTGCACATAATGCAGGAGGCAGCAGCGTGACCCGTTAATAAAGAGTGCTTCCAAATTCCAACACTGACAGAAAAACAATATCACAGCACGGAATGTCTTTAGCAGAAAGTATAGCTCATAATATGTATGCGGTGGATTTTTATGAAAGAAACGTTTGGCAGATTGAAAGAGGACAAATTCAAGCTTGCGCTGTAATGTTTGGGAGTTTAACGTTGTTTTAATACAAGCAGATCGGAAATTCGATTTGGATCAATGGGCTGTCAATGAAGGGTATTGCAACTAGATCATCATCCCATTATTTAAAAAAATCTAGTGTTGCAAATTGCGACTAAATTGAATTGAAGACAAGACTATGCACAAAATGTGGTGGAAACAGAGCTACGCTTTCTAACAACCTGCCCCACTATACCAAGACATCAGAGACACAAACTTCCCACAGATTACACACACACGCCCAAAGTGAGTTTTTGAAACTATGACCAATAACAAAAATAACTCCCATACCTATTGGGAGAAATTAAATACAACAATGTGCAAAACACAGCAGCTCAAGATGTGTGAACTGCTGAGATCAAAGAAGGCTAGTCAATGGAATACAACCACCCTAAGGACTACTATTTGTACAGTAAATAGTAGACCGCAGTGCTATTAACCATATTGCACATGTAAACATAGCCCCATATGTGCCCTCTCCCTACGCTCATTCTGTAGCTCCGAGATGAGGTCACAGGATGGGCCCCTCCCACCCGCGTTTCAGAAACGGCGCAAGTTTCCTAAAACATGGTCTCCTATCCTTACCACACCATTAATCCAAAACGTGTAGTGCCGATCCAGGTTTACACTAATTCAAACTTAGGATCGGCACAGAAAATCCAACTCGCCATTTGAACTGAGCCTTTACGTCCCGTCTTTTGTCAGTCGCTTCCATGTTTATCAAGGAAGTTGAAAAGCTTTAGCGCCTCCCCGGCGCCTCCCCTGGTCGAAAATGTCCAACTGACTTCAGTTCACTCGACATGCACGCGCACACGCACACTTCCTTGATAAACATGGAAGCGACTGACTAAAGACGGGACGTAAAGGCTCAGTTCAAACGGCGAGTTGGATTTTCTGGGCCGATCCTAGGTTTGAATTAGTGTAAAAAAGGATCGGCCGTACACGTTTTGGATTAATGGTCTGGTAAGGATAAGAGACTATGTTTTCGGAAACTTGCGCCGTTTCTGAAACGCGGTGGGAGGGGCCCATCCTGTGACCTCATCTCGGAGCTACAGAATGAGCGTAGGGAGAGGGCACATATGGGGCTAATGTAAACAGAGCTGCCATCTTTAAACACATGTCAAATCTGAGGGTTTTCTTTTATGTATACTATTCAAAGGGTGGCACCTAAACCAAGAACAAATATTCTTAAATCTTCTATTATCTACAGAGCAGTAATAGGTTGGAATGCACTACCAAAGTGTATAACCAATACAAATACAAAATGCATCTTTAAAATCAAGTTAAAAGAACACCTTATGTAAACCATACTGCAGTAACCCTGGGGAAATAATAATTCATATGTATAATGTGTTGAAAGTGATTTTTTTGCTATGTTTTTCTATGTTTTTTTATTTTCTTATTTTATATTTTATTTTACTATGTTTTATTTTGAGTTAGTGTTTGTAAACAATTGTATGTATTGCCTTTGTTAAATGTTAAATGTTTGTCTGTGTCGGACCCCAGGAAGACTAGCTTTTGTCAAGGCAAAAGCTAATGGGGATCCTTATAAACAATAAACAATAAACAAATAATCTTGAGGGAAAAATGCTGCTATTTGTCCCAAAGTGACTGCAAAGAATTGCTGCTATTTTCTCTCTCTTTAAAAAAAAAAGCTTTATACCAAGTATATCACCATCATAACCACACAGATTGTGACATATAGCTCCGTTGACACAATGCTGTAGCCCTTCCAACTGTATATATACAGTATACTTTTCAACTGTGTTTATTATGTTGACACTTGCTTTGGCAATGTAAATGTATGTTGTTTCCCCATGACTTTTCCTTTGAACTGAATTGAGTTAGTGTCTCTAGTCTTGACTTCAGAGTACACATTGAAACACATGCTCCATTTGTACACTTTCACAGTTAAACAACACACACACACACACACCATTAGCTTCTAATGCTATCCACCAGCAGCAGCAATCACAACAATCCAACATTAGCGCGGGCACTCTCTCTCTCTCTCTCTCTCTCTCTCTCTCTCTCTCTCTCTCTCTCTCTCTCTCTCTCTCTCTCTCTCTCTCTCTCTCTCTCTCTCTCTCTCTCTCTCTCTCTCTCTCTCTCTCTCTCTCTCTCTCTCTCTCTCTCCTCTCTCTCTCTCTCTCTCTCTCTCTCTCTCTCTCTCTCACTCACTCACTCACTCACTCACTCACTCACTCACTCACTCACTCACTCACTCACTCACTCACTCACTCACTCACTCTCTCACTCTCTCTCTCTCACACACACACACACACACACACACACACAGTCTCTGTCTCTCTCTCTCTCTCTCTCTCTCTCGCACACACACACACACACACCTGTGTCCATCGCAGGACTTCCATCTGCGGGCTCCTCCTCCTCCTCGGCTCCCGAGGAGGGAGAGGACAGCTCGGCCTGGTGGTCTGGTGGTCCCCGGCCACGGGCCTGGTGGTGGTCCCCGGTCCGGGGAGCCCCTCCTCCGGGGGTCGGCGGCGGTGAGGCCTGCTGGTCCCGATCGCCGTCCTCCGGTGCATCACGCTGGGCTGCTGCTGCAGGAGCACCACCTCCAGCAGCCTCCACCTCCCGCTCCACGGTGCTCATTGGCTCCTCCACGCCGGCGGAGAGGCTCCCTGCGCCGGGCTGCTGGGGCAGGGAGCCCCGCGGCGGCGGCGGAGCACCACCACCACCACCACCACCGGGTCCAGTGCATTCTGCTGCTGCTTCTGGTGCTCCTATAAAGAACATCATGTCGCGGTTCCCTGGCTCTGCTGCTCCCCGCGGCGGGGCTCCTTCCCCCGGCGGTGGGTCTTTGTCTTCCTCCCCCGGTGGGTCTGGGTCTCCCGGCCCCGGTGGGTCTGCGTCCCCCGGCCCCGGTGGCTCTCCCTCCGGGGCAGGAGGAGGGGAGCGTCGCGGTCTCTCTGACCACTCTACAGCAGCGGCGGCGGCCATGTTGTTTACAGAGCAGAGAGACAACCACCCCGCTCCTTCAGTCAAGTTTAGTGTTGCCACATTGTGACAGAAACAAGCAAACCAGGTCTGTTAAAACAAGCACAGAAGAAGCGACCACTGGGCTATTAGAAAATGGCAACGCAATCTTGGCAGGAAATCATAATATAATCTAATAATCTCGGAAAAAAGTGACAAATGTGGAATCTTTTTTTTTTTAACATTTTAACAACGCAAATCGGGTATGTATGTATGGGGGTCCACAGCATATTTTTTGACTGTACTTGTTTTTTAGGCTTATTGATTGATTGAAATATTTATTAACAGTTTGCAGAATGAATTACAGTACATTTCAAGCACAAACTCAATACAAAGACTGTTAACTGTGAGTGGACGACCCAATTAAGCATTACACTTGTTTACAACAGGGTCCACCATGTTCAATTCATCAAAACATTTAGAGACGTACAAATAGACACTTCTATGTAGTTACAGAACAGAACAGGAATTCATCATAAAGGAAGCAAAAAGGGAAAAGAAACTTATACAGTGAGGGGGGAAAAGGGGGGGGGGGGGATTCCGATTTTACGGGGGTCAGTTTCGAATTGCAGCCGTTCGTAAGTGCCCTTTGAGAGCGGTTTTGAAGGAGTCAAGGGATTCACATGTCTTAATGACTGTTGGTAGGGCGTTCCACTGATCGCTACTGGGCTATTAGAAAATGGCAACGCAATCTTGGGGGGAAATCATAATTAATAATCTCGGAAAAAAGTGACAAATATGGAATCTTTTTTTTAACATTTTAACAACGCAAATCGGGTATATATGTTACGTATGTATGTATGGGGGTCCACAGCATATTTTTTGACTGTACTTGTTTTTTAGGCTTGTTTTTGAGTGGTGCAACCTATAGACCGATTCCGTACCGGTTTCATGGTCGCAGCCTACGTATTTCCTGTAGGCGGACTCGACGTAGCTGCGGGGGTAAAACCCTCACCAGGCGCACCTCTTCCACTACCATTGCTCAATGGCTCTGGTCTCCGCCACCGCGGTGGATATTAGACATTCCGTTTTTATTTTATTTTTATGTTGCCACTACTGTTGGAGCAGCCATAAACTACACAGGTTCATCTCGATGTTCTGGGCATCTTTGTAATGTTAGTGTTAGTAAAAAAGCAGGTAAAGGAGTAAAGTTTGAGGCAAACTAACATCAGTCACTCTGCCGTTCACTGTAGTGGAAGAGGTGCGCCTGGTGAGGGTTTTACCCCCGCAGCTACGTCGAGTCCGCCTACAGGAAATACGTAGGCTGCGACCATGAGACCGCTACGGAATCGGTCTATAGACAGCTATATGTGTGTCCCTGGCTGTGTCCGTCCGAGCACGAAAATAGTGTTATAGCGTTTGTTCACCACCAAGTGGCACTGTTATTAAGTACACTGTCTCTAAATGTTCTGATGAATTGAACATGGTGGACCCTGTTATAAACAAGTGTAATGCTTAATCATGGTGTGTCCAGAGTAACAGTTTTTGTATTGACCTGTACTTTCGTTTGGATGTAGGCAATCAATCAATCAATCAATCAATCACATCGGAGGAAAACATGTGGGGTCAAACCCCGCTGTGATTGGCCAGTATATGGTCAAACCCCGCTGTGATTGGTCAGTACGGTCAAACCCCGGCCAGTACGTCTGAGTGGCGGCTGCTTTCAACCAACCCCCATCTGTCCAGTGACCAGTGTTGCCAGGTTTTGTGAGAGAAATAAGCGATCAGCTTTTTCTTCTGTGAAAACAAAAGGCCAAAAGAAGAAGCCACTCACTCCACATTAATGAGCAATTTAAAATGTAGAAATATTAATATTCAGCAGATCTACAAGCTCACAGCGCGCGTTGTGAGCTTGTAGAAAGCTTTGGCAGAACATTTATTTATTTATTTATGTATTTATTTACACACAACACAACACCATGCATTGATGCCATGTGTGCATATGTGCAAGCCCAACATAATCAGATCGACATCGATAGGGCTTTAAAGAAGTTAAGTATAGAAGGTCGGGGACCACCTGATGACCTCTCTTCCAGTTCCAGCCCAGAACTTCCTTTAGAAATGGATTATAAATAATCGCATCTTTGATTCACAAACAGTTGTGTTTCCGCTTTTGTGATACAAGCAGTATATTCATGAGATCACGTCATGATAATCAGTTACATAATTCATAGGAGACTTTATGAGGCCCCCCCCCCCCCAAAAAACGATGAATCGATTAATCGTTAATATTGAATTATACAAATCGATTTTCATTTTGGACACATTTACACAGTAATAAGCACTCATTGCACTGTAGCCCTCTGGAGTGAGTGTGGAAATACTGTATATCGGCCCTCGCCATCGTCAACGTTTCCCAGCCCTGCTCTATAGTACAGTATGTACACATGTGCACTGCATGCATTTATACATTGCATTTATACATTAGTATTATACACAAGTAAGACGCGCAAACGCGGGAAAGCGAACGCAGCTCGTGTGTGTGTGGTTGTGTGTGTGTGTGTGTGCTACAGCTGCGCCCTGTGTGTTTGTGTGTGCTACAGCTGCGCCCTCTGGTGGCGGGCGGGTGGTGTAACAGCGTGACACACACACACACACACAGACATTCAGCCCTTGCTGTCATAGTAAGTGGCTCACTGCGTTCGCAATAACCCTACCTTTCATGGATTATTCTTTTATCAACTGCACAAACTAAAAGTGATCATTTTTTGATAAAAAACTTAAAAGCTCTGTGTTGTGATGGTAAACACTGCTATATACTGTAGAGTGTTCGTTCACGAAGATAAATATCATGAAATCGATTAAAATCGATATTCGTTAAATCACAATTTGAATCGTGACGCAAACAGCAGAGCGTACGTGTGTGGAGAAAAAGGGACGAAAATACAGGATCTTTGTAAGAGAATTGTTTTTTTTTTTATAGATTTCGGGGCGCCCGCTGGCCTAGCGGTCCAGGAGCATGCCACATAGGTTTGAGTCCCGCTCATGACGACCTTTATTGATGCATGTCTCTCTCTCTCTCTCTCTCTCTCTCTCTCTCTAGCGCTTTCCCGTCCGTCTTCACTGTAACCATCAATAAAAGGCTTTCCTGTCCGTCTTCACTGTAACCATCAATAAAAGGCTTTCCTGTCCGTCTTCACTGTAACCATCAATAAAAGGCTTTCCTGTCCGTCTTCACTGTAACCATCAATAAAAGGCTTTCCTGTCCGTCTTCACTGTAACCATCAATAAAAGGCTTTCCTGTCCGTCTTCACTGTAACCATCAATAAAAGGCTTTCCTGTCCGTCTTCACTGTAACCATCAATAAAAGGCTTTCCTGTTGTCTTCACTGTAACCATCAATAAAAGGCTTTCCTGTCCGTCGTCACTGTAACCATCAATAAAAGGCTTTCCTGTTGTCTTCACTGTAATAACCATCAATAAAAGGCTTTCCTGTCCGTCTTCACTGTAACCATCAATAAAAGGCTTTCCTGTCCGTCTTCACTGTAACCATCAATAAAAGGCTTTCCTGTCCGTCGTCACTGTAACCATCAATAAAAGGCTTTCCTGTTGTCTTCACTGTAACCATCAATAAAAGGCTTTCCTGTCCGTCTTCACTGTAACCATCAATAAAAGGCTTTCCTGTCCGTCGTCACTGTAACCATCAATAAAAGGCTTTCCTGTTGTCTTCACTGTAACCATCAATAAAAGGCTTTCCTGTCCGTCTTCACTGTAATAACCATCAATAAAAGGCCTTCCTGTAACCATCAATAAAAGGCTTTCCTGTCCGTCTTCACGGTAACCATCAATAAAAGGCTTTCCTGTCCGTCTTCACTGTAACCATCAATAAAAGGCTTTCCTGTCCGTCTTCACTGTAACCAACAATAAAAGGCTTTCCTGTCCGTCTTCACTGTAACCATCAATAAAAGGCTTTCCCGTCCGTCTTCACTGTAACCATCAATAAAAGGCTTTCCTGTCCGTCTTCACTGTAACCATCAATAAAAGGCCTTCCTGTCCGTCTTCACTGTAACCATCAATAAAAGGCTTTCCTGTCCGTCTTCACTGTAACCATCAATAAAAGGCTTTCCTGTCCGTCTTCACTGTAACCATCAATAAAAGGCTTTCCCGTCCGTCTTCACTGTAACCATCAATAAAAGGCCTTCCTGTCCGTCTTCACTGTAACCATCAATAAAAGGCTTTCCTGTCCGTCTTCACTGTAACCATCAATAAAAGGCTTTCCTGTCCGTCTTCACTGTAACCATCAATAAAAGGCTTTCCCGTCCGTCTTCACTGTAACCAACAATAAAAGGCTTTCCTGTCCGTCTTCACTGTAACCATCAATAAAAGGCTTTCCTGTCGGCCCAGGCCGTGGCGTAACGGTCTGGGCACCTGACTGGTAATCCAGTCGCAGTGTGCCGCGGGTTCGACTCCCGAGCCTGACACGGCCTTTACTGCATGTCATCCCCCCCATCTCTCTCCCGTTTCCTGTCAGCCTACTGTCTGTCCCTTCAAAAAATCAATAAAAGGCGTAAGCCGCAACAAAATATCTTAAAAAAAAAAAAAAAAGGCTTTCCTGTCCGTCGTCACTGTAACCATCAATAAAAGGCTTTCCTGTCCGTCTTCACTGTAACCATCAATAAAAGGCTTTCCTGTCCGTCTTCACTGTAACCATCAATAAAAGGCTTTCCCGTCCGTCTTCACTGTAACCATCAATAAAAGGCACAAAAGCAAAACATGTATCTTTGAAAAAAGAAAGAAAAAAAGTTGCAGTTAATACCAGCCTTCAAGGACACCAACCATATATTCACAGAATGAAAGATCGCCTATAACTGTTTTTTAAAATAAAACAATGTCTTGTTGTGTACAGTGTTTGATGAGGGCCCAGGTAGGGCCGGGCCTTCATTTTCAGGCCTGTTGAGAACTCTAGTTTTCGCCGGCTGATGGGCTGCACTAATAACTTTGGAGCGGGCCCGTCAAGAGTTTGAATGGACCGGTATATCAGTCAAAAGGCCTGTCTAGAGTTTAAATGGACCGGTATCAGTCAAAAGGCCCGTCTAGAGTTTGAATGGACTGGTATATCAGTCAAAAGGCCTGTCTAGAGTTTAAATGGACAGGTATCAGTTAACAGGCCCGTCTAGAGTTTGAATGGAACGGTATCAGTCATATCATTATTTATATAATATATATTTATATCATTTTGGCGGGGATCGATGCCGTCATAACTGATTTTACACCTGCCGAATATAGCTCACGTGTTGCGGCGTGGCGCCTTGTGAGCTTGTAGATCTGCTATTTTCAGCATGCAACCAAATGTAAAATCACTGGATCTCTTGTCCACTATAGTTCCTTCCTAACATTTTAGTCTAGTTTTTATTTGTTGACAAAATTGTCAATATATTTAGTAGTCTTAAGGCTCAATGATCTTTCGTCAGTGAAAAAAGGTAGTTGACGAACATTTTTTGTCATAGTATTAGTCAACGAAAGAACTACTTTCTGGCCTTGACAGCCCAATGCATCCACACAGAGAAGAGCTGTCTGATTGCATTACACAACGTTAAACTCACTTTGTATGTTGCTTTGCCACTCGATGTGTGCGCATACCTTCTATTGGTACCAATTAACATCAATACAGCATGGAATTGTGGACAAAGTCTTTATCCAATGACAAGAAAACATGAATTGGGTCTGAGAGGTTAAATATGCTCAAATGCTGAATAAATAATTGGACCTGGATTTGAACTGGGTTGAAAACCACTGCTTTATTCAACACAGATACAACTCAGAGTGTTCAGAACTTTCCACTGTGGTCGGGATCCGGAGGAACCCGACCCAACGTTGAGGAATCTGGAACCCATTTCTTTGTTGTCGTTTTTTGTCAGTGAAAGCTGTTATGTGGACTTCACCTCTGCTATGGAATTAATACCACTGGTTCCATTTGTTACACTCTCAGAGCTACAGACCTGTAAGGGTCCATTTGTACACTCTCAGAGTTACAGACCTGTAAGGCTCCATTTGTTACACTCTCAGAGTTACAGACCTGTAAGGCTCCATTTGTACACTCTCAGAGTTACAGACCTGTAAGGGGGGGGGGGGGGGGGGGGGGGGTATATTTGGGACGGTGGACCCCCAATTAGCCCTTCGCTAAACCCCACCCTATAAGCGATTGTCCAATCAATGCCAATCCAAATAGTTTAGCAACTGTTGCTGCTATGCAGGTCAAGCTTTCGCCACCTCATAGCCGTCAATGTTATGCTGCATGGCTGTGCTGTTGAAACACATACATGGCTTAACGTCATGGCTGTGCTGTTGAACACACACACAGCTTAATGTCATGGCTGTGTTGTTGAACACACACATGGCTTAACGTCATGGCTGTGTTGTTGAACACACACATGGCTTAACGACATGGCTGTGTTGTTGAACACACACACAGCTTAACGTCATGGCTGTGTTGTTGAACACACACACAGCTTAACGTCATGGCTGTGTTGTTGAACACACACACATCTTAACGTCATGGCTGTGTTGTTGAACACACACACAGCTTAACGTCATGGCTGTGTTGTTGAAGACACACACAGCTTAACGTCATGGCTGTGTTGTTGAACACACACACAGCTTAACGTCATGGCTGTGTTGTTGAACACACACACGGCTTAACGTCATGGATGTGTTGTTGAACACACACACATCTTAACGTCATGGATGTGTTGTTGAACACACACAGCTTAACGTCATGGATGTGTTGTTGAACACACACAGCTTAACGTCATGGCTGTGTTGTTGAACACACACACAGCTTAACGTCATGGCTGTGTTGTTGAACACACACACACGGCTTAACGTCATGGCTGTGTTGTTGAACACACACACAGCTTAACGTCATGGCTGTGTTGTTGAACACACACAGCTTAACGTCATGGCTGTGTTGTTGAACACACACAAACAGCTTAACGTCATGGCTGTGTTGTTGAACACACACACAGCTTAACGTCATGGCTGTGTTGTTGAACACACACAGCTTAACGTCATGGCTGTGTTGTTGAACACACACAGCTTAACGTCATGGCTGTGTTGTTGAACACACACAGCTTAACGTCATGGCTGTGTTGTTGAACACACACACAGCTTAACGTCATGGCTGTGTTGTTGAACACACACAGCTTAACGTCATGGCTGTGTTGTTGAACACACACAGCTTAACGTCATGGCTGTGTTGTTGAACACACACAGCTTAACGTCATGGCTGTGTTGTTGAACACACACAGCTTAACGTCATGGCTGTGTTGTTGAACACACACACAGCTTAACGTCATGGCTGTGTTGTTGAACACACACAGCTTAACGTCATGGCTGTGTTGTTGAACACACACAGCTTAACGTCATGGCTGTGTTGTTGAACACACACAGCTTAACGTCATGGCTGTGTTGTTGAACACACACAGCTTAACGTCATGGCTGTGTTGTTGAACACACACAGCTTAACGTCATGGCTGTGTTGTTGAACACACACAGCTTAACGTCATGGCTGTGTTGTTGAACACATACACGGCTTAACGTCATGGCTGTGTTGTTGAACACACACACAGCTTAACGTCATGGCTGTGTTGTTGAACACACACAGCTTAACGTCATGGCTGTGTTGTTGAACACACACAGCTTAACGTCATGGCTGTGTTGTTGAACACACACACACACAGCTTAACGTCATGGCTGTGTTGTTGAACACACACACACGGCTTAACGTCATGGCTGTGTTGTTGAACACACACAGCTTAACGTCATGGCTGTGTTGTTGAACACACACAGCTTAACGTCATGGCTGTGTTGTTGAACACACACACACAGCTTAACGTCATGGCTGTGTTGTTGAACACACACACAGCTTAACGTCATGGCTGTGTTGTTGAACACACACACACAGCTTAACGTCATGGCTGTGTTGTTGAACACACACACAGCTTAACGTCATGGCTGTGTTGTTGAACACACACACACAGCTTAACGTCATGGCTGTGTTGTTGAACACACACGGCTTAACGTCATGGCTGTGTTGTTGAACACACACACACAGCTAAACGTCATGGCTGTGTTGTTGAACACACACACACAGCTAAACGTCATGGCTGTGTTGTTGAACACACACACAGCTTAACGTCATGGCTGTGTTGTTGAACACACACAGCTTAACGTCATGTCTGTGTTGTTGAACACACACAGCTTAACGTCATGGCTGTGTTGTTGAACATGAAAACTCGTGGTTTTCATGTCGTTAAAAGTCGATTTCTCCCTCGTATTTCTAGTTTATTTAAATAACGTCATGCAAATTTGTCGAGTGCATTTAGCCTATACTGTGCAGGCCTGCAGGGCGACTAGATTTAGAGGACATTTTGATGCTCTTGCTAATTGAAACGATCGATTCTTTTAAATGGAGAAATCCCGTCATGTCTAACATGCATCTCTACGGGTCCAACGTGCCTATTGGACAAGGACGGGTTGGGGAGGGACTTAGCGAAGGGCTATAAAATAAGGTCTGTGGCGTTGACCCATTCTGACCGGGCACCCATTTTGGTGTCAGCATCATATTATGCTTTAGCTATTTAAAAATAGCAGATCTACAAGCTCATATCGCGCCACCGAGTGGCGCGATATGAGCTTGTAGATCTGAGCTTGTAGATCTGCTATTTTTCAATAGCTAAAGTATACAATAATGCTTAAAACCCAGAATAAACCCGCAACGGGAGAGAGCGTCACACCGTGGGCGGACATTTCCTCTCTTTGTGACCAAGACTCGGCTTTGTGAGTCGAAACATGTTGTTGGCGTTTTAACTTTATTAACCCATTCTGGGCCGGGAACCCCTTTTGGTATTTTAACCCATTCTGACCTGAGATCAGATTCATACGAGGTTTTAACTTTATTAACCCATTCTGGGCCGGGAACCCCTTTTGGTGTTTTAAGCATTATTGTATAATTTAGCTATTGAAAAATAGCAGATCTACAAGCTCATAGCTTGGCTGGAACTACATATTTTCAGACGGGGGTCGGCAGCCAAATACAGATAATTCTGGGGCTCCTCGACATGGAAAGGGTTGAGCACCAACTGACATAGAAAGTAGAAACATAGGGTTTTCAGAAAAGACATTTGTAGAGGTTTAACCCATTCTGACCGGGCATCCATTTTGGTGTCAGCATCATGTTATGCTTTAGCTATTTAAAAATAGCAGATCTACAAGCTCATATCGCGCCACCGAGTGGCGCGATACGAGCTTGTAGGTCTGCTATTTTTTGAAAAATCGAAGAGCGACTGACATTTTTAGAATCTGATCTCAGGTCAGAATGGGTTCATCAGACCAGTGTGTGTCCAGTGGAAACCTCGTATGAATCTGATCTCAGGTCAGAATGGGTTCATCAGACCAGTGTGTGTCCAGTGGAAACCTCGTATGAATCTGATCTCAGGTCAGAATGGGTTCATCAGACCAGTGTGTGTCCAGTGGAAACCTCGTATGAATCTGATCTCAGGTCAGAATGGGTTAATAAAGTACCTTGATTTTATATCCACCATCTCCTCATTTCTTTTAACTTCTTTTGTGTGACTTTTCGTCTGCATTTTAGTCCCCTTTCTGCACCTCCATGAGCACTTAGTTGATTTTCTTTCTTTACTTTGAGTTTTCCTTGTCCAAGAGCTGATTGTTTTATGTTTTTAAAGTACTGTGGGTGTGTGTGTGTGTGTGTGCGTGTGTGGGGGGGGGGGGGGTGATTAATGACCTTCCCAGAACAAGGTCTTTGTAGACTCATTAATGACCTTCCCAGAACAAGGTTCATGTGGTTTTATTCCATGCTAAGTCTGATGATGCGGTTCATGATGTGCGTGATCAGCCAAAAGGTTGAAAGGTCAAAGTCCTCTGGTAGTCCTGATGTCACTCGCTCATCCCCGGGTTCTTCTCCCCTGGTTCCTCTCCCCTCGCTCATCCCCAGGGTTCCTCTCCCCTGTGATGTCACTCGCTCATCCCCGGGTTCTTCTCCCCTGGTTCCTCTCCCCTCGCTCATCCCCAGGGTTCCTCTCCCCTGTGATGTCACTCGCTCATCCCCTGGGTTCTTCTCCCCTGGTTCCTCTCCCCTCGCTCATCCGCCGGGTTCCTCTCCCCTGTGATGTCACTCGCTCATCCCCAGGGTTCTTCTCCCCTGGTTCCTCTCCCCTCGCTCATCCGCCGGGTTCCTCTCCCCTGTGATGTCACTCGCTCATCCGCCGGGTTCCTCTCCCCTGTGATGTCACTCGCTCATCCCCAGGGTTCTTCTCCCCTGGTTCCTCTCCCCTCGCTCATCCGCCGGGTTCCTCTCCCCTGTGATGTCACTCGCTCATCCCCAGGGTTCCTCTCACCTGCTTCCTCTATGGAGAACAACATCTTAGAATAATAGTCTCATAATGAGCATCGTGGTCCAAAAATAAACTGCCTCGGCGGCGGTATTGTCGTGGGGGAGGTGTCTCTGTATCGTCCGTTTTCTGGCGAAAATTAACAAAATCCGCCGACATTGTTATATATATAGTACAATCAGTGATTTCTCCCAGTCAGGCCAAAGTGAACTTTATACTCTGTGTCACCAACTAACCCTCCTAGCCTGTGTGTTTAGTGTGTTATTAATCAGACCAGTGTTTGTGTCCAGTGGAAACCTCGTATGAATCTGATCTCAGGTCAGAATGGGTTAAAGAAAAAACAGCGATAATGGCCAAAATCAATGAAAGCCAAAGTGGCCGTTTTCAAGATGTTTTGGACATTATCTCTGGAACGGAAAGTGCAATCTCCTCAGTTCAAAGCTTGATGGATGCGTGGCTTTGAGGACTTTTTTTGGAGGGGGGGGGGGGGGGGCTCTAGCAACTCTCCTTGGGCCCTAGGCCCTAGGCCCTAGGCCAGGGTTCCCCAATTAATTTTCCTCAAGGGCCATATTTTGACTAGCGTACCAGGCTGGGGGCCGAGTCGGCACGCGCGAGGTCGAGGTCTTGCCCTGAAAATTCATTTTCAGGGCAAGACCCCATTTGAAAAGGATGCCCAGTTTGACATGCATAGGCTACTGACCCCCATTTAATGCCATTTATATCTGGGACCCTTAAAAACCCCTTTTTTTTAAATTCTTTCATGGGCCACAAGGGGTCGCTCTGTGGGCCGCAAATGGCCCGCGGGCCGCCTATTGGGGAACCCTGCCCTAGGCCCTAGGCCCTAGGCCCTAGGCGGTGGCATAGACAGCAGACGGGCGCCTCACACACAGTCAGTTGATTCTTCATGTCCAAATGAAGTCGAGGCTGCCGGGATGATCATTTTGTTTATTTCTGGAACACAGTTCTTATTTGACGATAAGCGATACAACGAAGAAAAGTGGGTGGGATTTCAGAATGTGGGGGAAAAAAACGTACAAACGCCACCCAGGCAGGAGGATGTGACCATTCTATAACACATTTTGAAATAGTTCCACCCAGGCAGGAGGATGTGACCATTCTATAACACATTTAGAAATAGTTCCACCCAGGCAGCAGGATGTGACTATTCTATAACACATTTAGAAATAGTTCCACCCAGGCAGCAGGATGTGACTATTCTATAACACATTTAGAAATAGTTCCACCCAGGCAGCAGGATGTGACTATTCTATAACACATTTAGAAATAGTTCCACCCAGGCAGCAGGATGTGACTATTCTATAACACATTTAGAAATAGTTCCACCCAGGCATCAGGATGTGACTATTCTATAACACATTTTGAAATAGTTCCACCCAGGCAGCAGGATGTGGCTATTCTATAACACATTTAGAAATAGTTCCACCCAGGCAGCAGGATGTGACTATTCTATAACACATTTAGAAATAGTTCCACCCAGGCAGCAGGATGTGACTATTCTAAAACACATTTTGAAATAGTTCCAACTTGCTGATCCACATGGATATGTTGTGAGCTTTTGTTAAGATCGGCTATTTGAACTATTTAACAATGTTAGTTTCTTAAAACATGGCTATACGTTTAGGGATAAGGGGTAAGGCAAGATTAAGACTAAATCTCAGTTTGTAGCATGTTATTTACAACATGTTATTTACATGTCGTTTACAACATGTTATCTACAACATGTTATTCACAACATGTTATTCACAACATGTTATTTACAACATGTTATTTACAACATGTTATTTACAACATGTCATTTACAACATGTTATTTACAACATGTTATTTACATGTCGTTTACAACATGTTATTCACAACATGTTATTCACAACATGTTATTCACAACATGTTATTCACAACATGTTATTTACAACATGTTATTTACAACATGTTATTTACAACATGTCATTTACAACATGTTATTCACAACATGTTATTCACAACATGTTATTTACAACATGTTATTTACAACATGTCGTTTACAACATGTCGTTTACAACATGTCATTTACAACATGTTATTCACAACATGTCGTTTACAACAGCGTCAATAGAAAAACAAAAAACAAAGGAAAGAAGAACATGATTTCAAGCAAGACGTTTTGACAGCAAGTTCAACAATGCTCGACCCTGTGTGTGTGCGTGCGTGTGTGTGTGCGTGTGCGTGTGTGACTGTGTGTGACTGTGTGTGCGTGCGTGAGTGTGTGACTGTGTGTGTGACTGTGTGTGTGTGCGTGCGTGCGTGCATGCGTCGAGTATAACCGGGTCCGCGTTTCACACGGAAAGTCTGAATCGTACTTTTGTTTGTTTTGCGACATTGCGCTCGCCCTCAGGACACCAGACATACAAGCCCTCAGGAGGACACCAGACCTACAAGCCCTCAGGAGGAGGACACCAGACATACAAGCCCTCAGGAGGACACCAGACCTACAAGCCCTCAGGAGGACACCAGACATACAAGCCCTCAGGAGGACACCAGACCTACAAGCCCTCAGGAGGACGACACCCGACATACAAGCCCTTAGGACGACGCGGCGAACACGAACACCACGTCGTGGGCTTGTCGGTCTAGCTGTTTTATTATTATAGTTTTATATCACGGTGGTGGCGGTTCTTCTTCTGACAGTCATAGAGACCGCGCGGAGGAGGCCTTCATCATCATCATCATGGCCTCCTTCTTCCTCCTCCTCCTCCTCTTCCTCAGCGCCTCCTCCGTCTCCTGTGGTCCACAGTTCTGCCTCTCCGCGGCCGCTGCAGCGGTCCGTTCGCCGTGGCGACGGCGCCCCCCCCAGGGGGGACAGCGGGGGTGGCGGGGAGCGGAGGAGGAGGAGGAGGAGGATCGGGGCGGAAAGAGGAAGTGCCGTTATCGTGCGTCGTCTCGGCGGGCTCCTCCTCCGGGGGTGGCGAAGACGTGGCGGTACCGACCGACGGGTTATTGGAGCGCCGCGGGAGTTGTTGCAGCGCCCCCTGCTGCTGCGTCTCCAACGGCTGCTCATTGGTCGGTTGTAGGTCCGTGGGCTGGAGCTGGAGCTGCAGCGGGGTGGGAGGAGGAGCCTGTTGCGGCGGCGGCGGCGGCGGCGGGACGTGTTGGCGGTGGTGTGGTGGCGGCTGTTGTTGTTGTTGTTGTTGTTGTTGCTGCGCTTCCAGAACTCCCAGAAGCCTTTGGGAGGGGGGGGGGGGGTGGGGGGAGAGAGGAGAATAACATTAATTCACACGGTGTTGTTTTTATCGAATATGTTGGGACGGTGCATACGGCGCAAAGTATAACTACAGTATACCGCTAATCAACTTACAAATTACATACTGTATACATAGAGGCAGTTCCTTTAACCCATTCTGGGCGGGAACCCCTTTTGGTTGTTAGCATTGTGTTATGCTTTAGATATTGAAAAATAGCAGATCTACAAGCTTGTAGGTCCGCTGTTTTTGAAAAATCGAAGAGCGACTGACGTAGAAGACACTTTTTAGAATCTGATCTCAGGTCAGAATGGAAAACTGTCAGGATGTAGAAGACATTTTTTTTAATCTGATCTCGGGTCAGAATGGAAAACTGTCAGGATGTAGAAGACATTTTTTAGAATCTGATCTCAGGTCAGAATGGAAAACTGTCAGGATGTAGAAGACATTTTTAGAATCTGATCTCAGGTCAGAATGGGTTAATCCACCCGGCACTGGTAGAACTAACTGGTATAACTAGCTCTCAATGATGACGTAATAAAGATGTGGATTAAAGGAACCAATGCCAGGGTGTAATTGGTTTTCGATGGTGACATAATGACATGTTTTAGTGTCGGGAGGATCAAAGGTAATGCTCCTGTGTATACAGTACATGTAATGTAATCTGGCACTTAATATTTTCATCGGATATCGATGACTTATTTTTCTTTGAGACAATAAAAAGGGATCCAGAATAGTTCTAAATCGATAAAACTGTATTTCTTTTATAGATAGAAACTTGTACCATACTTAATAATACTACTTTTTGTACATGCATAAAGTAGGTAGGTAGCAAATAGTTAAACCTAGTAATTCAACATTTCAAACGTTCCTTCACAGAGAAACTGAGATTTGACAGTTTGTAACGGTCGAAAGTACTTGCGCGCTCTGCTTGCGCACTAGTAGGCCATGGCCTACTAGTGCGCAAGAAGCAAGTACGCACTCGACAGAGTGCAGTTCTAGTTACCTCTGCAGCAGCACGTTGTTTTGCTGCAGGCTGGAAGTAGCAGTAGTATTAGTATTACTAGTACTAGTAGTAGTAAGTAAGTAAGTAAGTAAGTACATTTTATGTATAGAGCACCTTTCGAAACAATGTTACAAAGTGCTGTACAACAAGGTAAAAACAATCATGTTAAAGGAGAATTCCACACTAGAAGGCTTTCTTACCTTTCTTTGTAGTCGTTACGTCCCCACCAAAGAGGTCCAGGTGTTATTTTGTGCAAAAGCTCCTTATTGGCTATTTCCCCTACCATAAGCCCTAAATGAATTGCATTGAATTGAATGGGAATTGAATGGGGCTATGGGGTGTTGTGCTAATTCGCTTATTTCCATCGCTCAAAATTATAATTTCTTTGTATGTATCCTCTCTTCATAATGTAAATAATAACCCAAGCGGCACACTTTACTACTTCTTTCGATGGAAATAAGCGAACTAGCATAACACCCCATAGCCCCATTCAATTCCCATTCAATGCAATGCAATTCATTGAGGGCTTATGGTAGGGAAAATAGCCAATAAGGAGTTTTTGCACAAAATAACACCTGGACCTCTTTGGTGGGGACGTAACAACTACAAAGAAAGGTAAGAAAGATAAGAAAGCATTCTAACATGGAATTCTCCTTTAAAACAAGGGCATGAAACAAAAAAAACAATAAAAGGTAAAACATTGAGATGCAAATAAATCAAGTAAAAAATAAATCATAAAATAAAGTGCTGACGAAAAATAAATACGTTTTTAACAATTTCTTAAAACCCATTCTGAACGGGAACCCATTTTGGTGTCGGCATCATGTTATGCTTTAGCTATTGAAAAATCACACACGTGTGAACTGAGTGGTGCAATTCCCCCCCCCCCCCCCCCCCCCCCTCTCTCTCTCTCTCTCTATCTCTCTCTCTCATTAGAGTCACTACCTCTCTCACTCTCTCTCATTAGAGTCACTACCCCTCTCACTGTTTCTGGCGCCCCCTACTGCTATTATTAAGTCACATACTCATGCTCACACACACAAACAAGTACGAGACAGACACACACACAGACACACACACAGACACACAAACACGTACGAGGACATTGCAAGCTGGTTGTAGGAGTGGTTGCACCACTCAAAAATAGCAGACCTACAAGCTCATATGAGCTTGTAGGTCTGCTATTTTTGAAGAATCGAAGAACGACTGACATCTTTAGAATCTGATCTCAGGTCAGAATGGGTTAATCAGACCAGTGTGTGTCCAGTGGAAACCTCGTATGAATCCGATCTCAGGTCAGAATGGGTTAATCAGACCAGTGTGTGTCCAGTGGAAACCTCTGATCTCAGGTCAGAAAACTTCAAATGCACGGTCGGTCACCCTTGGTTTTGAGTCTGGTTGTAGGAATATCCATACATGGGCAACTGGCGGCCCCCGGGGGCCACATGCGGCCCCCACCTTCACATAATGTGGCCCTCAGATTAATTTCGGAACACTGATATGTTATTGGTTTCAGCTGTTTACAATTCCAAACATCCAAACATGACCCGCTTTAATTACTTACAGTCTATTGATTGATTGATTGAAATATTTATTAACAGTTTGTAGAATTTACAGTACATTTTAAGCACAAACTCAATACAAAGACTGTCAACTGTGAGTGGACGACCCAATTAAGCATTACACTTGTTTACAACAGGGTCCACATTGTTCAATTCATCAAAACATTTAAAGACATACAGACATTTAGAGACATACAAATAGACATTTCTATGTAGCTAAAGTACAGAACAGGAATTCATCATATGGGAAGCAAAAAAGGGAAAAGATACAATATACAGTGAGGGAAAATGGGGGGGGGGGGTGGGGGGATTCAGATTTTACAGAGGCCAGTTTCGAATTGCAGCCATCCGTAGGTGCCCTTTGAGAGCGGTTTTGAAGGAGTCAAGGGATTCACATGTCTTAATGACTGTTGGTAGGGCGTTCCACATTTTGGTGGCATAGGAGCGAAAATAATTTAGTCCCTTGTTTGTGCCGAATCTGGGTTGTACATGGTTTGTTGCACTCCCTCTGGTGTTGTGGGTGTGGACTTCGTTTACATTAAGGAAGTATTTAGACAGGTACATGGGTATCTTGGTGGTGTATCGAATCTTGTGGACCAGACCCATTGCAAGATGCTGTACTCTGTCGTCGACCCTAAGCCATTCCAGCCTGTCAAAGTGGGCAGGGGTGAGTTGGGTTCGGGGGGGTGAGGAGCCTGAGGAGCCTGACCAGTTTGTTTTGGGAGGTCTGGAGGTCTAAATTAGTAGCTTGCTGAGTAGTATTACAAATAATGTTATTGTCTTTTTTTAATGTCCAATATATTTGTATTTAGTTCAAATTACTTTTCAGGATCCCAATTAAAAATAGCAAAAAAAAATATTTAGGATTTCAATTCAAATGTATTTAAAAAAGTAGCCGATCTACAAGTTCAAAACGCGTCGCATTGCGACGCGTTTTGAACTTGCAGATCGGCATGCATGCACTGTGGCCCCTCTGGAGTGAGCATGGAAATATAGTGGCCCCTCTCCATCGTCAAAGTTGCCCAACGCTGTAGTATCATTACCTCTGCAGCAGCGCGTTGTTTTGCTGCAGGCTGGTAGTAACAGTTAGCCTGGCTCCAGCCCCTGAATCGCTAGCCACAATAAAAAATGATGTTCAGGCGATTTAGGGTCTGGTGACGCTCCCGAAGGAGGTCTCAGACTCGGTTGGAAATCCAACCGACGAATCAGCGTCGTTTCAACTCGATGACGTCAAACAACAGTGCCATCCAGACACAAACAAACATGGCTGCCCCCACTGCGGTAACTCACAGCCGTATCAATCTGGCTATTAAATCGACGTATGATAAATAGTTTCTTTGAAGAGGTTTTATAAACATCATCATCCGACATATTTTACCGCTTTTGTTTACATACTAGTAGCGCTCGTTGGCTGTGTTTGTTTGGTTAGCAAACGGGTTAGCCATAGCCACATGATTGACACAATGCCATCTGCTTTCCTACTATTCTGATTGGTTGGTATGAACCAATCACCGAAGACTGCCTCTTTGGCAACGCCCATCCCAGAAACGGTTGTAGTAGGGAGGGCGTTCAGACTGAATAATGGAGTGAAACGAAATGAAAATTCAGGCTGAGTGTCAGGCTAAGTAACAGTAGTATTAGTATCATTACCTCTGCAGCAGCATGTTGTTGTGCTGCAGGCTGGTAGTAACATTAGTATTAGTATCATTACCTCTGCAGCAGCATGTTGTTGTGCTGCAGTCTGGTAGTAACAGTAGTATTAGTATCATTACCTCTGCAGCAGCATGTTGTTTTGCTGCAGGCTGGTAGTAACAGTAGTATTAGTATCATTACCTCTGCAGCAGCATGTTGTTTTGCTGCAGCCTGGTAGTAACAGTAGCATTAGTATCATTACCTCTGCAGCAGCATGTTGTTTTGCTGCAGGCTGGTAGTAACAGTAGTATTAGTATCATTACCTCTGCAGCAGCATGTTGTTGTGCTGCAGCCTGGTAGTAACAGTAGTATTAGTATCATTACCTCTGCAGCAGCATGTTGTTTTGCTGCAGCCTGGTAGTAACAGTAGTATTAGTATCATTACCTCTGCAGCAGCATGTTGTTTTGCTGCAGCCTGGTAGTAACAGTAGCATTAGTATCATTACCTCTGCAGCAGCATGTTGTTTTGCTGCAGGCTGGTAGTAACAGTAGTATTAGTATCATTACCTCTGCAGCAGCATGTTGTTTTGCTGCAGGCTGGTAGTAACAGTAGTATTAGTATCATTACCTCTGCAGCAGCATGTTGTTGTGCTGCAGCCTGGTAGTAACAGTAGTATTAGTATCATTACCTCTGCAGCAGCATGTTGTTGTGCTGCAGGCTGGTAGTAACAGTAGCATTAGTATCATTACCTCTGCAGCAGCATGTTGTTGTGCTGCAGGCTGGTAGTAACAGTAGTATTAGTATCATTACCTCTGCAGCAGCATGTTGTTTTGCTGCAGGCTGGTAGTAACAGTAGTATTAGTATCATTACCTCTGCAGCAGCACGTTGTTTTGCTGCAGCCTGGTAGTAACAGTAGTATTAGTATCATTACCTCTGCAGCAGCATGTTGTTTTGCTGCAGGCTGGTAGTAACAGTAGCATTAGTATCATTACCTCTGCAGCAGCATGTTGTTTTGCTGCAGCCTGGTAGTAACAGTAGTATTAGTATCATTACCTCTGCAGCAGCATGTTGTTTTGCTGCAGCCTGGTAGTAACAGTAGTATTAGTATCATTACCTCTGCAGCAGCATGTTGTTTTGCTGCAGGCTGGTAGTAACAGTAGCATTAGTATCATTACCTCTGCAGCAGCATGTTGTTTTGCTGCAGGCTGGTAGTAACAGTAGCATTAGTATCATTACCTCTGCAGCAGCATGTTGTTGTGCTGCAGGCTGGTAGTAACAGTAGTATTAGTATCATTACCTCTGCAGCAGCATGTTGTTTTGCTGCAGGCTGGTAGTAACAGTAGTATTAGTATCATTACCTCTGCAGCAGCATGTTGTTTTGCTGCAGCCTGGTAGTAACAGTAGCATTAGTATCATTACCTCTGCAGCAGCATGTTGTTTTGCTGCAGGCTGGTAGTAACAGTAGTATTAGTATCATTACCTCTGCAGCAGCATGTTGTTTTGCTGCAGGCTGGTAGTAACAGTAGTATTAGTATCATTACCTCTGCAGCAGCATGTTGTTGTGCTGCAGCCTGGTAGTAACAGTAGTATTAGTATCATTACCTCTGCAGCAGCATGTTGTTGTGCTGCAGGCTGGTAGTAACAGTAGCATTAGTATCATTACCTCTGCAGCAGCATGTTGTTGTGCTGCAGGCTGGTAGTAACAGTAGTATTAGTATCATTACCTCTGCAGCAGCATGTTGTTTTGCTGCAGGCTGGTAGTAACAGTAGTATTAGTATCATTACCTCTGCAGCAGCACGTTGTTTTGCTGCAGCCTGGTAGTAACAGTAGTATTAGTATCATTACCTCTGCAGCAGCATGTTGTTTTGCTGCAGGCTGGTAGTAACAGTAGCATTAGTATCATTACCTCTGCAGCAGCATGTTGTTTTGCTGCAGCCTGGTAGTAACAGTAGTATTAGTATCATTACCTCTGCAGCAGCATGTTGTTTTGCTGCAGCCTGGTAGTAACAGTAGTATTAGTATCATTACCTCTGCAGCAGCATGTTGTTTTGCTGCAGGCTGGTAGTAACAGTAGCATTAGTATCATTACCTCTGCAGCAGCATGTTGTTTTGCTGCAGGCTGGTAGTAACAGTAGTATTAGTATCATTACCTCTGCAGCAGCATGTTGTTTTGCTGCAGGCTGGTAGTAACAGTAGTATTAGTATCATTACCTCTGCAGCAGCATGTTGTTTTGCTGCAGCCTGGTAGTAACAGTAGTATTAGTATCATTACCTCTGCAGCAGCATGTTGTTGTGCTGCAGCCTGGTAGTAACAGTAGTATTAGTATCATTACCTCTGCAGCAGCATGTTGTTGTGCTGCAGGCTGGTAGTAACAGTAGTATTAGTATCATTACCTCTGCAGCAGCATGTTGTTGTGCTGCAGCCTGGTAGTAACAGTAGTATTAGTATCATTACCTCTGCAGCAGCATGTTGTTGTGCTGCAGGCTGGTAGTAACAGTAGCATTAGTATCATTACCTCTGCAGCAGCATGTTGTTGTGCTGCAGCCTGGTAGTAACAGTAGCATTAGTATCATTACCTCTGCAGCAGCATGTTGTTTTGCTGCAGCCTGGTAGTAACAGTAGCATTAGTATCATTACCTCTGCAGCAGCATGTTGTTGTGCTGCAGCCTGGTAGTAACAGTAGTATTAGTATCATTACCTCTGCAGCAGCATGTTGTTGTGCTGCAGCCTGGTAGTAACAGTAGTATTAGTATCATTACCTCTGCAGCAGCATGTTGTTTTGCTGCAGCCTGGTAGTAACAGTAGTATTAGTATCATTACCTCTGCAGCAGCATGTTGTTGTGCTGCAGGCTGGTAGTAACAGTAGTATTAGTATCATTACCTCTGCAGCAGCATGTTGTTTTGCTGCAGCCTGGTAGTAACAGTAGTATTAGTATCATTACCTCTGCAGCAGCATGTTGTTTTGCTGCAGCCTGGTAGTAACAGTAGTATTAGTATCATTACCTCTGCAGCAGCATGTTGTTTTGCTGCAGGCTGGTAGTAACAGTAGTATTAGTATCATTACCTCTGCAGCAGCATGTTGTTGTGCTGCAGGCTGGTAGTAACAGTAGTATTAGTATCATTACCTCTGCAGCAGCACGTTGTTTTGCTGCAGGCTGGTAGTAACAGTAGTATTAGTATCATTACCTCTGCAGCAGCATGTTGTTGTGCTGCAGGCTGGTAGTAACAGTAGTATTAGTATCATTACCTCTGCAGCAGCACGTTGTTGTGCTGCAGCCTGGTAGTAACAGTAGTATTAGTATCATTACCTCTGCAGCAGCATGTTGTTGTGCTGCAGCCTGGTAGTAACAGTAGTATTAGTATCATTACCTCTGCAGCAGCATGTTGTTTTGCTGCAGCCTGGTAGTAACAGTAGTATTAGTATCATTACCTCTGCAGCAGCATGTTGTTGTGCTGCAGGCTGGTAGTAACAGTAGTATTAGTATCATTACCTCTGCAGCAGCATGTTGTTTTGCTGCAGCCTGGTAGTAACAGTAGTATTAGTACCATTACCTCTGCAGCAGCATGTTGTTGTGCTGCAGCCTGGTAGTAACAGTAGTATTAGTATCATTACCTCTGCAGCAGCATGTTGTTGTGCTGCAGCCTGGTAGTAACAGTAGTATTAGTATCATTACCTCTGCAGCAGCATGTTGTTTTGCTGCAGCCTGGTAGTAACAGTAGTATTAGTATCATTACCTCTGCAGCAGCATGTTGTTGTGCTGCAGGCTGGTAGTAACAGTAGTATTAGTATCATTACCTCTGCAGCAGCATGTTGTTTTGCTGCAGGCTGGTAGTAACAGTAGTATTAGTATCATTACCTCTGCAGCAGCACGTTGTTGTGCTGCAGGCTGGTAGTAACAGTAGTATTAGTATCATTACCTCTGCAGCAGCATGTTGTTTTGCTGCAGGCTGGTAGTAACAGTAGCATTAGTATCATTACCTCTGCAGCAGCATGTTGTTGTGCTGCAGCCTGGTAGTAACAGTAGTATTAGTATCATTACCTCTGCAGCAGCACGTTGTTTTGCTGCAGGCTGGTAGTAACAGTAGTATTAGTATCATTACCTCTGCAGCAGCATGTTGTTGTGCTGCAGCCTGGTAGTAACAGTAGTATTAGTATCATTACCTCTGCAGCAGCATGTTGTTTTGCTGCAGGCTGGTAGTAACAGTAGTATTAGTATCATTACCTCTGCAGCAGCATGTTGTTTTGCTGCAGGCTGGTAGTAACAGTAGTATTAGTATCATTACCTCTGCAGCAGCATGTTGTTTTGCTGCAGGCTGGTAGTAACAGTAGCATTAGTATCATTACCTCTGCAGCAGCATGTTGTTGTGCTGCAGCCTGGTAGTAACAGTAGTATTAGTATCATTACCTCTGCAGCAGCACGTTGTTTTGCTGCAGGCTGGTAGTAACAGTAGTATTAGTATCATTACCTCTGCAGCAGCATGTTGTTTTGCTGCAGCCTGGTAGTAACAGTAGTATTAGTATCATTACCTCTGCAGCAGCATGTTGTTTTGCTGCAGCCTGGTAGTAACAGTAGTATTAGTATCATTACCTCTGCAGCAGCATGTTGTTTTGCTGCAGCCTGGTAGTAACAGTAGTATTAGTATCATTACCTCTGCAGCAGCATGTTGTTTTGCTGCAGGCTGGTAGTAACAGTAGTATTAGTATCATTACCTCTGCAGCAGCATGTTGTTGTGCTGCAGCCTGGTAGTAACAGTAGTATTAGTATCATTACCTCTGCAGCAGCACGTTGTTTTGCTGCAGCCTGGTAGTAACAGTAGTATTAGTATCATTACCTCTGCAGCAGCATGTTGTTTTGCTGCAGCCTGGTAGTAACAGTAGTATTAGTATCATTACCTCTGCAGCAGCATGTTGTTGTGCTGCAGGCTGGTAGTAACAGTAGCATTAGTATCATTACCTCTGCAGCAGCATGTTGTTGTGCTGCAGCCTGGTAGTAACAGTAGTATTAGTATCATTACCTCTGCAGCAGCATGTTGTTGTGCTGCAGCCTGGTAGTAACAGTAGTATTAGTATCATTACCTCTGCAGCAGCATGTTGTTTTGCTGCAGGCTGGTAGTAACAGTAGTATTAGTATCATTACCTCTGCAGCAGCATGTTGTTTTGCTGCAGGCTGGTAGTAACAGTAGCATTAGTATCATTACCTCTGCAGCAGCATGTTGTTGTGCTGCAGCCTGGTAGTAACAGTAGTATTAGTATCATTACCTCTGCAGCAGCACGTTGTTTTGCTGCAGGCTGGTAGTAACAGTAGTATTAGTATCATTACCTCTGCAGAAGCATGTTGTTTTGCTGCAGCCTGGTAGTAACAGTAGTATTAGTATCATTACCTCTGCAGCAGCATGTTGTTGTGCTGCAGCCTGGTAGTAACAGTAGTATTAGTATCATTACCTCTGCAGCAGCATGTTGTTTTGCTGCAGGCTGGTAGTAACAGTAGTATTAGTATCATTACCTCTGCAGCAGCATGTTGTTTTGCTGCAGCCTGGTAGTAACAGTAGTATTAGTATCATTACCTCTGCAGCAGCATGTTGTTGTGCTGCAGCCTGGTAGTAACAGTAGTATTAGTATCATTACCTCTGCAGCAGCATGTTGTTGTGCTGCAGGCTGGTAGTAACAGTAGCATTAGTATCATTACCTCTGCAGCAGCATGTTGTTGTGCTGCAGCCTGGTAGTAACAGTAGTATTAGTATCATTACCTCTGCAGCAGCATGTTGTTGTGCTGCAGCCTGGTAGTAACAGTAGTATTAGTATCATTACCTCTGCAGCAGCATGTTGTTGTGCTGCAGCCTGGTAGTAACAGTAGTATTAGTATCATTACCTCTGCAGCAGCATGTTGTTGTGCTGCAGGCTGGTAGTAACAGTAGTATTAGTATCATTACCTCTGCAGCAGCATGTTGTTTTGCTGCAGGCTGGTAGTAACAGTAGTATTAGTATCATTACCTCTGCAGCAGCATGTTGTTGTGCTGCAGGCTGGTAGTAACAGTAGTATTAGTATCATTACCTCTGCAGCAGCATGTTGTTTTGCTGCAGGCTGGTAGTAACAGTAGTATTAGTATCATTACCTCTGCAGCAGCATGTTGTTTTGCTGCAGGCTGGTAGTAACAGTAGCATTAGTATCATTACCTCTGCAGCAGCATGTTGTTGTGCTGCAGCCTGGTAGTAACAGTAGTATTAGTATCATTACCTCTGCAGCAGCATGTTGTTGTGCTGCAGGCTGGTAGTAACAGTAGTATTAGTATCATTACCTCTGCAGCAGCATGTTGTTTTGCTGCAGCCTGGTAGTAACAGTAGTATTAGTATCATTACCTCTGCAGCAGCATGTTGTTGTGCTGCAGCCTGGTAGTAACAGTAGTATTAGCAGTACTATTATTCTTACCCAGTGTTGTTTTTGGCAGCAAATTTCTATTTTAGTTTTAGTCATAGTCTCTTGAATAGTTTTCACTTAGTCTTAGTCACATTTTAGTCACCTGGAATGTATTAGTGTTAGTCTAGTTTTAGTCGACTAAATGTCATGAGATTTTAGTCGACTAAATCTACAGGTGATTTAGTCGACTAAAATGTGTTTTGACAGGCCTTGATGTCGTTGTAATGACATATTGTACACTTTGGTTGCATGTTGAAAATAGCAGATCTACAATCTCACTGCGACGCGTTGTGAGATTGTAGATCTGCTATTTTCAGCATGCAACCCAGCATAAAACTGGATCTCTTGTCCACTAGTCCCTTACTAACATTTTTAGTCTAGTTTTTATTTGTTGAGGAAATTGTCAGTATATTTAGTCTTAGTTTTAGTCATCATAGCTTAGTTTTAATTTAGTTTCCATTTGTTTTTGTCAGTGAAAATAGGTAGTGGACGAACATTTCTCGTCTTAGTTTTAGTCGACGAAAACAACACTGTTCTTACCTCTGCAGCAGCACGTTGTTTTGCTGCAGCCTGGTAGTAACAGTAGCATTAGTATCATTACCTCTGCAGCAGCACGTTGTTTTGCTGCAGGCTGGTAGTAACAGTAGTATTAGTATCATTACCTCTGCAGCAGCATGTTGTTTTGCTGCAGGCTGGTAGTAACAGTAGCATTAGTATCATTACCTCTGCAGCAGCATGTTGTTTTGCTGCAGGCTGGTAGTAACAGTAGTATTAGTATCATTACCTCTGCAGCAGCATGTTGTTGTGCTGCAGGCTGGTAGTAACAGTAGTATTAGTATCATTACCTCTGCAGCAGCATGTTGTTTTGCTGCAGGCTGGTAGTAACAGTAGTATTAGTATCATTACCTCTGCAGCAGCATGTTGTTGTGCTGCAGGCTGGTAGTAACAGTAGTATTAGTATCATTACCTCTGCAGCAGCGTGTTGTTTTGCTGCAGGCTGGTAGTAACAGTAGTATTAGTATCATTACCTCTGCAGCAGCATGTTGTTTTGCTGCAGGCTGGTAGTAACAGTAGTATTAGTATCATTACCTCTGCAGCAGCATGTTGTTGTGCTGCAGGCTGGTAGTAACAGTAGTATTAGTATCATTACCTCTGCAGCAGCGTGTTGTTTTGCTGCAGGCTGGTAGTAACAGTAGTATTAGTATCATTACCTCTGCAGCAGCATGTTGTTTTGCTGCAGGCTGGTAGTAACAGTAGTATTAGTATCATTACCTCTGCAGCAGCATGTTGTTTTGCTGCAGGCTGGTAGTAACAGTAGTATTAGTATCATTACCTCTGCAGCAGCACGTTGTTTTGCTGCAGGCTGGTAGTAACAGTAGTATTAGTATCATTACCTCTGCAGCAGCATGTTGTTTTGCTGCAGGCTGGTAGTAACAGTAGCATTAGTATCATTACCTCTGCAGCAGCATGTTGTTGTGCTGCAGGCTGGTAGTAACAGTAGCATTAGTATTCTTACCTCTGCAGCAGCACGTTGTTTTGCTGCAGCCTGGTAGTAACAGTAGTATTAGTATCATTACCTCTGCAGCAGCATGTTGTTTTGCTGCAGGCTGGTAGTAACAGTAGTATTAGTATCATTACCTCTGCAGCAGCATGTTGTTGTGCTGCAGGCTGGTAGTAACAGTAGTATTAGTATCATTACCTCTGCAGCAGCATGTTGTTTTGCTGCAGGCTGGTAGTAACAGTAGTATTAGTATCATTACCTCTGCAGCAGCATGTTGTTTTGCTGCAGGCTGGTAGTAACAGTAGCATTAGTATCATTACCTCTGCAGCAGCATGTTGTTTTGCTGCAGCCTGGTAGTAACAGTAGCATTAGTATCATTACCTCTGCAGCAGCATGTTGTTGTGCTGCAGGCTGGTAGTAACAGTAGTATTAGTATCATTACCTCTGCAGCAGCACGTTGTTTTGCTGCAGCCTGGTAGTAACAGTAGCATTAGTATCATTACCTCTGCAGCAGCATGTTGTTGTGCTGCAGGCTGGTAGTAACAGTAGCATTAGTATCATTACCTCTGCAGCAGCATGTTGTTGTGCTGCAGCCTGGTAGTAACAGTAGCATTAGTATCATTACCTCTGCAGCAGCATGTTGTTGTGCTGCAGCCTGGTAGTAACAGTAGTATTAGTATCATTACCTCTGCAGCAGCATGTTGTTTTGCTGCAGCCTGGTAGTAACAGTAGCATTAGTATCATTACCTCTGCAGCAGCATGTTGTTTTGCTGCAGGCTGGTAGTAACAGTAGTATTAGTATCATTACCTCTGCAGCAGCATGTTGTTGTGCTGCAGCCTGGTAGTAACAGTAGTATTAGTATCATTACCTCTGCAGCAGCATGTTGTTTTGCTGCAGGCTGGTAGTAACAGTAGTATTAGTATCATTACCTCTGCAGCAGCATGTTGTTGTGCTGCAGGCTGGTAGTAACAGTAGTATTAGTATCATTACCTCTGCAGCAGCATGTTGTTTTGCTGCAGGCTGGTAGTAACAGTAGTATTAGTATCATTACCTCTGCAGCAGCATGTTGTTTTGCTGCAGCCTGGTAGTAACAGTAGTATTAGCAGTACTATTATTCTTACCCAGTGTTGTTTTTGGCAGCAAATTTCTATTTTAGTTTTAGTCATAGTCTCTTGAATAGTTTTCACTTAGTCTTAGTCACATTTTAGTCGCCTGGAATGTATTAGTGTTAGTCTAGTTTTAGTTGACTAAATGTCATGAGATTTTAGTCGACTAAATCTACAGGTGATTTAGTCGACTAAAATGTGTTTTGACAGGCCTTGATGTCGTTGTAATGACATATTGTACACTTTGGTTGCATGTTGAAAATAGCAGATCTACAATCTCACTGCGACGCGTTGTGAGATTGTAGATCTGCTATTTTCAGCATGCAACCCAGCATAAAACTGGATCTCTTGTCCACTAGTCCCTTACTAACATTTTTAGTCTAGTTTTTATTTGTTGAGGAAATTGTCAGTATATTTAGTCTTAGTTTTAGTCATCATAGCTTAGTTTTAATTTAGTTTCCATTTGTTTTTGTCAGTGGAAATAGGTAGTCGACGAACATTTTTCGTCTTAGTTTTAGTCGACGAAAACAACACTGTTCTTACCTCTGCAGCAGCACGTTGTTTTGCTGCAGGCTGGTAGTAACAGTAGTATTAGTATCCTTACCTCTGCAGCAGCATGTTGTTGTGCTGCAGCCTGGTAGTAACAGTAGTATTAGTATCATTACCTCTGCAGCAGCACGTTGTTTTGCTGCAGGCTGGTAGTAACAGTAGTATTAGTATCATTACCTCTGCAGCAGCATGTTGTTGTGCTGCAGGCTGGTAGTAACAGTAGTATTAGTATCCTTACCTCTGCAGCAGCACGTTGTTTTGCTGCAGGCTGGTAGTAACAGTAGTATTAGTATCATTACCTCTGCAGCAGCACGTTGTTTTGCTGCAGCCTGGTAGTAACAGTAGTATTAGTATCATTACCTCTGCAGCAGCATGTTGTTGTGCTGCAGGCTGGTAGTAACAGTAGTATTAGTATCATTACCTCTGCAGCAGCATGTTGTTGTGCTGCAGCCTGGTAGTAACAGTAGTATTAGTATCATTACCTCTGCAGCAGCATGTTGTTTTGCTGCAGCCTGGTAGTAACAGTAGTATTAGTATCATTACCTCTGCAGCAGCATGTTGTTTTGCTGCAGCCTGGTAGTAACAGTAGTATTAGTATTCTTACCTCTGCAGCAGCATGTTGTTGTGCTGCAGGCTGGTAGTAACAGTAGTATTAGTATCATTACCTCTGCAGCAGCACGTTGTTTTGCTGCAGCCTGGTAGTAACAGTAGTATTAGTATCATTACCTCTGCAGCAGCACGTTGTTTTGCTGCAGGCTGGTAGTAACAGTAGCATTAGTATCATTACCTCTGCAGCAGCATGTTGTTTTGCTGCAGCCTGGTAGTAACAGTAGTATTAGTATCATTACCTCTGCAGCAGCGTGTTGTTTTGCTGCAGGCTGGCGGCCAGCGACTCCTGCGAGGCCACCAGCGTGCGGAGGTCGCGGCGGAAGCCGTCTCCGAACTCCCTCAGGCTGCTCTCCACGCGGTCGCCCAGCTGCACCGCCGCCTCGCCCAGCACCCGAAGCTCCTCCTCCAGCCACGAGCCCCGCCCCCCTCCGGGGGGAGGAGCCTCCAGGGGGCCCTGCCCCGCCCCCAGAGAGGGCTGGGGGCTGCCGACGACGCCACGGGCGCCGCAAAAGAGAGGGAACAACGTTAGGGTTGGCCCAATCCGATCCGATGTGATCAGAAATCGCATCTTCATATATTCTTTCAGAGCGTTTTTAGCTCAAATCGCATGACATATTTTCAGATGGGGGTCAGCGGCCAAATACATATAATTTTTGGGGTTCTTGACATGAAATATTGAGAACCACTGATATAGCAATATGAGGTTTTTCACAGAAAAAAAGGTCGACGTCAGGCCTAAATGGGTTAACCCCTTTTGGGCGGGAACCCCTTTCGGTGTTAGCATTACGTTATGCTTTAGCTATTGAAAAATAGCAGATCTACAAGCTCATAGCGCGCCACCGAGTGGCGCGCTATGAGCTTGTAGGTCTGCTATTTTTGAAGAATCGTGAAAAGTGACATGAAAGTGTTTGAGAAAGACTGACATAGAAACACAGCTTTTTCAAGAAAACAGTCAGGATTTAGAAAGACATTTGCAGAATCGTTCCCAGGTCAAAATGGGTTAATAGCTTCTACAACATTGCCTTTAATTGATCTTTTATTTTTTGTTATTCATGTCCTCACTGTATTGCATTACTGCTTGTTTTTTTATGTCGTTGCCTTGCTTTTCTTTTATTCTCCATTGTTCTGTAAAGCACTTTGAGCTGCATTTCATGTCATGAAAGGTGCTATACAAATAAAGTTTTATTATTATTATTATTATTAATAAAGTATTCAATCAATCAATCAATCAATCAATCAATCAACGATAACGAGACGCCCACTGACCTGGGCGGAGGGCTGCCGTTGAAGAAGGGGGCACTGTAGAGGGGCGAGGGGGGCAGCCATCTCTCCGAGGGCGGCGGGGGTCCCAGGCCCAGGCCCAGGCCCAGGCCCAGCTTGTCCTCCATGCTGTCGGGACCCCCCTCGCAGTCGGGGGGGTCCCCCATGTCCCCGCCCCCCCGGTGGGGGTCCCTCTCTGGGTGCTCCTCGTCCTTCTCTAGGGCGTCGCCGCGCTCAGAGCCGTCGCCTCCCCCTGCTGGACAGCAGAGGAAACGACATTAAACAAAAATTATATGCATTAATCAAATAAGTTATTTGAGATACAGGCCCAGACAATGGCCTCTTTGTAGGAGAAGTTTAATCAACCCATTCTGACCTGAGATCAGATTCTAAAAATGTTCTTCTACATCCTGACAGTTTTTCATTCTGACCTGAGATCAGATTCTAAAAATGTTCTTCTACATCCTGACAGTTTTCATTCTGACCTGTGATCAGATTCTAAAAATGTCTTCTACATCCTGACAGTTTTCATTCTGACCTGAGATCAGATTAAAAAAATGTCAATTCTATGTCAGTCGTTCTTCGATTAAAAAAAAAATAGCAGACCTACAAGCTCATAGCACGCCACTCGGTGGCGCGCTATGAGCTTGTAGATCTGATATTTTTCAATAGCTAAAGCATAACATAATGCTAACACCTGCTGGACAGCAGAGGAAACGAAAAGCATCGCTTTGGATTTACTTCACGGTTGATTTTTAGTACGTAGACGTTTTGGAATACAGTTCAATTTAGTGGTGTTTTAGTCTGAAATGTTTTAGTTTTTAGTCTGGTTTATTTAGTCGACTAATTATACTGTTTATTTAGTCGACTAAAATGTATTTCGGCGGGGCCGTGATGGCGTTGAAATGCCCGAAAATAGCAGATCTGCAAGCTCACAACGCGACACATTGTGAGCTTGTAGATGGGCTATTTTGGGAGAGCGACACACCTGCACACAACCAAACATAAAACAACTGGTCTTTTAGATCTGTTGGATCCAGTGTTGTTTTTGTCGACTAAAAATAAGACTACCGTCGTTTTCCACTGACGATTCACGAAAACTAAATGGAAACTAAATGAAAACTAAGACTAAACATATTGACAATTTCGTTGACGAAATATAAACTAGACTAAAATGTTAGGAAGGGACTAGTGGACAAGAGATCCAGTATAAGTCATTTTACACTTGGTTGCATGCTGAAAAGCGCATTGCAGCCATAGACTGTAAAAAATATGGACAAAGCGTTCCCCGGGTCTAACATGAACGTAAAATGAAGCCTGTAATAATATGCTAATTCCTGATGTAAGTCGCCATCTTTGGTACCAGCTGGCCATTGGCTGGCTCCGTTTTGTATACCAGCTGGTCATTGGCTGCCCAGACAACGAGGCGGGACTTCCCCCCTTCTTCTCCGTTGGTTTTTATTTTGACTCGAGTGGGAGGGGAATCCCGATCATAGACTGTAATGGTAGCCACGCCCCTCAGAACATACGCGATGGTTTTTTTTCTTTATGGTCATTTTTTTAATTAATGGGACCATAATTTTCCAAAAAGAATATTATGACATTAGAAATGAGACTTTAAACTAGTGACTGGAAGAAGAAAGTATTCATGACCATGTTTATTAAGGTAATACAGTCTAGGTGAAGTTGGGCCAAAATACATGGGCCTCTATGGAGCTATGGGGCTTTTTGGGTCCAGTCCAGCGCCACAACAGGCCATTATATGAACTACCGATTTCAAATGAGGCTTCACGAAATATCTGGCTGACTGCCCCCCTGATTGCAGCGCAACGAGTTGTGAGCTTGTAGATCGACTATTTTCAGCAAGTGTAAAATCAGCCATTACGACGGCATCAAGGCCCGCCAAAATGCATTTTAGTCGACTAAATCAACTGCAGATTTAGTCGACTAAAATCTTGTCATTTAGTCGACTAAAACTAGACCAACACTAATACATTCCAGGTGACTAAAATGTGACTAAAACTAAATGAAAACTATTCAAGAGACTATGACTAAAACTAAAATGAAAATTTGCTGTAAAAAACAACACTGGTTGGATCACTTTATACTAGGGATGGGAATTATCGATTAGTGCATTCATTGAGTTTGACTGTTTTATACGCTTAACCCGCATTTTAATCAACCCCCCTTCACTGCCGAGATTGTTGTATTACCTTTAGAGCATACGGTGAATTATTTGGGCTTTTAATCCGCGAAAATCGAGCGAAAAAAGCTTCCTCCGTTTGTTATGAACGATCGCACCACCCGCCATCTTGGTACACCCGGAAGACGCAGCACAGGAGCCTCCTCCATGAGGCGTTGAACCCCATTCGTTTGCATTGGCCTCAATTTCCCAGAAGCCCTAGCAGCCCACAGCATGTGACGATTTCCGGTTTCATCATCAAAACAAATGCATCTACTCGGATTTTCTATTTATTTATTACATTACGGCGGATTAAACACATAAAACAAAAGGCGGGTATGCCGTATATGGCAGCGACAATAACCTGGAGTAATCCATTCCCGGCACGGAAACTGATGATAGTTTTGATAACCTTATGGATCGATTAACCAGTTAGTTGATAACCGGCTTTTTTTCCTTTTTTTTTTTAAATCTGAGAATCTTAACCTATTCAGACCTGACGTCAAAATGAAAAAAAAAGACTTCTGAAAGAATATATACATTCAAAGATTTGCGCCACACTTTCAACGATTTTTCAAAAATATCAGATCTCCAAGTTGTCGTACCTGGGTCAGAGTCGGTGAAGCATGGGTAGCTGCTCTTGGCCGTTCTGCTGCTCTGCTTCCGGTGGGCCTGCTGCAGCCTCCTGGGGCTGGCCTGCGACGCCCGGCCCAGCATGGAGGAGCTCCCCCTGCTGGCCGGGAGGTAACAGGTGCGGTGGCGGGCGTCCGCCAGACGGCCGCCGTTGCGTCTCTTCAGGTCGTCCCAGCGCTTCTTCACCTCGCGCAGCGTGCGGGGAACCCTGGGGAGACGCGGGGAAACAGACATGTTACCGTTATTAACCCTTACCCTGGGGAGACGCAGGGAAACAGACATGTTACCGTTATTAACCCTTAACCCTAACCCTGGGGAGACGCAGGGGAAACAGACATGTTACCATTATTAACCCTTAACCCTAACCCTGGGGAGACGCGGGGAAACAGACATGTTACCATTATTAACCCTTAACCCTAACCCTGGGGAGACGCAGGGAAACAGACATGTTACCGTTATTAACCCTTAACCCTAACCCTGGGGAGATGCAGGGAAACAGACATGTTACCGTTATTAACCCTTAACCCTAACCCTGGGGAGACGCAGGGGAAACAGACATGTTACCGTTATTAACCCTTAACCCTAACCCTGGGGAGACGCGGGGAAACAGACATGATACCATTATTAACCCTTAACCCTAACCCTGGGGAGACGCGGGGAAACAGACATGTTACCGTTATTAACCCTTAACCCTAACCCTGGGGAGACGCGGGGAAACAGACATGTTACCATTATTAACCCTTAACCCTGGGGAGACGCAGGGAAACAGACATGTTACCGTTATTAACCCTTAACCCTAACCCTGGGGAGACGCGGGGAAACAGACATGTTACCATTATTAACCCTTAACCCTGGGGAGACGCAGGGAAACAGACATGTTACCATTATTAACCCTTACCCTAACCCTGGGGAGACGCAGGGAAACAGACATGTTACCATTATTAACCCTTAACACTAACCCTGGGGAGACACAGGGGAAACAGACATGTTACCGTTATTAACCCTTAACCCTAACCCTGGGGAGACGCAGGGTTAACAGACATGTTACCGTTATTAACCCTTAACCCTAACCCTGGGGAGACGCAGGGAAACAGACATGTTACCGTTATTAACCCTAACCCTAACCCTGGGGAGACGCAGGGGAAACAGACATGTTACCATTATTAACCCTTAACCCTAACCCTGGGGAGACGCGGGGAAACAGACATGTTACCGTTATTAACCCTTAACCCTAACCCTGGGGAGACGCGGGGAAACAGACATGTTACCGTTATTAACCCTTAACCCTAACCCTGGGGAGACGCAGGGAAACAGACATGTTACCATTATTAACCCTTAACCCTAACCCTGGGGAGACGCAGGGGAAACAGACATGTTACCGTTATTAACCCTTAACCCTAACCCTGGGGAGACGCAGGGAAACAGACATGTTACCGTTATTAACCCTTAACCCTAACCCTGGGGAGACGCAGGGGAAACAGACATGTTACCGTTATTAACCCTTAACCCTAACCCTGGGGAGACGCAGGGAAACAGACATGTTACCATTATTAACCCTTAACCCTGGGGAGACGCAGGGAAACAGACATGTTACCATTATTAACCCTTAACCCTAACCCTGGGGAGACGCAGGGAAACAGACATGTTACCGTTATTAACCCTTAACCCTAACCCTGGGGAGATGCAGGGAAACAGACATGTTACCGTTATTAACCCTTAACCCTAACCCTGGGGAGACGCGGGGAAACAGACATGTTACCGTTATTAACCCTTAACCCTAACCCTGGGGAGACGTGGGGAAACAGACATGTTACCATTATTAACCCTTAACCCTGGGGAGACGCAGGGAAACAGACATGTTACCGTTATTAACCCTTAACCCTAACCCTGGGGAGACGCGGGGAAACAGACATGTTACCATTATTAACCCTTAACCCTGGGGAGATGCAGGGAAACAGACATGTTACCATTATTAACCCTTAACCCTAACCCTGGGGAGACGCAGGGAAACAGACATGTTACCATTATTAACCCTTAACCCTAACCCTGGGGAGACGCAGGGAAACAGACATGTTACCATTATTAACCCTTAACCCTAACCCTGGGGAGACACGGGGAAACAGACATGTTACCGTTATTAACCCTTAACCCTAACCCTGGGGAGACGCAGGGAAACAGACATGATACCATTATTAACCCTTAACCCTAACCCTGGGGAGACGCAGGGGAAACAGACATGTTACCATTATTAACCCTTAACCCTAACCCTGGGGAGACGCAGGGAAACAGACATGTTACCATTATTAACCCTTAACCCTAACCCTGGGGAGACGCAGGGGAAACAGACATGTTACCGTTATTAACCCTTAACCCTAACCCTGGGGAGACGCAGGGAAACAGACATGTTACCGTTATTAACCCTTAACCCTAACCCTGGGGAGACGCGGGGAAACAGACATGTTACCGTTATTAACCCTTAACCCTAACCCTGGGGAGACGCGGGGAAACAGACATGTTACCGTTATTAACCCTTAACCCTAACCCTGGGGAGACGCGGGGAAACAGACATGTTACCGTTATTAACCCTTAACCCTAACCCTGGGGAGACGCAGGGAAACAGACATGTTACCATTATTAACCCTTAACCCTAACCCTGGGGAGAGGCAGGGAGACAGACATGTTACCGTTATTAACCCTTAACCCTAACCCTGGGGAGACGCGGGGAAACAGACATGTTACCGTTATTAACCCTTAACCCTAACCCTGGGGAGACGCAGGGGAAACAGACATGTTACCGTTATTAACCCTTAACCCTAACCCTGGGAGACGCGGGGAAACAGACATGTTACCGTTATTAACCCTTAACCCTAACCCTGGGGAGACGCAGGGAAACAGACATGTTACCGTTATTAACCCTTAACCCTAACCCTGGGGAGACGCAGGGGAAACAGACATGTTACCATTATTAACCCTTAACCCTAACCCTGGGGAGACGCGGGGAAACAGACATGTTACCGTTATTAACCCTTAACCCTAACCCTGGGGAGACGCAGGGGAAACAGACATGTTACCGTTATTAACCCTTAACCCTAACCCTGGGGAGACGCAGGGGAAACAGACATGTTACCATTATTAACCCTTAACCCTAACCCTGGGGAGACGCAGGGAAACAGACATGATACCGTTATTAACCCTTAACCCTAACCCTGGGGAAACAGACATGATACCGTTATTAACCCTTAACCCTAACCCTGGGGAAACAGACATGTTACCGTTATTAACCCTTAACCCTAACCCTGGGGAGACGCAGGGAAACAGACATGTTACCGTTATTAACACTTAACCCTAACCCTGGGGAAACAGACATGTTACCATTATTAACCCTTAACCCTAACCCTGGGGAGACGCAGGGAAACAGACATGTTACCGTTATTAACCCTTAACCCTAACCCTGGGGAGACGCAGGGGAAACAGACATGATACCGTTATTAACCCTTAACCCTAACCCTGGGGAGACGCGGGGAAACGGACATGTTACCGTTATTAACCCTTAACCCTAACCCTGGGGAGACGCAGGGAAACAGACATGTTACCATTATTAACCCTTAACCCTAACCCTGGGGAGACGCAGGGAAACAGACATGTTACCATTATTAACCCTTAACCCTAACCATGGGGAGACGCAGGGAAACAGACATGTTACCTTTATTAACCCTTAACCCTAACCCTGGGGAGACGCAGGGAAACAGACATGTTACCATTATTAACCCTTAACCCTAACCCTGGGGAGACGCAGGGAAACAGACATGTTACCGTTATTAACCCTTAACCCTAACCCTGGGGAGACGCAGGGGAAACAGACATGATACCGTTATTAACCCTTAACCCTAACCCTGGGGAGACGCAGGGAAACAGACATGTTACCGTTATTAACCCTTAACCCTAACCCTGGGGAGACGCAGGGGAAACAGACATGTTACCTTTATTAACCCTTAACCCTAACCCTGGGGAGACGCAGGGAAACAGACATGTTACCATTATTAACCCTTAACCCTAACCCTGGGGAGGACCACAGGAGACAGACATGTTACCGTTATTAACCCTTAACCCTGACCCTGGGGAGACGCAGGGGAAACAGACATGTTACCATTATTAACCCTTAACCCTAACCCTGGGGAGACGCAGGGAAACAGACATGTTACCATTATTAACCCTTAACCCTAACCCTGGGGAGACGCAGGGGAAACAGACATGTTACCATTATTAACCCTTAACCCTAACCCTGGGGAGACGCAGGGGAAACAGACATGTTACCATTATTAACCCTTAACCCTAACCCTGGGGAGACGCAGGGGAAACAGACATGTTACCATTATTAACCCTTAACCCTAACCCTGGGGAGACACAGGGAAACAGACATGTTACCATTATTAACCCTTAACCCTAACCCTGGGGAGACGCAGGGGAAACAGACATGTTACCATTATTAACCCTTAACCCTAACCCTGGGGAGACGCAGGGAAACAGACATGTTACCGTTATTAACCCTTAACCCTAACCCTGGGGAGACGCGGGGAAACAGACATGTTACCATTATTAACCCTTAACCCTAACCCTGGGGAGACGCAGGGGAAACAGACATGTTACCGTTATTAACCCTTAACCCTAACCCTGGGGAGACGCAGGGAAACAGACATGTTACCATTATTAACCCTTAACCCTAACCCTGGGGAGACGCAGGGAAACAGACATGTTACCATTATTAACCCTTAACCCTAACCCTGGGGAGACGCAGGGAAACAGACATGTTACCGTTATTAACCCTTAACCCTAACCCTGGGGAGACGCAGGGAAACAGACATGATACCGTTATTAACCCTTAACCCTAACGCTGGGGAGACGCAGGGGAAACAGACATGTTACCGTTATTAACCCTTAACCCTAACCCTGGGGAGACGCAGGGAAACAGACATGATACCGTTATTAACCCTTAACCCTAACGCTGGGGAGACGCAGGGGAAACAGACATGTTACCGTTATTAACCCTTAACCCTAACCCTGGGGAGACGCAGGGAAACAGACATGTTACCGTTATTAACCCTTAACCCTAACCCTGGGGAGACGCAGGGGAAACAGACATGTTACCTTTATTAACCCTTAACCCTAACCCTGGGGAGACGCAGGGAAACAGACATGTTACCATTATTAACCCTTAACTCTGGGGAGACGCAGGGAAACAGACATGTTACCGTTATTAACCCTTAACCTTAACCCTGGGGAGACGCAGGGGAAACAGACATGTTACCATTATTAACCCTAACCCTGGGGAGGACCACAGGAGACAGACATGTTACCATTATTAACCCTAACCCTGGGGAGGACCACAGGAGACAGACATGATACCGTTATTAACCCTAACCCTGGGGAGGACCACAGGAGACAGACATGTTACCGTTATTAACCCTAACCCTGGGGAGGACCACAGGAGACAGACATGTTACCATTATTAACCCTAACCCTGGGGAGACGCAGGGGAAACAGACATGATACCGTTATTAACCCTAACCCTGGGGAGGACCACAGGAGACAGACATGATACCGTTATTAACCCTAACCCTGGGGAGGACCACAGGAGACAGACATGTTACCATTATTAACCCTAACCCTGGGGAGGACCACAGGAGACAGACATGTTACCGTTATTAACCCTAACCCTAACCCTGGGGAGACGCAGGGAAACAGACATGTTACCATTATTAACCCTTAACCCTAACCCTGGGGAGACGCAGGGAAACAGACATGTTACCATTATTAACCCTTAACCCTAACCCTGGGGAGACGCAGGGAAACAGACATGTTACCGTTATTAACCCTTAACCCTGGGGAGACGCAGGGAAACAGACATGTTACCATTATTAACCCTTAACCCTAACCCTGGGGAGACGCAGGGAAACAGACATGTTACCGTTATTAACCCTTAACCCTAACCCTGGGGAGACGCAGGGAAACAGACATGTTACCGTTATTAACCCTTAACCCTAACCCTGGGGAGACGCAGGGAAACAGACATGTTACCATTATTTACCCTTAACCCTAACCCTGGGGAGACGCAGGGGAAACAGACATGTTACCGTTATTAACCCTTAACCCTAACCCTGGGGAGACGCAGGGAAACAGACATGTTACCATTATTAACCCTTAACCCTAACCCTGGGGAGGACCACAGGAGACAGACATGATACCATTATTAACCCTTAACCCTGACCCTGGGGAGACGCAGGGAAACAGACATGTTACCATTATTCACCCTTAACCCTAACCCTGGGGAGACGCAGGGGAAACAGACATGTTACCGTTATTAACCCTTAACCCTAACCCTGGGGAGACGCAGGGGAACAGACATGTTACCATTATTAACCCTAACCCTAACCCTGGGGAGACGCAGGGAAACAGACATGTTACCATTATTAACCCTAACCCTGGGGAGGACCACAGGAGACAGACATGTTACCATTATTAACCCTTAACCCTGGGGAGACGCAGGGAAACAGACATGTTACCATTATTAACCCTAACCCTGGGGAGGACCACAGGAGACAGACATGTTACCATTATTAACCCTAACCCTGGGGAGGACCACAGGAGACAGATATGTTACCATTATTAACCCTAACCCTGGGGAGGACCACAGGAGACAGATATGTTACCATTATTAACCCTAACCCTGGGGAGGACCACAGGAGACAGACATGTTACCATTATTAACCCTAACCCTGGGGAGGACCACAGGAGACAGACATGTTACCATTATTAACCCTAACCCTGGGGAGGACCACAGGAGACAGACATGTTACCATTATTAACCCTAACCCTGGGGAGGACCACAGGAGACAGACATGTTACCATTATTAACCCCAACCCGAAACCCTGGGGAGACGCGGGGAAAATAAATAATCTGAATTTGTATTTTTTCGTTTGATATCAATAAAAAGCGCTATGACGTGTGTACACGTTAGGGCATTAAACTAGTCGACTAGTAAATCCACTAGTCGAGCTTTGTTGGTACTAGTTGACTAGTTGATAAGAAGAAAAGGAAAAAAAAACATTATTTTTCCCCGATTTTGTAGGCCTCTAGATCAGGTAGATTATAGTTATAGTCACCAATGTACACAGTTTTTAAATGTACAAATATAAAAAATTAAATAAAATGCTTTTTATTTTATTTTACATAGTAGCTAGTTAAACAACTAGTAAACTAGGCAACTAGTAAACTAGTAAAAATGACTAGAAGTGAATGCCCTAGTACACGTCCACTGGATCCATGGGTTGGATTAGATATGACGCGTGTACAGTTGTACACGTCCTACGGTCTGTGTTCACATCCTACAGTCTGTGTACACGTCCTACGGTCTGTGTTCACGTCCTACAGTCTGTGTACATGTCCTACGGTCTGTGTACATGTCCTACGGTCTGTGTACATGTCCTACAGTCTGTGTACATGTCCTACAGTCTGTGTACATGTCCTACAGTCTGTGTACATGTCCTACAGTCTGTGTACATGTCCTACAGTCTGTGTACATGTCCTACGGTCTGTGTACATGTCCTACGGTCTGTGTACATGTCCTACGGTCTGTGTACATGTCCTACGGTCTGTGTACATGTCCTACAGTCTGTGTACATGTCCTACGGTCTGTGTACATGTCCTACGGTCTGTGTACATGTCCTACAGTCTGTGTACATGTCCTACGGTCTGTGTACATGTCCTACGGTCTGTGTACATGTCCTACAGTCTGTGTACATGTCCTACAGTCTGTGTACATGTCCTACAGTCTGTGTACATGTCCTACAGTCTGTGTACATGTCCTACAGTCTGTGTACATGTCCTACAGTCTGTGTACATGTCCTACAGTCTGTGTACATGTCCTACAGTCTGTGTACATGTCCTACAGTCTGTGTACATGTCCTACAGTCTGTGTACATGTCCTACAGTCTGTGTACACGTCCTACAGTCTGTGTACATGTCCTACAGTCTGTGTACATGTCCTACGGTCTGTGTACATGTCCTACAGTCTGTGTACATGTCCTACAGTCTGTGTACACGTCCTACAGTCTGTGTACACGTCCTACGGTCTGTGTTCACGTCCTACAGTCTGTGTACATGTCCTACAGTCTGTGTACATGTCCTACAGTCTGTGTACATGTCCTACAGTCTGTGTACATGTCCTACGGTCTGTGTACACGTCCTACAGTCTGTGTACATGTCCTACAGTCTGTGTACATGTCCTACAGTCTGTGTACATGTCCTACAGTCTGTGTACACGTCCTACAGTCTGTGTACACGTCCTACAGTCTGTGTACATGTCCTACGGTCTGTGTACACGTCCTACAGTCTGTGTACATGTCCTACGGTCTGTGTACACGTCCTACAGTCTGTGTACATGTCCTACAGTCTGTGTACATGTCCTACAGTCTGTGTACATGTCCTACAGTCTGTGTACACGTCCTACAGTCTGTGTACATGTCCTACAGTCTGTGTACATGTCCTACGGTCTGTGTACACGTCCTACAGTCTGTGTACATGTCCTACAGTCTGTGTACATGTCCTACAGTCTGTGTACATGTCCTACAGTCTGTGTACATGTCCTACAGTCTGTGTACACGTCCTACAGTCTGTGTACATGTCCTACGGTCTGTGTTCACGTCCTACAGTCTGTGTACATGTCCTACAGTCTGTGTACATGTCCTACGGTCTGTGTTCACATCCTACAGTCTGTGTACACGTCCTACGGTCTGTGTTCACTCCCTACAGTCTGTGTACATGTCCTACAGTCTGTGTACATGTCCTACAGTCTGTGTACATGTCCTACAGTCTGTGTACATGTCCTACAGTCTGTGTACATGTCCTACAGTCTGTGTACATGTCCTACAGTCTGTGTACATGTCCTACAGTCTGTGTACACGTCCTACAGTCTGTGTACATGTCCTACGGTCTGTGTACACGTCCTACAGTCTGTGTACATGTCCTACAGTCTGTGTACATGTCCTACAGTCTGTGTACATGTCCTACAGTCTGTGTACATGTCCTACAGTCTGTGTACATGTCCTACGGTCTGTGTACACGTCCTACAGTCTGTGTACATGTCCTACGGTCTGTGTACACGTCCTACAGTCTGTGTACATGTCCTACAGTCTGTGTACATGTCCTACAGTCTGTGTACATGTCCTACAGTCTGTGTACACGTCCTACAGTCTGTGTACATGTCCTACAGTCTGTGTACATGTCCTACAGTCTGTGTACACGTCCTACAGTCTGTGTACATGTCCTACAGTCTGTGTACATGTCCTACAGTCTGTGTACATGTCCTACGGTCTGTGTACACGTCCTACAGTCTGTGTACACGTCCTACAGTCTGTGTACATGTCCTACAGTCTGTGTTCACGTCCTACAGTCTGTGTACACGTCCTACAGTCTGTGTACACGTCCTACAGTCTGTGTACACGTCCTACAGTCTGTGTACATGTCCTACAGTCTGTGTACATGTCCTACAGTCTGTGTACATGTCCTACAGTCTGTGTACATGTCCTACAGTCTGTGTACATGTCCTACAGTCTGTGTACATGTCCTACAGTCTGTGTACACGTCCTACAGTCTGTGTACATGTCCTACAGTCTGTGTACATGTCCTACAGTCTGTGTACATGTCCTACAGTCTGTGTACATGTCCTACAGTCTGTGTACATGTCCTACAGTCTGTGTACACGTCCTACGGTCTGAATGTGTTTAATCACTGCAGGGAAACTGTTAACCCATTCTGACCTGAGATCAGATTCTAAAAATGTCTTCTACATCCTGACAGTTTTAATTCTGACCTGAGATCAGATTCTAAAAAATGTCTTCTATGTCAGTCGCTCTTCGATAAATTTTTTTTAGCAGACCTACAAGCTTGTGAGCGCTATGAGCTTGTACTTGTAGATCTGCTATTTTTCAACAGCTATAGCATAACATGATGCTATAACACCAAAATGGGTTAATATTGATTCCCAACCTGGACACGGCGTTGACCCGCTCCAGGATTCCCGCCCAGATGCGTTCTCTCTCGCGGCGCCGCAGACGCCCGGCGGGTCCGAACAGCTCCCCCTCACAGCGGGTGACCTCCGACACCAGAACCTCCAGCTCCGCCCCGCTGAAACGACTCTTCCTCTTCGCCGCGCTGCCGGCGGCGGCGGCCAGCGCTGCAGACATCCCCCTGTCTGCAGGGAGGAGGTATTACACGCCGTTTTTGTCAGGTTACCGGGTATTTTACACTGGCTGGGGGCGTAGGCGCGCAGCGGAGGGTCTTCTACCCCCCAGCCAGTGTAAAATACCCGATACCGGAAAAGAAAAGGACTGGGGGCGGGGCAGTGTTGATTTCCTCGACTAAAACTAAGACGAAACACATTTTCGTCGACTATACCTTTTGTCACCTAATGGAAAGTTGGAAACTAAATGAAAACTAAGCTATGGTGACTAAAACTAAGACTAAATGAAAACTAAGCTATGGTGACTAAAACTAAGACTAAATGAAAACTAAGCTACGATGACTAAAACTAAGACTAAATGAAAACTAAGCTATGATGACTAAAACTAAGACTAAATGAAAACTAAGCTATGATGACTAAAACTAAGACTAAATGAAAACTAAGCTACGATGACTAAAACTAAGACTAAATGAAAACTAAGCTATGATGACTAAAACTAAGACTAAATGAAAACTAAGCTACGATGACTAAAACTAAGACTAAATGAAAACTAAGCTATGATGACTAAAACTAAGACTAAATGAAAACTAAGCTACGATGACTAAAACTAAGACTAAATGAAAACTAAGCTACGATGACTAAAACTAAGACTAAATGAAAACTAAGCTATGATGACTAAAACTAAGACTAAATGAAAACTAAGCTATGATGACTAAAACTAAGACTAAATGAAAACTAAGCTATGGTGACTAAAACTAAGACTAAAATATACTGACAATTTCGTCAACAAATAAAAACTATATAGACTAAAATGTTAGAAAGGGAACTAGTGGACAAGAGATCCAGTATAAGTCATTTTACACTTTGGTTGCATGCTGAAAATAGCAGTTCTAAAACGGGTTGTCCCAATACTTGATTCTGATTGGCTGGTTACCGTCACGTGACCGGTGTAAATTCCACCGATAACCCAATCACTGGGGCTATACTTGCCGAGCAAAACAAGGAAGTGATGTGGCTGCTCGCTCTGGTGGCGCAAAGCGTAGCTACTTTTGTGAATTCAATCGTTTTATTAGGTTAATATTGCTATATGTTTGTAACCGTTTTAGAAAAGCCACTCGAGGCCTCAGTTATTATTTTACACTGGCTGGGGGGGTAGAAGACGCTCCGCTGCGCGTCAGGTCTGCCTGCAGCCTACGCCCCCAGCCAGTGTAAAATACCCGGTAACCTGACACCTCTCGTGGCTTATTGCTTAAATCTACAAGCTCACAACGTGAGCTTGCATGGTGCATGGTGTGCGTTGCAGTGTTGTTTTCGTCGACTAAAACTAAGACGAAAAATGTTCGTCGACTACCTTTTTTCACTGACTAAAACTAAATAAAAACGAATCTATGATGACTAAAACTAAGACTAAATATACTGACAATTTCGTCAACAAATAAAAACTAGACTAAAATGTTAGGAAGGGACTAGTGGACAAGAGATCCAGTTTTATGCTGGGTTGCATGCTGAAAATAGCAGATATACAATTGTATATCTGCTATTTTCAGCCAAAAGTGTAAAATATGTCATTACAACGACATCAAGGCCTGTCAAAACACATTTTAGTCGACTAAATCAACTGTAGATTTAGTCGACTATTAAATCTCATGACATTTAGTCGACTAAAACTAGACTAAACACTAGAACATTCGACAGGCGACTAAAATGTGACTAAAACGAAGTGAAAACTATTCAAGAGACTCACTGTGCTCCAGGGTCAGCAGGTCGTCCGAGGACATTCCCGGCGTTCCCAGGACGTTGGGATGGACCACCACCACGTTGAAGGGCAGCCCCCCCACCATGCCCCCCCCTCCTCCCCCCCCGTTCTGCTCACAGCTGCCCGAGGAGTCCTCGTCCCCCTCGCGGGGGAACCCGTCCTCCGACACGGCCCCGCCCCCCCCGCGCCCCCCTCCTCCCAGCGCTCCCTCGGGCGACTCCACCTTGATGTGCATGGGCGGCGACTGCTCGTAGAGCAGCCCGCCCTCCTCGTAGTACTCCGTCATGATTGGCTCCTCACAGCGGCGGCGGCGGCGCTGGCGTGGTGGTGGTGGTGGATGGGCGGCGGCGGCGCCACGCCCCCCCCGCTGAGGGGCGGGACTACGACACAGACAACGACGACGACGGCACGCGACACGCGGCGGCGCGGCCGTGCGGCAACGTGCATCGTCGGTGCGTCGTCACATGACCGGCGCGCTGCGTCGCGCTACGTCATGTAGGGACCGCCGCGCTGCGCGGAGCGGGGAGGCTAATTATAGTCGCACGAAATGAGGCGATTAATTCAGAACTATCTCTCGCCACCTAACGGTATCGGGACACTGATCTGGAAAACGTTTTCCTCTTGGAATGCCCTGTCAAATGAACTGTGGGCGAATTACGTTTAACGTGACATTGTATAGATTAATAACCCACGTGGGGCCAGGAGATCTAGTCCGGCTGCTGCCTATAGGGCCAAGAGATCTAGTCTGGCTGCTGCCTATAGGGCCAGGAGATCTAGTCTGGCTGCTGCCTATAGGGCCAAGAGATCTAGTACGGCGGCTGCCTAGCGCCAGGAGATCTAGTACGGCTGCTGCCTAGGGCCAGGAGATCTTCTAGGGCCAGGAGATCTAGTACGGCTGCTGCATATAGGGCCAAGAGATCTAGTACCGCTGCTGCCTATAGGGCCAGGAGATCTAGTCTGGCTGCTACCTAGTGCCTAGAGCTGTTGAAGGTCACGCCCCCGGACGCAGAAACCTCCATAAAAAGGTCCATCCGTTCATAATAACAACAATAAGTCCACATGTGGCAGAATGCCGTCAGCTCAGTCCCTCTGCGTCACCCAGGGGCTCGGAACATCCTCCGTACACCTGGAACGTAAACAAACAACAAACATCTGCTTTAGAATTAGGAACATCCTCCGTACACCTGGAACGTAAACAAACAACAACAAACATCTGCTTTAGAATTAGGAACATCCTCCGTACACCTGGAACGTAAACAAACAACAACAAACATCTGCTTTAGAATTAGGAACATCCTCCGTACACCTGGAACGTAAACAAACAACAACAAACATCTGCTTTAGAATTAGGAACATCCTCCGTACACCTGGAACGTAAACAAACAACAAACATCTGCTTTAGAATTAGGAACATCCTCCGTACACCTGGAACGTAAACAAACAACAAACATCTGCTTTAGAATTAGGAACATCCTCCGTACACCTGGAACGTATAAACCACAACAAACATCTGCTTTAGAATTAGTCCACTGTCAAACGATTATTACTTGTTTAAATCAGATTAATAATCATCACAGCTTAAAAGTGAATTCATCGTGTTTCATTTCATCACCATTCTAACTATATGTCCAAAATATGCCATCATGTTTGTTTCTGTACATGGTCGTGGGAATGGAAGGATGAATGACATTTAACACACGTTTGTGTGTATCATGTTGTATTTCCAGTGTGGTAGGATCATAGGATGGTGTTAAAGTTAGGGCTGTTCAAACTATGAAATCAGATTTCAATGTCAATTTCTGACAGCTGCAAAACAACTGCTCGTCCTAAGATGGAAACCTCCCCATAAACTTGAGATCTCACAATGGATCCTCTCATTAACGGACATGATCTCTGTAACTCTCCATAGCTCCATCCAATGGGGCACAAGAAAGCACACTTGACGTCTTATCCACAGCACTAGAAAAACTTAAATCATGCCAACACCTCTCTTTTTTAATTAGATTTTTCCAATGGTAAAGTACCTGTCTCGCTTTATTTATTATTATTATTATTATTATTACTATTATGATTATTTTTGATGTATTGTAATTTTGTATCCTTTTTGCTGTTCAACCTGTGGGGTGGGAGGGTGGGGTTTTTCTTTCTTTTCTTTTAACAAAAAAATAAATAAAAAGCTTGATCAAAAAAAAAAATAATAATAAAAAAATCAGATTTCAATGCAATTCTAGTGCAGAGTGGGTGGGATTATTTATGGGCAGCATTGCAATACTTTTGCGATCATGGACACTGTACAGCATCATCATCTCTGGCCTGAACTGCAGATTTACTGTAGATTCTGTACTACAAAGAAACGCAACAAGATGTCGAGGACTTCAGGTTTATTTGTCATGTGTATAGATACAGAGTATAAATACAATGACAATTATTTTGCTCAGAGCACTCTCAGTCTTACATACAATGCAAGTGAAGTGACAAAACAGTGCAATACAGTTCAAGGTCAGCTGTTCAGCAGCCTGACTGCCTGGGGGGTAGAAACTGTTACTGAGACGGGTGGTACGAGATTTGATGCTCTGGTAGCGTTTTTTTGGACTTTGAGGTCGGGAAGGGCGATTGCAAACGCATAGTGCAGGTCTACGGCCGGGAATGTTTTTTTTTTTTTTTACAGTGTCATGCCGACACTTCAGTCGTGACATGTCCGTTGACATGGCAAAGCGCGGAGGAGGACTTGCACTACCGTCTACTGTTCATGGTGCAGTGGATTTCGACGCCATGGCTACTTCAAACCATTTTGGGGCAGGAACCCCTTTTGGTGTTTTAAACATTATGTTAAAATGTAGCTATTGAAAAATAGCAGATCTACAAGCTCGTAGCGCGCCACTCGGTGGCGCGCTACGAGCTTGTAGGTCTGCTATTTTTGAAAAATCGAAGAACGACTGACATAGAAACATAGCTTTTTCAGAAAACTGTCAGGATGTAGAAGACATTTTTTTAATCTGATCTCAGGTCAGAATGGTAAGCTGTCAGGATGTAGAAGACATTTTTAGAATCTGATCTCAGGTCAGAATGGCTTTACAGAGATCACAGGACCGGAGAAACACGTTGCTGACCGTCCCTGTCCTGAAGAGTACAGTAAACCTACAGTATCTGCGATCCACAGCGAGCCTCAATCACCGTGCTCTGTCACGAGAATATTAGGCCAGTCAATCGAAGCTAAAAAGGGACGTGACCCACATTGTAAATGGTGCATTTATATAGCGCCTTCATCCAACAATTTACAATTTACAATTTACAATTTACAATTTAGGCATTTATCAGACGCTCTTAATCCAGAGCGACTTACATTAAGCAAGAACAAAAGCATGGGAATACATCACATAAAAACATTTATCATGAAACATGCGTAAGCTAAGAAAGTAACAGCGGAATATCTATATAATGAGACTATACATATATACTACTATGCTATACATTTGTACTTTGGTGTGCTATGACTATATACAATGCAATTATAGTGCTGTCTACATAACATGCTATAAGTCTGTATCAAATGCTATCTAAGTCTACAGAAATGCTATCTAAGGGGGTAGGGTAAGTGCTATGGGCCATGATGGAGTCTGAAAAGGTGGGTTTTCAGACTACGGCGGAAGATTGGGAGTGATGCTGCAGTTCTGACTGCAATGGGAAGTGCATTCCACAGTTTTGGAGCCAGAAGGGAGAAGAGGCCAAGGCGCTTTACATAGATTGTGCATTACATTCACCCATTCACACACACATTCACACACCGATGGCGGCGGAAACCATGCAAGGCACCAACCAGCACATCAGGAGCAATTAGGGGTTCAGTGTCTTGCTCAAGGACACTTCCACACCAACTCTGGGGGAGCCCACAAGGTTCGAACTGGCAACCTTGCGGTTACCATCCAGCCACTCTACCCCTGAGCCACCCAAAATAAATTGCAATAGCAATAAATTGCGATAGTAATCGTTCAACGTTGGGGTACCATTGAAAACCTATGTAAGGCAAAAAAAAAAAGATCCCATTGTTTTTTAAGTATAGCAGGTGTCAAACTAGGGGTTATTCATGATTCTGAACCCATTCCAAGCAGTAGTTTTGCACAGATTTTTTTTGCAATGAATGGTACGTGAATAACCGAGAGAGGAAGCAGCCGCCACAATTACGCTAAAATAGACAATAGACACTTCGTTAATTAATTATTACTGTAATCATTCATTAGTATGTTGATATGGTGTATCGTTAATTAATTATTACTGTAATGATTCATTAGTATGTTGATATGGTGTATCGTTAATTCATTATTACTGTAATCATTCATTAGTATGTTGATATGGTGCCGACATGTTGAAACAAGAAGCAAGCATGACACAACACATGTCTCTATAGCAGACTGGCATCACATATTGTCTCTATAGCAGACTGGCATCACATATTGTCTCTATAGCAGACTGGCATCACATATTGTCTCTATAGCAGACTGGCATCACATATTGTCTCTATAGCAGACTGGCATCACATATTGTCTCTATAGCAGACTGGCATCACATATTGTCTCTATAGCAGACTGGCATCACATATTGTCTCAATAGCAGACTGGCATCACATATTGTCTCTATAGCAGACTGGCATCACATATTGTCTCTATAGCAGACTGGCATCACATATTGTCTCTCTAGCAGACTGGCAACACATATTGTCTCTATAGCAGACTGGCATCACATATTGTCTCTATAGCAGACTGGCATCACATATTGTCTCTATAGCAGACTGGCATCACATATTGTCTCTATAGCAGACTGGCATCACATATTGTCTTCTCTATAGCAGACTGGCATCACATATTGTCTCTATAGCAGACTGGCATCACATATTGTCTCTCTAGCAGACTGGCATCACATATTGTCTCTATAGCAGACTGGCATCACATATTGTCTCTATAGCAGACTGGCATCACATAGTGTCTCTATAGCAGACTGGCATCACATATTGTCTCTATAGCAGACTGGCATCACATATTGTCTCTATAGCAGACTGGCATCACATATTGTCTCTATAGCAGACTGGCATCACATATTGTCTCTATAGCAGACTGGCATCACATATTGTCTCTATAGCAGACTGGCATCACATATTGTCTCTATAGCAGACTGGCATCACATATTGTCTCTATAGCAGACTGGCATCACATATTGTCTCTATAGCAGACTGGCATCACATATTGTCTCTATAGCAGACTGGCATCACATATTGTCTCTATAGCAGACTGGCATCACATATTGTCTCTATAGCAGACTGGCATCACATATTGTCTCTATAGCAGACTGGCATCACATATTGTCTCTATAGCAGACTGGCATCACATATTGTCTCTAAAGCAGACTGGCATCACATATTGTCTCTATAGCAGACTGGCATCACATGTTGTCTCTATAGCAGACTGGCATCACATATTGTCTCTATAGCAGACTGGCATCACATATTGTCTCTATAGCAGACTGGCATCACATATTGTCTCTATAGCAGACTGGCATCACATATTGTCTCTATAGCAGACTGGCATCACATATTGTCTCTATAGCAGACTGGCATCACATATTGTCTTCTCTATAGCAGACTGGCATCACATATTGTCTCTATAGCAGACTGGCATCACATATTGTCTCTATAGCAGACTGGCATCACATATTGTCTCTATAGCAGACTGGCATCACATATTGTCTCTATAGCAGACTGGCATCACATATTGTCTCTATAGCAGACTGGCATCACATATTGTCTCTATAGCAGACTGGCATCACATATTGTCTCTATAGCAGACTGGCATCACATATTGTCTTCTCTAAAGCAGACTGGCATCACATATTGTCTCTATAGCAGACTGGCATCACATATTGTCTCTATAGCAGACTGGCATCACATATTGTCTCTATAGCAGACTGGCATCACATATTGTCTCTATAGCAGACTGGCATCACATATTGTCTCTATAGCAGACTGGCATCACATATTGTCTCTATAGCAGACTGGCAACACATATGTCCAGATGGGGGACAGGGGACAGGGACAGTCCTCCCTCCACACACACACACACACACACACACACACCACTGGCCAGAATAATACACCATCAATTCTGGGGGCACTTGGAATTTAAATGCTAAGATAACAACAACCGCTCTGTCAATGAATGTGCAAAGTGTAAACAAGCAAGCACACACACACACGCACGCGCGCGCACACACGCGCGCAGCAGCTGGTAAACAACTGTCCCCCCGAACTGTCGCATCGCTGCGCATTTCCCAGCTCCCACTGCACCACATCCGCAATGGATGCGCATTCCGCATATATTATGAACCCCTGCTGATGTAGCATGTTAGCTGAGTGGAGGCTAAGCTAAGGCACTGCAGGGTGCTCAGTGTGTGTGTGTGTGTGTGTGTGTGTGTGTGTGTATGCATGTATGGGTGGCGTGTGTGTGTGTGTGTGTGTGTGTGTGTGTGTGTGTGTGTGTGTGTGTGTGTTCCTGGGTGCGGGTCTTACCTGTGAGGACATGGGCGCGTGGGCACGCCACACACACATGAATGTAAACACAACAACAACACTAATATACTGCTGTTGATCTGCTGTGCTGCCTGAAGACAACGCGTCGCTTCTAATTGACGTCACGGCTCGGACCGTACGTGTTGCCAGGTTTTGCGGGAGAGACAAGCCCACCCGTGGTTTTGATTGATTGATTGATTGATTGATTGATTGATTGATTGATTGATTGATTGATTGATTGATTGATTGATTGATTGATTGATTGATTGATACATTTATTAACAGTTTGCAGAATTTTACAGTACATTTCAAGCACAACTCAATACAAAAAGACTTAACTGTGAGTGGACGACCGAATAAAGCATTTCACTTGTTTACAAGAGGGTCCACCATGTTCAATTAATCAATCTCTATGAATTGGAAATCAATGAAGATTCACCTTTGGCGGGGTCTCCCAGTGGGACGTGATCCTTGGCCTGCCCCGGGGTCTCCTCCAAGTGGGACGTGGTCCTTGGTCTGCCCCGGGGGTCTCCTCCCAGTGGGACGTGATCCTTGGCCTGCCCCGGGGGTCTCCTCCCAGTGGGACGTGGTCCTTGGTCTGCCCCGGGGTCTCCTCCCAGTGGGACGTGGTCCTTGGTCTGCCCCGGGGGTCTCCTCCCAGTGGGACGTGGTCCTTGGTCTGCCCCGGGGGTCTCCTCCCAGTGGGACGTGGTCCTTGGTCTGCCCCGGGGGTCTCCTCCCAGTGGGACGTGGTCCTTGGTCTGCCCCGGGGTCTCCTCCAAGTGGGACGTGATCCTTGGTCTGCCCCGGGGTCTCCTCCCAGTGGGACGTGGTCCTTGGTCTGCCCCGGGGGTCTCCTCCCAGTGGGACGTGGTCCTTGGTCTGCCCCGGGGGTCTCCTCCCAGTGGGACGTGGTCCTTGGTCTGCCCCGGGGGTCTCCTCCCAGTGGGACGTGGTCCTTGGTCTGCCCCGGGGTCTCCTCCCAGTGGGACGTGGTCCTTGGTCTGCCCCGGGGTCTCCTCCAAGTGGGACGTGGTCCTTGGTCTGCCCCGGGGTCTCCTCCAAGTGGGACGTGATCCTTGGTCTGCCCCGGGGTCTCCTCCCAGTGGGACGTGGTCCTTGGTCTGCCCCTTGGTCTCCTCCCAGTGGGACGTGGTCCTTGGTCTGCCCCGGGGTCTCCTCCCAGTGGGACGTGGTCCTTGGTCTGCCCCGGGGTCTCCTCCCAGTGGGACGTGGTCCTTGGTCTGCCCCGGGGTCTCCTCCCAGTGGGACGTGGTCCTTGGTCTGCCCCGGGGGTCTCCTCCAAGTGGGACGTGATCCTTGGCCTTCCCCGGGGTCTCCTCCCAGTGGGACGTGATCCTTGGTCTGCCCCTTGGTCTCCTCCCAGTGGGACGTGATCCTTGGCCTTCCCCGGGGTCTCCTCCCAGTGGGACGTGATCCTTGGTCTGCCCCTTGGTCTCCTCCCAGTGGGACGTGATCCTTGGCCTTCCCCGGGGTCTCCTCCCAGTGGGACGTGATCCTTGGTCTGCCCCGGGGGTCTCCTCCCAGTGGGACGTGCGTCGAGGACCTCCCTAGGGAGGCGCCCGAGAGGCATCCTAACCAGATGCCCGAACCACCTCAGCTGGCTCCTTTCCAGGCGAAGGAGCAGCGGTTCTACTCCGAGTCTCTCTCATTCCTAACTGTGGAAAAGGTGCCATATCTTGTATCATGGGGTGTAGTCTTGAAAATTAAACACTGTAGTGGTTTGCAACATCTCAAATGGAAATTCCTAAAAACAAAATGGGGTCGTATTATAATCTACTAGACTATTTGACATTCAACGTTCATTAATTTACACAAATGAGTCTTAAAAAATGGGGGTCGTTTTATAATCAGAGTCGTCTTATATTCGTTTTCACCCCCACCGCCCCCCCCCCCCCCTCCCCCCCTTCCCCTGACTGTATATGTATCTTTTCCCTTTTTGCTTCCTTTATGATGAATTCCTGTTCTGTTCTTTAACTACATAGAAGTGACTATTTGTATGTCTCTAAATGTTTTGATGAATTGAACAATGTGGACCCTGTTGTAAACAAGTGTAATGCTTAATTGGGTCGTCCACTCACAGTTAACAGTCTTTGTATTGAGTTTGTGCTTGAAATGTACTGTAAATTCTGCAAACTGTTAATAAATATTTCAATAAATCAATCAATCAGTTACAGGCAACTGGAAACACAGGAAAAACAAACCCGAAGTCGCTTACAATAAGCGGACATGGCAACCCTGGTCTCGGATGGGTTTATAATGGTTCACCTGGCGTTCGACCGTGATGGCGGAACTTCACCCTGTTTTAACCACTGTCTCCATTTAAAACGTTATAACTTCCACATGAACGGTCATATTTCAAATATAAAGTGCTCACCCCGTAGCCAGGGATGTTACATAAGTCTTCGGGTGGGTTTATGTACCCGTATCTTCCGTATTCTTCAATACAAGGCATTTTAATCCGATCGGTGGCAATTTCTCCTAATAGCTGTTATGTAATCAGCGTGCAATACACCTCCCAACCGCCAGGGTCACGTAGTTGAAACTATATGAAAAAACGATGAGAAAATGGCCACCGATCTGATTACAATGATTTTTATTGAACAATATAAGGAAGATACGGTATGCTTCCTTACCCGAGGAGAGTTGGAACATCCGTGGCTCTGGGGTGAGCACTTTAAATTTGAAATCTGAAAGTGTATGTAGCCTAGACGTTAACGTTGTGAATGGAGAAAGTACGTTAAAACAGGGCGAAGTTGTGTCATGAGCCATGTTTAAGGGCTATGGATTTTGTTATGTAGAATATTTATTTGAAAGACATTTAGTTTTCAACTACAATCTCGTGAGATACACTGTTGCCACATATAAGGCTCTGGCCTACAGCGTAATAGATCATTATGCTACTTTTTTAATGTTAAAAAATATATATTTAAAAAACATAGGCTACCTTGCAAATAAATAATGCTTGATTACTAGGTTACTACTCTGAAGCCGATCAGACTGCTTTGCTTGGCCCAGTGGATATGGTACATGCATTTAGATTAAAACAAATAATTTAACAAGATTTTCAGGTCAAATATTGATTAAAATGTTATTAATTTGTGATTAATTATATTGCAATGCCTCAAATTGTCCTATTTTAAATACATCCATGGTACAGTACGTAAAGTACAAAAGGATTGGCTTGAAAATGTACTTAAAGACAAGTAGAAAAAGTAAATAGGTACATAGGTTTTCAAATGTGACGCATTGTGAGCTTGTAGATCGGCTATTTTCAAATGGTCGAAATATAGGGCTGAAGTGGTCATTGTATGTTTATTCTATGTTTTATTGTTTTGTAAGCCTAATACTAATCAAAATCTCCAAAGTAACTAAAGTTTCAAATAATTGTAGGCTAGTGGAGTTATAATATAATATTTGGATCCGAGATGTAGTGGAGTATAGAGTAAAAGTACACAAAGTACAAACACCTCCAAATTGTACTTGAGCTATAGGTATACAGTAGGCTACTTAAGTTAAGTAAATGTATTCAGTTACTTTCCACCACTGCCTTTAATAATACTTAATAAGCTGGAATGGTTATCTGTTTGGTCATGCTGCCGTTTCCCATGTGATGTAATGGTTAAACATGATGTAATGGTTAGACATGATGTAATGGTTAAACATGATGTAATGGTTAAACATGATGTAATGGTTAGACATGATGTAATGGTTAAACATGATGTAATGGTTAAACATGATGTAATGCTGGGGCGGCGGTGGCTCAGGGGTAGAGTGGCTGGATGGTAACCGTAAGGTTGCCAGTTCGAACCCTGTGCGCTCCCCCAGAGTTACTGTCGAAGTGTCCTTGAGCAAGACACTGAACCCCTAATTGCTCCCGATGTGCAGGTTGGTGCCTTGCATGGTTTCCACTGCCATCGGTGTATGAATGAATGAATGAATGAATTGGTGAATGTAATGCACAATCTCTGTAAAGCGCCTTGGATAAAGGCGCTATATAAATGCACCATTTACCAATGCTTAAACATGATGTACAGTACTATACATATGATGACAGCTTCAACACTACAGTACAGTACAGCAGCTGTGCATGCAAAGCAAACATACTCTAATCAACTACCCTTTTTTGCAGTGGCATGTAAGGTCTCTGGACTTAAACTCCCCGACCTTCCATGATGCCACTACATTAATTATTATTCATATATTATTATTCATATTATTATTAGTAGTAGTATAGGCCTAGTAGTAGTAGTAGTATTTTAATATTATGGGGGGGGGGGTGGGGGGATTGCAAGAGATGGGGGCCTTTAACAATATTCTCTCCAGAAAGGGGAGGGAACTATAGCTTTAACATTATTTATTCTCTCTGACTGTTAAGAAGATTAAAGTTGTCAAATGTAGAAGCAAATGAACCGTAATGAAGGATTGATTGATGGTCTAACTGCCACCATGTGACACCTTTACAGTTTTGGTTTTGATTGATTGATTGATTGATTGAACTATTTATTGACAGTTTGCAGAATTACAGTACATTTCAAGCACAAACTCAATACAAAGACTGTTAACTGTGAGTTGGACGACCCAATTAAGCATTACACTTGTTTACAACAGGGTCCACATTGTTCAATTCATCAAAACATTTAGAGACGTACAAATAGACACTTCTATATAGTTAAAGAACAGAACAGGATTTCATCATAAAGGAGGTAAAAAGGGAAAAGAAACGTATACAGTTGGGGGAAAAGGGGGGGGGGGGGATAGTTCAACTAGCCAATCTACATCGACACATTGTGAGCTTGTAGATCTGCTATTTTAACTCATAAATCGACCTCGGGGACGTGTTATCCACAGTGGACACCCATGCTGTTACTGTATGTGTTGTGGTGCAGAGTATGTTTTTTTTTAAACATTTGCTATACATGTTTTGTTGAGCGACTACAGGAGATTAATGTATAAATAAATCGCTGAGAGGCGATAATATGGGCCGTGTTGTCAGACGCGCTCCGCGCCGCTTATGGGATTTATTAACCAGTGAAAATAACTCATAAGGGTGTTGAAACATAAAGCAAGATAACCACAGCGATCAACGTAAATGAAATAAAGCAAAGTAAAGCGGTATAAAGCTTACCACACACCCCCCCTCTCTCTCACTGTGTGTGAAAGCAGGTGAACTAGGTGAGGTACTTGAATGAATCAGGTGCCCGCCCCTATCAATTCAATTCAATTCAATTCAATTCAATTCAATTCAATTCAATTCAATTCAATTCAATTCGAATAAAGTGTCAAATCACAACAAGTTGTCTCAAGACACTTTACAACCAACAGAGATCCACCCAGAGCAGCAATATTGCGACAATGGTAAAAAAAAACCTCCCCTTTAGGAAGAAACGTCAGGCAGAACCCGACTCTGGGGTGCCCGTCAATCATCCACGTTAATCACCACCAGTGACAGCACACTCATTTCATAGACCAATAACGTAAACAAATCAATTCAAACAAAAACCTTGCTCAAGTGCCAGCATTGAACCCCTACCATGAAATGTTCTATGAGCAGGGCCTGGCTGTAAACAAGTTCTTGAGCTTAGTCCAGTTACCCTGCAGGGTAAACATAGTACCTTTGCTTTGC
>NC_139698.1:3138235-3298235 GCF_964188405.1 Protomyctophum parallelum | reverse complement strand
GGGGAGGGACTGCAACGCTCTATACCCGCTGTCTCCACTCTGGTGTTTTTATTTCTAGAACTACCCAGACCGTCTAATAATGTGTGTTTATCTCTAGACAACTACCCAGACCGTCTAATAATGTGTGTTTATCTCTAGACAACTACCCAGACCGTCTAATAATGTGTGTTTATCTCTAAGACAACTACCCAGACCGTCTAATAATGTGTGTTTATCTCTAGACAACTACCCAGACCGTCTAATAATGTGTGTTTATCTCTAGACAACTACCCAGACCGTCTAATAATGTGTGTTTATCTCTAGACAACTACCCAGACCGTCTACTAATGTGTGTTTATCTCTAGACAACTACCCAGACCGTCTAATAATGTGTGTTTATCTCTAGACAACTACCCAGACCGTCTAATAATGTGTGTTTATCTCTAGACAACTACCCAGACCGTCTAATAATGTCTGTTTATCTCTAGACAACTACCCAGACCTTCTGATAATGTCTGTTTATCTCTAGACAACTACCCAGACCGTCTAATAATGTCTGTTTATCTCTAGACAACTACCCAGACCTTCTGATAATGTCTGTTTATCTCTAGACAACTACCCAGACCGTCTGATGTGTCTCGACGCTCCCATCCTGAGTGACAGCACCTGTAGGAACGCCTACCCCGGTCAGATCACCGGAAACATGTTCTGTGCTGGATATATGGAGGGAGGCAAGGACTCCTGTCAGGTAACTATCACATTATCACAGATATATGGAGGGAGGCAAGGACTCCTGTCAGGTAACTATCACATTATCACAGATATATGGAGGGAGGCAAGGACTCCTGTCAGGTAACTATCACATTATAACAGATATATGGAGGGAGGCAAGGACTCCTGTCAGGTAACTATCACATTATCACAGATATATGGAGGGAGGCAAGGACTCCTGTCAGGTAACTATCACATTATAACAGATATATGGAGGGAGGCAAGGACTCCTGTCAGGTAACTATCACATTATCACAGATATATGGAGGGAGGCAAGGACTCCTGTCAGGTGCATATGCTCTATAGCCCTTATAGCACGAGCACAATGTTTTGGGCCAAACAAAGAATTAGAAAGTAGAAAAAAACGGCAGGTTACAACACTTATTTTTGTTGTTTTTCTTCTTTGTTATTATTTGTTTGGTCCAAAATATTGTGTTTGTTGTCATGATTTGTCACGTCTCCAGTTGGCTTTGTACGACGCTTAAGTTAAAAGGTCTTTAAATAAATACTTTTTGAAATGTCTATGAGGAAAAATGCATTGGGATTCATTTCCTGGGCCTGACCAAGAAAGCTTAGAGAAGGAAAAGACACCACCGTCATGGTGTCACGTGACTGGACGCCAGGGCTGCGCCATGACACCCCACCACGCCCCCATGTGCAAGAACTCGCAGCGGAAGTTCGATGAATACATTGGAGTGGATGGGAGCCCGCTGGACATCTTGTAAAGAAACATTATTTATGAACGATAGCGACCTTTGTCATATAATCGGTCCAGGAATATAATAGAAGACATATCACAGATTGTTTTCCGACTGGGTGTTTTTCGACTTGCTAACTGTTTCATTTTATTCAGAAATTTAAAGAGCACAGGGTACGTTTCTGGGCTGCATGGGCTTAGCCTGCTGGTGGCAGTATTGGGTTCACATCACAATCCTGCCTTCAAAAGCCTATATTGTTTTTAATTCATCAACATTACAAACTAAATAACGCTTTAAAAATGTTGAGAATAAAGGATTTTGCAATATTACAAGTCAGTGGTGTTTGATGAAATACTTTTTTTCACTAAAGTAAAAGTTGCCTAGCAGTATCACAATGTAATATGCTCTACAAGTGGTTAAGTTTCAGAATAAATACGCAAATTAACAGTAGCCTTGGGACCAACCCACCTAGTATAATACAACAGTAGTTTTAAGTAGTACAATACAACTTAATAGTAGTCCAGTAATAACTAATAATTGTAGTGAAAGTATAATATTTGCATGTGAAATGTAGAGGTAATTAAACGATTTAAGAGTCATGTGTTCCCTCAAAATATAGTAGGCATAGGCATACCTTAAAGAAGTTAATGCTTGCTCTATCAACTCCAGACATTGCCTTATTCAGTTTCAAGTTAAATATGAATGAATGACTGGATAAATGAAATTGTACTGGTACCACGGAACGTGACGCGCACGCACGCACGCACGCATCGCGGCATGCACACAGAACAGCTGTAGGCTATAGCCTAAGGCCCTAAGCCTAAAACACAAAAGTAGACTTAAAATGGTCAGACAAACATCCTTACTGGACACTAGCGAAACTAAAAGGTTTGCTTTGGACGAATATATCTGTAACTGTTATTTGATGGAGGAGAACACCACACAGCAGCAGTAGCCTACTGGAGCCATAGCAGTCACACTCCTGTAACTTAAGTCAAGTGTGCATGGCATGCTTACCGGCTACGTGCGCTCACAGTCAGCTCAGGTATATAAACAGTTAAAGCTGTTGTTATGCAAAGTAGTGGCTATTTGAATTCGGCACGGTACTTTACACGGTGTGAAAATAGGGGGAGGTGAGCGGGTTGGTCCTAAGGCTACTGTTAATATGAAAAAAAGTATTTCATCAAACACCACTGACAAAATCCTTTATTCTCAACATTTTTAAAGCGTTATTTAGTTTGTAATGTTGATGAATTAAAAACAATATAGGCTTTTGAAGGCAGGATTGTGATGTGAACCCAATACTGCCACCAGCAGGCTAAGCCCATGCAGCCCAGAAACGTACCCTGTGCTCTTTAAATTTCTGAATAAAATGAAACAGTTAGCAAGTCGAAAAACACCCAGTCGGAAAACAATCTGTGATATGTCTTCTATTATATTCCTGGACCGATTATATGACAAAGGTCGCTATCGTTCATAAATAATGTTTCTTTACAAGATGTCCAGCGGGCTCCCATCCACTCCAATGTATTCATCGAACTTCCGCTGCGAGTTCTTGCACATGGGGGCGTGGTGGGGTGTCATGGCGCAGCCCTGGCGTCCAGTCACGTGACACCATGACGGTGGTGTCTTTTCCTTCTCTAAGCTTTCTTGGGCCTGACCAAGGACTGCCTAAAGAGGACGAGACGCGAAGGCCGTACGGGCGACGCCATGTTGCTCCATGGAAGGAAATGAACATGCGCAGTTGAGACCAGGAAGTTGTACATGCCAAAATGTGTGCATGTACAACTTCCTGTTCCCGTACGGTCTTCTCGTCTCATCCTCTTTAGACAGTCCTTGGGCCTGGCGTGGTCATGAAAGGGGGCGGGACAGCGACGCTAGTCTATAAGATGGAGTCTGAAGAAGAAGTGAGTTTTCAGACTGCTGATGTTTGTGTTTGTCATGGTGTTCCTCAGGGTGACTCCGGGGGTCCTCTGGTCTGTGGCGGTAAGCTGCAGGGTGTGGTCTCCTGGGGCTACGGCTGTGCTCAGAGGAACAAGCCCGGCGTCTACGCCAAGGTGTGCAACTACAACTCCTGGATCTCCCAGACCATGATGAACAACTAAAACTGCAACTCCCCAGATCTCCCAGACCATGATGAACAACTAAAACTACAACTCCCAGATCTCCCAGACCATGATGAACAACTAAAACTACAACTCCCAGATCTCCCAGACCATGATGAACAACTAAAACTACAACTCCCAGATCTCCCAGACCATGATGAACAACTAAAACTACAACTCCCAGATCTCCCAGACCATGATGAACAACTAAAACTACAACTTCTCCCAGATCTCCCAGACCATGATGAACAACTAAAACACTACAACTCCCAGATCTCCCAGACCATGAACAACTAAAACTACAACTCCCCAGACCTCATAGGCCACGATGAGCTAAAACTACAAATACCCAACATTCATCACTGCCAACCAGGAAGTCAACATAATGTTGCAACAAGAGAATAAAGATAGTTTCACCTCTAAGGATAATGTCTGTCTGTCTGTCTGTCTGTCTGTCTGTCTGTCTGTCTGTCTGTCTGTCTGTCTGTCCATCGACCGGGTCACAATATTGTGATCACAAAGTAAGCATGGTGTCTTTGACATTATAGCCTACATTTTAAATTAGATTCCATATTTCTAGAGGGTGCCATACTTGTCATTATGTGCCATGTCAACATAGGCCTACATTTGAATGACACCACATCAAACGGAGTTCAGTGTTTTAATGAATGGAGAATTATGTGCGGGTAGTAATTTAGATACAAATGTGTATTTGACTTAGTGATGGGAGATTAACCAGCAATACATCTGTATCGGCCGATATTAGGATTAAACCAATTAATTGGTAATCGATATCGGTAAAATAATATATTGGATTTAGCAGATATTTAATTTTATTATAATTATGTTGAAAAACCTGAAAAGGCCTTTTGTGATGATGAAGGCTGCAAATTGTTTTCTGGGGAAGCTTTCAAAAGAGTCAATAGTTGGAACATTTAAAAAGATATACTACATTCAAGCTGTTTACGTTGGGATATGAGCCAACATTTATATACATATATATGTATATTATATAATGTTTACGTTGGGATATGAGCCAACATTTATATATATATTATATACATATATATATATATATAGTATATTATATAATGTTTACGTTGGGATATGAGCCAACATTTCAATAACGGTGCATCCCTAGTTTCAAAATATAGAGGCATTGCTTCAAATTCAGCCTTTTTTCAGAATGGACAAAATTATATATATTTTTTAATTTAATACAGAATGAGATCATATCGATATCGGTTATCGGCCATAATAGCAATTAATTATATCAGATATCGGCCAAATTGTCCCATCGATACATCCCTAATTAGACCACATCTTTTTTACATAGTTTTCTCTCTCACACATATAAAGGTGCCAAAGGTTGCGTACCCGTTCTACACCAGTGTTGGTGTTGGCTAGACCTCACCCTCGCAGTAACTAACATGCAGGGTTTAAGTGGCTTATTTTTCTTTTAACCCTCTAAGACCCAGCGTTGCTTTTTAGCAACAATTTTATTTAATTTAATTACTAAATTATTATTATTTGTTTCTGTTCTTTTTTCACCTAAACGTCATCAGTGATGTTCATTGCAATGCCATTTCAATGCCATTGGTCATGATATTTGCATCCAGAGGCTGAAATTCACACAAATTAAAAATGTCTGGACTAAAAGTAGGTAAAATAATTGTAATATATGGTTTTTTGTGATCATTAGAATGTCTAGAACATGTTTTATTCATTATTGTGAAAGATATCCCCAAAATGTAAATTATTAATTTATTATATTATATAAATAAGTAGAAATTAATGCGGGTGTTAAACACATGTCACTGATGGAGGGGAAAGGAACTGGTTGGAATAACGTGTTCCTTCCACGCGCTACGTCCAACCAGGGAAACTCCCCCCTGTCAGGTGTAAAGGAGCAACTTGGACACTCAGACATGAAGGAAGCATGAGTTCAAGTCCGTTGCTCTCCCCTTGTCCCCCATATATGGGGACTAGGTTGCTCTCCCCTTGTCCCCCATATATGGGGACTAGGTTGCTCTCCCCTTGTCCCCCATATATGGGGACTAGGTTGGTCTCCCCTTGTCCCCCATATATGGGGACTAGGTTGCTCTCCCCTTGTCCCCCATATATGGGGACTAGGTTGGTGGAGGGTGTGTAGAGCCCAGGATCACATTAGATGATTGACACAGGGGTGAAAAATGGGTTACAAAATCGTGGGATAAAAAATATATATAAAAAAAACTAAAAAAAACACATTTCTTATCAAACAGATTGATTGAGCTACAAATCAAAGCAGGAATAGATTAGTGTCCTTTAGACAGCTTTATTTCTCACAACATACTGTACATACTGTACTCAGTGGAATGTGTGACGCCTGCAAACAGCCCAACATATTGTGCCCTCAATCGATTATAAACTTATATTATGAACCCGTTAATTAACACAGTGGTTCTCAAACGTCTCCATGTCAAGGACCCCCAAATTAGACCCTCATTAGACCCCCGTTTGAAAATGTTTAGGCCTACCAGAGACCCCCATAAGAGAACCTACCAGAGACCCCCATAAGAGAACCTACCAGAGACCCCCATAAGAGAACCTACCAGAGACCCCCATAAGAGAACCTACCAGAGACCCCCATAAGAGAAGATATTTACGGCTCTAGCAGCAACTCTCAAACCATTTTAATTTCAAGGACTCCCAGTTTGACACGCATTAGGCCTCAAACAATGTTAATTTAACCCATTCTGACCTGAGATCAGATTCTAAAAATGTCTTCTACATCCTGACGGTTTTCCATTCTGACCTGAGATCAGATTCTAAAAATGTCTTCTATGTCAGTCGCTCTTTGATTTTTTTTAAATAGCAGACCTACAAGCTCTTAGCGCTCCACTTGTTGGCGCGCTAAGAGCTTGTAGATCTGCTATTTTTCAATAGCTAAAGCACGACATGATGCTAACACCAAAAGGGGTTGCTAACGCCTAAAATGGATTAATTTAACTCTGAGAGTACGAATATGTAGGCCTATACACTCAGAGTTACAGACCCATAAGTGTCCATTTGGTACCTAACTATATCATTTAGCTGGGGACTCCCTCAAGGACCCCTGGGGGTCCCCGGACCTCACTTTGAGAACCACTGTGCATTAAAGGACCACTTCACCAGTTTTCAACCTATCTTCATATAATAGGTCCTCACTAATAATCATGAAAAAATGGGAACCGGTTCCCAGTGGGAACCGGTTCAGTCCTTTTCCACCGGTTGGTTCCCAGTGGGAACCGGTTCAGTTCTTTTTGGTTTTTAGTCCATGAGCCAGAGCTCCAAAATTGAAACATTAATTATGAATTGAGTGGAGCAAAACCATACCTATATTAGATTGTTATCACCATTAAACTTCCCCAATTGAGTACTTACACGAAGACAATGATTTGTTGTATTACTAAAATTTAAATATGCAAATGAGGCATTATGTAGGAAAATATGCAATAATCAAAAATATGAAAAAGCTACTACTGTGGAAGGGTTATCATGTATTAATTTACTTGTCTTGATCCCATAAACAATTTAATATAGGGTATAGTTTGCCCACCAATTATGGAGCTCTGGCTCATGGACTAAAAACCAAAAACAACTGAACCGGTTCCCATTGGGAACCAACCGGTGGAAAAGAACTGAACCGGTTCCCATTGGGAACCAACCGGTGGAAAAGAACTGAACCGGTTCCCATTGGGAACCAACCGGTGGAAAAGAACTGAACCGGTTCCCACTGGGAACCAACCGGTGGAAAAGAACTGAACCGGTTCCCACTGGGAACCAACCGGTGGAAAAGAACTGAACCGGTTCCCACTGGGAACCAACCAGTGGAAAAGAACTGAACCGGTTCCCACTGGGAACCAACCGGTGGAAAAGAACTGAACCGGTTCCCATTGGGAACCAACCGGTGGAAAAGAACTGAACCGGTTCCCACTGGGAACCAACCGGTGGAAAAGAACTGAACCGGTTCCCATTGGGAACCAACCGGTGGAAAAGAACTGAACCGGTTCCCACTGGGAACCAACCGGTGGAAAAGGGGTCTCAGAGTTACAGACCTGTAAGGTGGTCACCTTATCCAGTCAAACATGACGCTCCTGTTGCTGCAGGTTTACATTCACAGGAAAGAATGAGCCCATTTAGACCTGATTCTACAAATGTCTTCTAAATCAGGATTCTTTTTTCTTTGTCAGTTGGTGCTCAACCCTTTTCATGTCAAGGAGGACCCCCAGATTTATCTGTATTTGGCCACGGACCCCCATCTGAAAATATGTTGTTCCATAGCGCTATGAGCTTGTACATCTGCATGTTAGCTAAAGCATAACTTGAAACACATAATCATTTCTTTATGCTTATATTGTAGAGGCAAGGTTACATCATATTTGACAAATGGCGGTGGGGGGGGGGGGATATATCTGAATCATAATAATGAAATTATTCATGTTTTCGTGAGTAAAATAAAACAAATAAACATCTGTTGACTCATCGGTCATTCCGTAAAAAAATAAAATAGAAAAATAAATAAATCAAATATAAATTCAACAACATTTACAAGAAGATTCTTCAGTGTCTCTAATCAAACGGTTCCTTTTACGTTGAACTGGTTGACTCTCAAACATCTAAACGTCACCACAGATCGTAGTTTGGCTTATAGGCACATTATCAGGTCCTTCAAAAACAGAAACGGCTCTCAAATACACACACACACACACACGCATTCACACACACGCACACACACACACACACACACACACACACACACACACACACGCGTGCACACACACACACACACACACACACACACACACACACACACACACACACACTCATGCACGCAAACTTCATTCCACAGAAAACATAACTGTCCATAACAGTTGTTTTTGTTCCCAATTATTATGGCCATGTGAAAAAAACTGTACTGTAGCTTAGTGTCCAGTCCAGGGGGGCTAGCTGGTCATGCCAGGGGGGGCAGCCCTGGTCCAAGGCTTACAGCGAGTCTCTCTCTGACGCCCTGTGGAAGTCCCTTCCACAGCCCTCTGGTCATATTTACACTCCACCGTGCGCTGTTTTTATAATACCAGCAAATAAACAAAACGACGAAACCACTCACCGAAACAAAGCCTGCTAGACCTTAAGGTAAAAGTCTATTCTCGAACCTGGGAAGCGTCTCAGGTCCCCAGCTTCTCTCTAAAATGCACTTTGTGCCATTTTAATAACGCAATGTACCCTGAATTTAACTGCGGTAACGCTATCCTACACTTGCGAACCGTCAGGATCCATTACTGGCGGTTCGCGAGTGTAGGATAGCGTTATTAAAATGGCACAAAGTGCATTTTAGAGAGAAGCTGGGGACCTGAGATGCTTCCCAGCTCCGAGAAAAGACTTTTACCTTAAGGTCTAGCAGGCTTTGTGTCGGTGAGTGGTTACGTCGTTTTGTTTATTTGCTGGTATTAGAAAAACAGCGCACGGGAGTGTAAATATGACCAGAGGGCTGTGGAAGGGACTTCCACAAGGCGTCAGAGAGAGTCTCGCTGTAAGCCTTGGACCAGGGGGCTAGCCAGGGGGGCAGCTGGTCACACCTGCCCCCTGGCATGGAGCAGGTAGTGCCGATGCAGTCGTGCGACGTCCGTGAAGGGGCGGCCGCACACGGCGCACTTGATGCCGTCGGCGGTCACCTCGTGCTGCCTGTGGCTCACACAGAGTCTGGACCCGCTGGGTCCAACCACCACCGGGTTCTTCACACACAGTCTGGACCTCCCGGGTTCAACCCCCGGGTTCACACACAGTCTGGAACCGCTGGGTTCAACCACCGGGTTCACACACAGTCTAGAACCGCTGGGTTCAACCACCGGGTTCACACACAGTCTGGACCTCCCGGGTTCAACCCCCGGGTTCACACACAGTCTGGACCTCCCGGGTCTGGAACCGCTGGGTTCAACCACCGACAGAGGGGAAGACGAGGAGGCCATGTGATGGTTTAGAGTCCAGTTCCCTCCTCCTCCTCCTCCTCCTCCTCCTCCTCCTCTCTCGGGGAACGGCGGCGTCCCTCTGGGTTGCGGGACGGTCCGGTACTGGTGGTGTTGTGAGGGAAACGGTTGGGGGAGAGGCTGTGGGACAGTCCGGTACTGGTCAGGCTGGAGGTGGTGTTGTTGTGAGGGGAACGGTTGGGGGAGTGGCTGTGGGACGGTCCGGTACTGGTCAGGTTGGAGGTGGTGTTGTGGGGGGAGCGGTTGGGGGAGAGGCTGTGGGACAGTCCGGTACTGGTCAGGCTGGAGGTGGTGTTGTTGTGAGGGGAGCGGTTGGGGGAGAGGCTGTGGGACAGTCCGGTACTGGTCAGGCTGGAGGTGGTGTTGTTGTGAGGGGAGCGGTTGGGGGAGAGGCTGTGGGACAGTCCGGTACTGGTCAGGCTGGAGGTGGTGTTGTTGTGAGGGGAGCGGTTGGGGGAGAGGCTGTGGGACAGTCCGGTACTGGTCAGGCTGGAGGTGGTGTTGTTGTGAGGGGAGCGGTTGGGGGAGTGGCTGTGGGACAGTCCGGTACTGGTCAGGCTGGAGGTGGTGGTGGTGGTGTTGTGGGGGGAGCGGTTGGGGGAGTGGCTGCGGGTGTTGTGGTGAATGATAATAATAATAGTAGGGATTGTAATGATGGCCACCGCTGAGCGAGGGAGGAGGAGGATGAGGAGGCTGGAAGCCAGGATGGTGCTGGCGGTGAGGTTCCGCGTGGCAGAAGGCCGAGCTATAACCGTTCACGTGAGGAGGGTTCGTCGGCGTCTTGGAGGCGGGGTTTGCAGCGGTGTGATGATTATGATGATGATGATGCTCGATGGACAGGCGGTAGTCGGAGTCGTCGTCGTGCGCGGCGCTCTCCGACGGCGAGTGACACCGCTGGTGGCCGAACAGCTCGTCCAGAGTCCTGAAGCCGACGCCGCACTCCTCGCACCGGTAGGGCCTCGGCGGGGCCCTGCGGTGAGGCCCCCCGCCCACCCAGCGGAAGTCCGGGTGCTGCTCGGCCACGTGGCGCCCGTAGGCGGCGGCGAAGCGGAAGCGGCGGTCGCAGCGCGGGCACGCGAAGCGGCCCCGCCGCTGGCGGTGGAGCCTCTGGTGGCGCCACAGCCCCGCCCAGCTCGCCAGCGTCTTGCCGCAGCGGGCGCAGTCGAAGCTCTGGCCGTGGCGGGCGCGGCCGTGCGTGAGCATGTGGGCGCGCAGGCGGCCCATGTGGCGGAACAGGCGGCCGCAGCGCGGGCAGAAGTACTTCCTGGGGTCGGAGCGCTCGTCCAGGTCGTTCAGCTTGGACGCGAGGGGCGACGGGGGCTGCGACGCCGCGGCCGTCGACAGGAAGGGCCCGTCCGTCCTCCTCCTGACCGCCGCGCCCCTCTCGTCGTCGGACCGCCTCCTCTCGTCCGCGGGCGACGCGGCGTGGCGCGCGCCGCGCATGGGCTCGGGCAGCAGGTACTCCTGCGATATCTTGGCCTCTTCCCTCCCCGACGTGCTGCAGTGGGCGCAGTGCCGCTGGAACTCCGACAGCGCGCCGAACAGCTTGTCGCAGAGCAGGCATCGGTAGAGCTTGGCGCCGGCGTGAGAGCGCATGTGGCCGTTGAACGACTCCACCGTGGGGCAGGTCTCCTTGCAGACGTGACACGTGTAGGACAGGGCGGACAGGAGGCGCCGGCCGCGCCGCTCCGTCAGGCACACGTGCTTCTTGGCGCTGCTGATGTGCGTGAACGCCTTCCGACACAGCGTGCAGTTGTAGCGCTTCACCGACCAGTGCGAGAGCTCGTGCACGCGCAGGAAGTAGGCCTGGCCGAAGCCCTTGCCGCAGATGTCGCACTTGAAGGGCCGCTCGCCCGTGTGCACGCGGACGTGCCTCTCCAGCGCCGACGGGTAGGGGAACCGCTTGCCGCAGTACTCGCACGTGATCTCGCCGTCGAACTCGCCGCCGCACGGATCTCTCCTCCGCCGCCTCCGCCTGGCGAACGTCCTCCTCTCGTTGAACCTCTTCCTCTCGTAGTCTGTCGTCGTCGTCGTCTTCTCCACCCCGTGCTGGTCCACGTGGGCGGAGAAGTCGGAGCAGGATATGTTGATGTGGCAGACGGGGCATGGCTGGTACGTCCTGCTCCGCTGCTTGTGTCTGTGCGTCCTCAGGTGGAGCGTCAGGTCGTAGTTCCTGTTGAAGCCTCTGCCGCACTCGTGGCAGTGGTAGGGCTTCTCTCCGCTGTGGATGCGAGAGTGGACGATGTAGTCGGAGAGGTACCTGCAGGTCACGCCGCAGTCCGGACATCTGTACTGCTGGCCTTCTCTCCCGGAGGCGGCCGCCACGACGACGCCGTTCAGGTGATCGTCCGATCCGGACGGCACGTCGACGACGCCGACACCGTCCGGCTCCCGTTTCAACCTCGCCTCTGGAGCGCCGCTCGGAAGCGGATTTATGCTCCGCTGCTTCCTGCGATGCAGGCTGCGTCCCCATCTGGCTTTTCTGCGTGGCATTTTTCTCTGCCGGGCCGCCGCGGGAGTGGTTCGGGCCGTCTCGCCGTTGTAACGGCTGCTGGGGCGCCGCTCCGCCTTGACCCTCGCGTCGGCCTTGCTCCTCGGGCACCCGTGTGGCGTTGGCGGCGGGAGGGGATTGAAACAGTCCAGCTCCGTCTCCACGTCCTCGGACTTGACGCGGGAGAGCACCTCGGCCGTCCTGAACGGCTCCGAGCTGCCGGTGGAAAGACACGGGGAGGGCGAGGGCGCCGTGTCGGTGGCGCTGGGCGACCTGGACCCGCTGTCGGTGTCGGGCTGCTGCCCAGTCCGAGCAGTCCTCTGCCCCGTCAGAACCGCCCTCTGCCCCGTCAGAACCGCCCTCTGCCCCGTCCAGGCCGGCCTCTCTTGCTTCGGACGTTTCCTGCCCCACATGATCCTCCGCTTCTTTCTGGCCCGCTTCCTTCTGTCCCGGCGCTGAACGGGCGCTCCCTCGTCTTCATCACCAACGGGCGCTCCCTCCTCTTCATCCCGGGGCTGAACGGGCGCTCCGTCCTCTTCGGCAAAACCCACGTCGGCACCGCTCGGCACCGGCACCGCCGCCGCCTCGCCGACGGCACCGACGCCCGACGCATCTGCGGTGCCGCCGCCGGGGGCGATCTGCTGAACGGGCGGTCGGCGCCTCCTCCGCCTTTTGGCGCCGGCGGCGATGCGAGGCTTATCCTCGTTCGGCCGAATGTGCGGAATGAAACATCCGTCGGCTCCTCTCCTCGTCCTCAGCGTTCTCAGAGAATAATCGCCGCCGCCGCCGTCGACGACAGGATCCTCGACCTGATGATCGACGACGTGATCCTCGGCTGCGACCGCCGCAGCGTCTCGTTCCGGCGTTACGGCGAGCGGACGTTTCCTCGGCCTCCCTGGCCGCCTCTTTTCCGGAGGCGTTTCCCCGACACCTTCTACAGCAGCGTTGGGGGCTGGCAGGGGGTCTGGGGCGCTCTCTAAAACAGTGTTGGGGACTGGCAGGGGGTCTGGGGCGCTCTCTAAAACAGCGTTGGGGGGCGGGAGAGGCTCTGGGAAGATTTCTACTTTGGGGGCTGCACCAGCGTCTGCCAGGGGACCAGGGTTACTCTGTGGCGAACCGTCTCCCGCACCCGACCTGAAACCAGCATCAGCTAAACGTCGAGCGGTGGTCTCAGATTGCGTCTTTTTCCTCCCAGGTGGTTTGTGGTCCGCGACGATCTCCGGGAAAGGACCCGCGGAGTCAGGAACTGCACTCGAACAAGCGTCGACCTCGCCCGTAACGGCCTTGTTGGCCTCTCTCACTTTTCGCCGCCGTGCTTTCTGGACCGATTGTGTCGTCGGCAAGGCGTCCGCCCCGCTCTCCGAGAGAGGTTCTGCGCCGTGAGCAGAACGGACGTCACGTTGACCTGCAGCGGTCTGTGGCGGTCTTTTTTTCCGTCTAGGTGCTTTCTGGACCGCCTGTGTCATCGGTAAGGCATCCGTCAGAGGGTCTGTACTAGCTGCGCTCAAACAATGTTGATCTGTAAAAGTCTCGGGCCGTCTCTTTTTTCGTCTCTGTGCTTCCTGGACTTCCTCGGGTGCCGGTAAGGCCTCTATCCGTCTCTCCGACAAAGGGTCTAAGCTACCCGTACCGAAACAAACACTGCCCGGGTCTGTGGCGACCTCGGCCCGTCTCTTCTTCCTTTTAGACGTGCCGTGGTGCGCGTCGTCGCCGTCGGTCCCTGGCAACGTGTCCGTTTTAGCTACACTCAAACAAGCGTCGAGTGGATCCTGAACGGCCCCCGTCTGTCTCTTTTTCCTCCTGCCAAACGGTCGGCGTTGGTCGCGTCTCCTGCGAGCCTTCATCCCACACGGCGCAGACGACGTCGTCCCGTCCGTCGGAAAGGCTTCGGCGGTCTTCAGCTCCGACGTCTCTCCGGGCTTCGTGTCCGTCGCGACTTCGTCCTCCGCCGCGCGGACACCGTCCGCTTCGGGCTGAACCGAGCCCCCCCGCGCTTCCAGATGTCCCGCCGCCGCGGCGTCCGCGTCGGCTAACGCTCGGGACGCGTGCTTCTGCTTTCTTTTAAACGGGCGACCAGGTTTCCTACGAGGCTTCCCACAGCTCGCAGGGACGTCCGTCGAGAAGGCTCCAACGATCTGCTCCGAAGTCGCTCCACACCGCTCCGCCGTCTCCTCCTCCTCCTTCGCTGCTGCTGTCGTTTCACGGTGAATCGGGCCCCGCGCTTCCAGATGTCCCGCCGGTGCGTCCTCGTCAGCCAACGGTAGGACGCATTTTATTTTAAACGGGCGACCGCGTTTTCTACGAGGCTTCTCGGACTGCGCTACTGCAGCGTCTGTCGAAGAGGCTTGAACGACGTCTCCTCCGGTAGCGTTGGCCACCACGTCCATCGCAGGTAGAGCGTGGTGGTGCAAGGCGACGCGGTCAGGTTCAGACTGAACCAGTCCGCATGGATCTTTAACAGGGTCGTTCTTCCTCCTCCTCCTCCTCTCCGAGGGTTTTGGATCTGCAGCCGCCACAGGCGGACTCTCCGTCGTTCGGTCGACGGCGACACAAGCGTCCGCCGGAGCTGCAGCGGCGCCGCCGGCGGTCTGACCCTCTGGCCTTCTCTTAAACGGCCGGCCGCGTTTCCTGCGAACCGTCCCAGACTGCAACGGGGCAGCGGTGGTGGCGGCGTCCGGCGAAAAGCCTTGAGCGTTGTTGCTATTGTTGTTGAACTGCGACGTCTCTCCGGAAATGTCTCTCGTGTCGTCCTCCGCTGGCTGTGTCCTCGTGTGGGCACCGTGTTGGACGTTAGCGCCGTCTGTGTCGGGTGTAAACGAGACGCACGGGTGTCCCGGGGAGAAGGGTGTGTCCGCTGGGGGGCGGGGCGTCTCTGTGACGACGCCTCCCCGTGTAGAGCACGGACCTTCATGTCTGCTGTGGTCCAGCTTCTCTCCAGAGGATGGACCTTCATGCCTGCTGTGGTCCACTATGTGAAGCTTCTCTCCACAGGATGGACCTTCATGCCTGCTGTGGTCTACTCTATGAAGCTTCTCTCCAGAGGATGGACCTTCATGTCTGCTGTGGTCCAGCTTCTCTCCAGAGGATGGACCTTCATGCCTGCTGTGGTCCAGCTTCTCTCCAGAGGATGGACCTTCATGTCTGCTGTGGTCTACTCTGTGAAGCCTCTCTCCAGAGGATGGACCTTCATGCCTGCTGTGGTCCAGCTTCTCTCCAGAGGATGGACCTTCATGCCTGCTGTGGTCCAGCTTCTCTCCAGAGGATGGACCTTCATGCCTGCTGTGGTCCAGCTTCTCTCCAGAGGATGGACCTTCATGTCTGCTGTGGTCCAGCTTCTCTCCAGAGGATGGACCTTCATGTCTGCTGTGGTCTACTCTGTGAAGCCTCTCTCCAGAGGATGGACCTTCATGCCTGCTGTGGTCTACTCTGTGAAGCTTCTCTCCAGAGGATGGACCTTCATGTCTGCTGTGGTCCACTCTATGAAGCTTCTCTCCAGAGGATGGACCTTCATGCCTGCTGTAGTCTACTCTGTGAAGCCTCTCTCCAGAGGATGGACCTTCATGTCTGCTGTGGTCCACTCTATGAAGCTTCTCTCCAGAGGATGGACCTTCATGTCTGCTGTGGTCCATTCTGTGAAGCTTCTCTCCAGAGGATGGACCTTCATGTCTGCTGTGGTCCAGCTTCTCTCCAGAGGATGGACCTTCATGTCTGCTGTGGTCCACTCTATGAAGCCTCTCTCCAGAGGATGGACCTTCATGCCTGCTGTGGTCTACTCTGTGAAGCCTCTCTCCAGAGGATGGACCTTCATGTCTGCTGTGGTCCACTCTATGAAGCTTCTCTCCAGAGGATGGACCTTCATGCCTGCTGTGGTCCACTCTATGAAGCTTCTCTCCAGAGGATGGACCTTCATGTCTGCTGTGGTCCAGCTTCTCTCCAGAGGATGGACCTTCATGCCTGCTGTGGTCCACGCTGTGAAGCCTCTCTCCAGAGGATGGACCTTCATGCCTGCTGTGGTCTACTCTGTGAAGCTTCTCTCCAGAGGATGGACCTTCATGCCTGCTGTGGTCCACTCTGTGAAGCTTCTCTCCAGAGGATGGACCTTCATGTCTGCTGTGGTCTACTCTGTGAAGCTTCTCTCCAGAGGATGGACCTTCATGTCTGCTGTGGTCCACTCTGTGAAGCCTCTCTCCAGAGGATGGACCTTCATGTCTGCTGTGGTCTACTCTGTGAAGCCTCTCTCCAGAGGATGGACCTTCATGTCTGCTGTGGTCCACTCTGTGAAGCTTCTCTCCAGAGGATGGACCTTCATGCCTGCTGTGGTCCAGCTTCTCTCCAGAGGATGGACCTTCATGCCTGCTGTGGTCCACGCTGTGAAGCCTCTCTCCAGAGGATGGACCTTCATGTCTGCTGTGGTCCACGCTGTGAAGCTTCTCTCCAGAGGATGGACCTTCATGCCTGCTGTGGTCTACTCTGTGAAGCTTCTCTCCAGAGGATGGACCTTCATGCCTGCTGTGGTCCACTCTGTGAAGCTTCTCTCCAGCAGTCTGTTGAAACAAAAAAATCATTTAATATGAAAGAAGAAGAGTATTGAACCCCTCAGGGCAGTGGTCCAGAGGGTCTCCGGTGGTCCCCAACTAAATTATGTCATTCAGTCATTGAGTTTACGCTCTCAAGAGTTTAATCTTTAGTCCAGTAATAATAATAATGTAATTTGACCTCAAACTAATTGCAAAAGAACCAAACTCAGCTGATTTTGTATCTTCAATATATCCTGAATAACAGAAAGAAAGTTGCCTGGAATTGTCTGAGGGGGAAGTGTTGAAAATGGAATGTACAGTTTGGCCACCATAGACATCCTATATAAAAGGCAAATATTTCCATTTGCTTTAAGTAGCATGTGACATGTCAAACTAGGGGGTTTTCATGATGCTGAATAAAAACAGGATATATTGAAGATACAAAATCAGCATTTCATCAGTGGTCCGTGGCTCAAATAAATAACGGACCTTGATGTGAAAAAGGTTGAAAACCACTACCTGCACGATGCAGCTCATGGACGAATGGCGTGGAGAGACCGGACCGCACACTGGAACAGACGTCACTTCAGAGGATGGGACACTATGCTGCTGGACACATCGACCACCGGGCGTCCTTTCAGGGGATGGGACGCTGTGCTGCTGGACACATCGGCCACCGGGCGTCCTTTCAGGGGATGGGGCGCTACGCTGCTGGACACATCGACCACCGGGCGTCCTTTCAGGGGATGGGACGCTGTGCTGCTGGACACATCGGCCACCGGGCGTCCTTTCAGGGGATGGGGCGGTGTGCTGCTGGACAATTCGACCACCTCTGTGTTGTAAGGAGACTTTATTCTCCACGTCAGAACGCTGTGGAATACAAATAAGACTTTATTCTCCACGTCAGAACGCTGTGGATTACAAATAAGACTTTATTCTCCACGTCAGAACGCTGTGGATTACAAATAAGACTTTATTCTCCACGTCAGAACGCTGTGGATTACATAAAATCACACCTGTGTGAACTGAGTGGTGCAACTCCCCTCTCCCCCCTCCCCCCTCTCTCTCTCTCATTAGCAGGCAACAGTGCAGCACTAATACTATCTCTCTCTCTGTTTCTGGCACAACAGCGCCCCTACTGGTAGTCAGTGTCATATACTGGTGCTCATGAACCAACACATACATTAGGTGAACCAACACATAGGTGAACATATGGCGATAATTATCGTCGGGACGATACAACGTCTCCACGATATGGCTTTTTAGAGTCATCGTTTCCATCACGATAAATGTGCTGCATCAGACACAGTGAATGCACACTCTATATATGCAGTTCTATGCCGTAATTTTTTTACTTCTGCAGTACGACGGTTTCGTTCACAAAAAATAAAAGATCTACAAGCTAACCACACGTTGCTACGGCACTCCAATGGACGACGTGGTTTGCTTATAACTCTGTTGAGTTCTCAGCACTCCCAAAGTCCTTTCAGTAGCATGTGACATATGAAACTAGGGGGTTTTCATGATTCTGAATCCATTCCAAGCATTAGTTTTGCACAAAAAACACTCCTTGGGCTAAATTAGGCCATATCCACTTGACCAAATGTGCTGACCTCATCACGTTTGTGATGACGGCTATGGCCGTTTTCCTCCCAAGGAGTGTTTTTTTGTGCAAAACTAATGCTTGGAATAGATTCAGAATCATGAAAACCCCCTAGTTTCATATGTCACATGCTACTGAAAGAATGATGAGATTTGGACTTTTTTTCTTTATATAGGATGTTATGGGTATGGTCACATATTATGCTAATAACTCAATTTCCCACAGGAGTTGAATTTCAAACTTTTAGTACATGTTATTAGACACCTTTAGAAACACATTGGTGAAGAAATGTCTTGGTAACGATTTAGTTCCCAGATTGGTCAAATACCGGATAAAATGCCCTTACTAAGACAAAGCCCGTGTGTTAAGACCAACGTGACTCGTCTTCGTGGATATAAACTCACGAAACAACACCACGCAACAGCATAGACTGCAGGACGTCTCCTCCACAACACCACGCAACAGCATAGACTGCAGGACGTCTCCTCCACCATTTACCACGCTATCGTCTGCTACGTTAGTTGACAGAGTAAACTGTCCGTATTGCACCGGGGCTCCACCGGGCGCGTCAGCATCGCGTCTCCGTCACCGTCACAGAATGTTCCCCTTTTAATCAATGAAGGGTGGCTCCACTGCCCGCGTCGCGTCTCAGTCACCATTAAAATTGAACCGGTTCGTTTGTTGACGCACGCGACGGAGACGCAACACGCCCGGTGGAGCCCTGGCGTTGTTAATATCGCTAGGCAAACGCTAGTAGCCAAGCACCAGAGCGCTCTCACTGTACACGGGTCGCTCGATCGTTCATTTCTGTATCAATGCGGACATAACGTGGTAAATGTTCATAAGCACACAAGTGTACAAAATGCTTTTTACACTTGACTCATCTCCAGAGTCCTCAGTCCAGTCCTGCACCCCCACAATGCCATATGCCAGTTTAGCCTTAACATCTACATGTTATTCAATATATTACTACAAAATAATCTTTTCTAAACCAAGCCCTCATTCAAAAGTCATGTAAGTAAGTAAAATTAAATGTTATTTTTATAAAGCACCTTAAGAAACAAAGTTAGAAGGTGCTGAACAATTTGCACAATATAAACAATAGAAGAACATTAAAAACAAGGAACATATCAATCACAGTTGTGACAATATAGCAGAACAAAAACAAACAAGGCAGAACAGAAACATAGGGCTATACAGATGAATGTAGGCTGTCTGTCATTGTATTTTCTGTGAATTAACTCAGTTTAATCCAGTGATCCGCAGCCATTTTAATTTCAAGGACCCCCAAATTAAATGTATATGAATTAGCCCAGGGTGACAGGGTCCCAGGCCTTTTCATTGTGATTTTCATCTCTGCACTGGGACCCCATGTTACAGACATGTTTACAATATTTTACAACAGTAGCTACTTATATTTTGTTATTTAAAGCTGTGATTATTTATTTAAGAAGCACTGTTCTGAACCAATGTTCGCCTTTAAATTTAAAAAAAATGTAATCATCCTTAACCTTTAAGCTAAAATAATGATGACCGGGGACTTAAAATCATTGTTTTAATTGATGGCCTTCATGCCCTGGCACTTGGCCTTGTGCCCTCAAAAAGTTGACCACACTAAAGGCCAAATGGGACTCATTTGAATGACCACCTGTGCATCCCGGGACCCATTACATTGAAAACCTATTTACATCACTGATACAGCGTCACACAAAAGCACCAAAAGTAGAAGATCCACAAGCTCGAGATGTGTGAGTGAAGTGACATGATTTGAGCTTGTAGATCTGCTACTTTAGCCCTTTTTTAATTTGAATCCTTAACAGTTTTGGACATATGGGATTTTTTCCACCCGACAGAGACGATAAGCAGAGCTTGCGGATCTGCTATTTCTGTTGCTTTTGTGTGATGCTATAGTACGTTAGAGCATACATTTGCAAGACATAAAATATAAAAAAATGACGACAAGCGGTTTCTGCTGACAGCTACATTATAATAGTGTGGTGTGTGTGTGTGTGCGTGTGCGTGTGTGTGTGCTCGTGCACATACCGATGAGGAGTTTCTCATGGTATTTAAATGTCTAAATACAGTCTAAATGGTATTTCTTAATTTTTTGTTACCTTGTACTGTTAAGTAACTTGAAAAATAACCATAAAAAAAACGCGTATCGTGTATCGTGTATCGTGTAAACGTGTATCGTAATAAGCTTGTTACAGCTCTATAGCAGAGATATACCAGGGACCCCCATAAGAGAAGATTATTACAGCTCTATAGCAGAGATATACCAGGGACCCCCATAAGAGAAGATTATTACAGCTCTACAGCAGAGATATACCAGGGACCCCCATAAGAGAAGATTATTACAGCTCTATAGCAGAGATATACCAGGGACCCCCATAAGAGAAGATTATTACAGCTCTATAGCAGAGATATGCCAGGGACCCCCATAAGAGAAGATTATTACAGCTCTATAGCAGAGATATACCAGGGACCCCCATAAGAGAAGATTGTTACAGCTCTATAGCAGAGATATGCCAGGGACCCCCATAGAGAAGATTATTACAGCTCTATAGCAGAGATATACCAGGGACCCCCATAAGAGAAGATTATTACAGCTCTATAGCAGATATGGGGGACAAGGGGAGACCAACCTAGTCCCCATATATGGGGGACAATGGGAGACCAACCTAGTCCCCATATATGGGGGACAAGGGGAGAGCAACGGACTTGAACTCATGCTTCCTTCATGCCTGAGTGTCCAAGTTGCTCCTTTACACCTGACAGGGGGGAGTTTCCCTGGTTGGACGTATAGCGCGTGGAAGGAACACGTTATTCCAACCAGTTCCTTTCCCCTCCATCAGGCGCCCCGGCTGGCCAGGGGGAGGCAGTACAGAGACTTCAACAGTGTGCCAATCAAAAGGTCTCAGAATGTATTAACCAGAGACACAGAAACCAAAAGAGTAAGAAAAACTAAACAAGAGCAAAACAACAACAGTGACAGTCAAACTATAGTGCTTCTCAAATCATATTTCATATCAATGACCACCACATCCTTTTGGGAATAGGGACCCCCCCCCCCCCCTTTTCCATGTCAAGGACCCCCAAATTGACACTAATCAGCCCCGGGGACCCCCATTTGAAGAGATATGCCAGGGACCCCCATAAGAGAAGATTATTACAGCTCTATAGCAGAGATATGCCAGGGACCCCCATAAGAGAAGATTATTACAGCTCTACAGCAGAGATATACCAGGGACCCCCATAAGAGAAGATTATTACAGCTCTACAGCAGAGATATACCAGGGACCCCCATAAGAGAAGATTATTACAGCTCTACAGCAGAGATATGCCAGGGACCCCCATAAGAGAAGATTATTACAGCTCTATAGCAGAGATATGCCAGGGACCCCCATAAGAGAAGATTATTACAGCTCTATAGCAGAGATATGCCAGGGACCCCCATAAGAGAAGATTATTATGGCTCTACAGCAGAGATATGCCAGGGACCCCCATAAGAGAAGATTATTACAGCTCTATAGCAGAGATATGCCAGGGACCCCCATAAGAGAAGATTATTACAGCTCTATAGCAGAGATATACCAGGGACCCCCATAAGAGAAGATTGTTACAGCTCTACAGCAGAGATATACCAGGGACCCCCATAAGAGAAGATTATTACAGCTCTATAGCAGAGATATGCCAGGGACCCCCATAAGAGAAGATTGTTACAGCTCTATAGCAGAGATATGCCAGGGACTCCCATAAGAGAAGATTGTTACAGCTCTATAGCAGAGATATACCAGGGACCCCCATAAGAGAAGATTATTACAGCTCTATAGCAGAGATATGCCAGGGACCCCCATAAGAGAAGATTATTACAGCTCTATAGCAGAGATATGCCAGGGACCCCCATAAGAGAAGATTGTTACAGCTCTACAGCAGAGATATACCAGGGACCCCCATAAGAGAAGATTATTACAGCTCTATAGCAGAGATATACCAGGGACCCCCATAAGAGAAGATTATTACAGCTCTACAGCAGAGATATACCAGGGACCCCCATAAGAGAAGATTATTACAGCTCTATAGCAGAGATATACCAGGGACCCCCATAAGAGAAGATTATTACAGCTCTATAGCAGAGATATGCCAGGGACCCCCATAAGAGAAGATTGTTACAGCTCTATAGCAGAGATATACCAGGGACCCCCATAAGAGAAGATTATTACAGCTCTACAGCAGAGATATACCAGGGACCCCCATAAGAGAAGATTATTACAGCTCTATAGCAGAGATATGCCAGGGACCCCCATAAGAGAAGATTATTACAGCTCTATAGCAGAGATATACCAGGGACCCCCATAAGAGAAGATTATTACAGCTCTATAGCAGAGATATGCCAGGGACCCCCATAAGAGAAGATTATTACAGCTCTACAGCAGAGATATACCAGGGACCCCCATAAGAGAAGATTGTTACAGCTCTATAGCAGAGATATATACCAGGGACCCCCATAAGAGAAGATTGTTACAGCTCTATAGCAGAGATATGCCAGGGACCCCCATAAGAGAAGATTGTTACAGCTCTATAGCAGAGATATGCCAGGGACCCCCATAAGAGAAGATTATTACAGCTCTATAGCAGAGATATACCAGGGACCCCCATAAGAGAAGATTATTACAGCTCTATAGCAGAGATATGCCAGGGACCCCCATAAGAGAAGATTGTTACAGCTCTACAGCAGAGATATACCAGGGACCCCCATAAGAGAAGATTATTACAGCTCTATAGCAGAGATATACCAGGGACCCCCATAAGAGAAGATTATTACAGCTCTATAGCAGAGATATGCCAGGGACCCCCATAAGAGAAGATTGTTACAGCTCTATAGCAGAGATATGCCAGGGACCCCCATAAGAGAAGATTATTACAGCTCTATAGCAGAGATATACCAGGGACCCCCATAAGAGAAGATTATTACAGCTCTATAGCAGAGATATGCCAGGGACCCCCATAAGAGAAGATTGTTACAGCTCTACAGCAGAGATATACCAGGGACCCCCATAAGAGAAGATTATTACAGCTCTATAGCAGAGATATACCAGGGACCCCCATAAGAGAAGATTATTACAGCTCTATAGCAGAGATATATACCAGGGACCCCCATAAGAGAAGATTATTACAGCTCTATAGCAGAGATATGCCAGGGACCCCCATAAGAGAAGATTATTACGGCTCTACAGCAGAGATATACCAGGGACCCCCATAAGAGAAGATTATTACAGCTCTATAGCAGAGATATGCCAGGGACCCCCATAAGAGAAGATTATTACGGCTCTACAGCAGAGATATACCAGGGACCCCCATAAGAGAAGATTATTACGGCTCTACAGCAGAGATATACCAGGGACCCCCATAAGAGAAGATTATTACAGCTCTATAGCAGAGATATACCAGGGACCCCCAAAAGAGAAGATTGTTACAGCTCTATAGCAGAGATATGCCAGGGACCCCCATAAGAGAAGATTGTTACAGCTCTATAGCAGAGATATACCAGGGACCCCCATAAGAGAAGATTATTACAGCTCTATAGCAGAGATATACCAGGGACCCCCATAAGAGAAGATTATTACAGCTCTATAGCAGAGATATACCAGGGACCCCCATAAGAGAAGATTATTACAGCTCTATAGCAGAGATATGCCAGGGACCCCCATAAGAGAAGATTATTACAGCTCTATAGCAGAGATATACCAGGGACCCCCATAAGAGAAGATTATTACAGCTCTATAGCAGAGATATACCAGGGACCCCCATAAGAGAAGATTATTACAGCTCTATAGCAGAGATATGCCAGGGACCCCCATAAGAGAAGATTGTTACAGCTCTATAGCAGAGATATGCCAGGGACCCCCATAAGAGAAGATTATTACAGCTCTACAGCAGAGATATGCCAGGGACCCCCATAAGAGAAGATTATTACAGCTCTATAGCAGAGATATGCCAGGGACCCCCATAAGAGAAGATTGTTACAGCTCTATAGCAGAGATATACCAGGGACCCCCATAAGAGAAGATTATTACAGCTCTACAGCAGAGATATACCAGGGACCCCCATAAGAGAAGATTGTTACAGCTCTATAGCAGAGATATGCCAGGGACCCCCATAAGAGAAGATTATTACAGCTCTATAGCAGAGATATACCAGGGACCCCCATAAGAGAAGATTGTTACAGCTCTACAGCAGAGATATGCCAGGGACCCCCATAAGAGAAGATTATTACAGCTCTATAGCAGAGATATACCAGGGACCCCCATAAGAGAAGATTATTACAGCTCTATAGCAGAGATATGCCAGGGACCCCCATAAGAGAAGATTATTACAGCTCTACAGCAGAGATATACCAGGGACCCCCATAAGAGAAGATTATTACAGCTCTATAGCAGAGATATGCCAGGGACCCCCATAAGAGAAGATTATTACAGCTCTATAGCAGAGATATACCAGGGACCCCCATAAGAGAAGATTATTACAGCTCTATAGCAGAGATATGCCAGGGACCCCCATAAGAGAAGATTATTACAGCTCTATAGCAGAGATATACCAGGGACCCCCATAAGAGAAGATTATTACAGCTCTATAGCAGAGATATACCAGGGACCCCCATAAGAGAAGATTATTACAGCTCTACAGCAGAGATATGCCAGGGACCCCCATAAGAGAAGATTGTTACAGCTCTATAGCAGAGATATACCAGGGACCCCCATAAGAGAAGATTGTTACAGCTCTATAGCAGAGATATGCCAGGGACCCCCATAAGAGAAGATTATTACAGCTCTATAGCAGAGATATGCCAGGGACCCCCATAAGAGAAGATTATTACAGCTCTATAGCAGAGATATGCCAGGGACCCCCATAAGAGAAGATTATTACAGCTCTATAGCAGAGATATACCAGGGACCCCCATAAGAGAAGATTATTACAGCTCTATAGCAGAGATATACCAGGGACCCCCATAAGAGAAGATTATTACAGCTCTATAGCAGAGATATGCCAGGGACCCCCATAAGAGAAGATTATTACAGCTCTACAGCAGAGATATACCAGGGACCCCCATAAGAGAAGATTGTTACAGCTCTATAGCAGAGATATATACCAGGGACCCCCATAAGAGAAGATTGTTACGGCTCTAGCAGTGATTCTCAACCATAGACTGTAAAAAATATGGACAAAGCGTTCCCCGGGTCTAACGTGGACGTAAAATGAAGCCTGTTATTCCTTGCACTGTAAGTCGCCATCTTTCTAGATCCGTTTGGGCCCAGCTGGCCATTGGCTGGCTCCGTTGTGGCCCAGCTGGCCATTGGCTGCCCAGACAACGAGGCGGGACTTCCCCCCTTCTTCTCCGTTGGTTTTTATTTTGACTCGAGTGGGAGGGGAATCCCGATCATAGACTGTAATGGTAGCCACGCCCCTCAGAACATACTCGACTTTATGGTCATTTTTTTAATTAATGGGACCATAATTTTCCAAAAAGAATATTATGACATTAGAAATGAGACTTTAAACTAGTGACTGGAAGCAGAAAGTATTCATGACCATGTTTATTAAGGTAATACAGTCTAGGTGAAGTTGGGCCCAAATACATGGACTTCTATGGGGCTATGGGTTTTTCTGGGCCCAATGACAGCGCCACAACAGGCCATTATATGAACTACGATTTCCTTAGTGGCTTCACAAAATATCTGTCTGACTGCCCCCCTGGTTAAATATCTGTCTGACTGCCCCCCTGGTTGAATATCTGTCTGACTGCCCCCCTGGTTAAATATCTGTCTGACTGCCCCCCTGGTTAAATATCTGTCTGACTGCCCCCCTGGTTAAATATCTGTCTGACTGCCCCCCTGGTTAAATATCTGTCTGACTGCCCCCCTGGTTAAATATCTGTCTGACTGCCCCCCTGGTTATCTGTCTGACTGACCCCCTGGTTAAATATCTGTCTGACTGCCCCCCCTGGTTAAATATCTGTCTGACTGCCCCCCTGGTTAAATATCTGTCTGACTGCCCCCCTGGTTAAATATCTGTCTGACTGCCCCCATGGTTAAATATCTGTCTGACTGCCCCCCTGGTTAAATATCTGTCTGAGTGCCCCCCCCCCTGGTTAAATATCTGTCTGAGTGCCCCCCTGGTTAAATATCTGTCTGACTGCCCCCCTGGTTAAATATCTGTCTGACTGCCCCCCTGGTTAAATATCTGTCTGACTGCCCCCCCCCCTGGTTAAATATCTGTCTGACTGCCCCCCCCTGGTTAAATATCTGTCTGACTGCCCCCCTGGTTAAATATCTGTCTGACTGCCCCCCTGGTTAAATATCTGTCTGACTGCCCCCCTGGTTAAATATCTGTCTGACTGCCCCCCTGTTCTCAACCCGTTTAATTTCAAGGACCCCCCAGTTTGACATGCATTAGTCTACGGACCCCCCATTTAATGGCATTTATATCTCTGGACTCTGGGACCCCCGATTTATATTGTAAAATTAATGCACAGACCCACAAGGGTCCATTTGGTTCCAAACTATCATTTAGCTGCGGGGACCCACCTGGAACAGCCTCAGGGACCCCCCCCCCCCCCCCCCCCCCTGGCGGGCTCCAGATGTTGTAACATGTGTACATTGTATACCTAAATGTACACATGTTACAACATCTGGAATATGGCCAGTATAGGCTAGTGTAACTGTAAAATGTAGCTGTGTGAATGTAGTCAACAACACAACATCAAACGGGCTACAATGTAACCATCATGGTTACATTGTAGCCTGTTTGATGTTGTGTTGCAACAGTGTTGAGTGTTGCACAGAAGACACAACAGTGTTGCACTGAAGACACAACAGTGTTGAGTGTTGCACAGAAGACACAACAGTGTTGCACTGAAGACACAACAGTGTTGCACAGAAGACACACATGGTTAAACCATGTGTGTCTTCTGTGCAACACTGTTGCAACCATCCATCCATCTCTGCACTGCACGATCATAAACTGATATGATTATTATGATTTATTTAATGAATGGATGCTGCATGATCGTGCACGTACGTCGTTGCCTGCAGCATGCACGCATCGGAAAGCCGTGCACGTACGTGTATTAAAAAAAAGAAAAGACACGTTTTAACAAACAGACGCTAATTGTTTTTTTTAGACCTGTGTGTTGAATAAAATGAACATGTTGTCTTAATGAAACTGAACCATAACAATGCATGCAGCAGTTCAGCACTAGGCCACATCAGTCTCTCCGCCAAACAGCGACAGATTGTGGCTGTTTTTAACCCAGCCCTGACTCACCGCCGCGGGGCTCCCTGGCTCCATAGAGTCCATGGTGGTGGTGGAGGTGGAGGTGGAGGTGGTGTAGTGCTGGTTGTTGTTGTTGTTGTTGTTGTTGTTGTCGGGAGAGGAGAAAGTGTCGCTGTGTTGCTGGTTTTCACTGGGTTAGCCAGTGTACTAGTAGCATGCTGCTGCTGCTGCTGCTGCTAAATGCAATGCAACGCTGCATGTCTGGAGTAGCAGAGCCGCCCAACACCACCACACTGCACCTCACAGCGAGGCCACCAAACCGAGCTGCGCCGCTACAGCGTGCAGTGTGTGTGTGTGGGGGGGGGGGGGGCAAGCAGTGTTGGGGAGTATTAAGCTACATGTAGCTGAGCTACGTAGCTGAGCTACATTTTGCTGTAGCTTGTGGTATTTTAGCTACATTCATATTTGTGTACCTCGTCAAGTAGCTCAGCTACCTTTTGGGTCATTTTTTGTAGCTTAGCTACTGAAGTTACAAGCTACAATTTTGGGCAATAACATGAAAGAAATATATAAATTTTGACCATTGGTTGCTGTGTTAATTCTTGTACTAGAACCCCCTTTGAAAAATCAAGGACTGTTCCTTTTTCTGATTGCTTTGAGGGCATATCAGCACTTGACAGCTGCCTCTAATTGGCCTCTGATTGGCCCTGGTATCACAGGGTGGGAGGGGTCTCCCAGGGGGGAGCAGGGGTCTCCTAGAGGGGAGGAGGGGTCTCCCAGAGGGGAGCAGGGGGAGGAGGGGTCTCCCAGAGGGGAGCAGGGGGAGGAGGGGTCTCCCAGAGGGGAGCAGGGTGGGGGGGTCTCCCAGAGGGGAGCAGGGGGAGGAGGGGTCTCCCAGAGGGGAGCAGGGTGGGGGGGTCTCCCAGAGGGGAGCAGGGTGAGGAGGGGTCTCCCAGAGGGGAGCAGGGTGGGGGGGTCTCCCAGAGGGGAGCAGGGGGAGGAGGGGTCTCCCAGAGGGGAGCAGGGTGGGGGGGTCTCCCAGAGGGGAGCAGGGTGAGGAGGGGTCTCCCAGAGGGGAGCAGGGTGGGGGGGTCTCCCAGAGGGGAGCAGGGGGAGGAGGGGTCTCCCAGAGGGGAGCAGGGTGGGGGGGTCTCCCAGAGGGGAGCAGGGTGGGGGGGTCTCCCAGAGGGGAGCAGGGTGAGGAGGGGTCTCCCAGAGGGGAGCAGGGTGGGAGGAGGGGTCTCCCAGAGGGGAGCAGGGGGAGGAGGGGTCTCCCAGAGGGGAGCAGGGTGAGGAGGGGTCTCCCAGAGGGGAGCAGGGTGAGGAGGGGTCTCCCAGAGGGGAGCAGGGGGAGGAGGGGTCTCCCAGAGGGGAGCAGGGGGAGGAGGGGTCTCCCCGAGGGGAGCAGGGTGGGAGGGGTCTCCCAGAGGGGAGGAGGGGTCTCCCAGAGGGGAGGGGTCTCCCAGAGGGGAGGAGGGGTCTCCCGCATGTACATTCTCAATTTAACGCTGAAAAATAAAAAGTAGCTGAGCTACTTTGAGCTACTTTTTCCATGTAGCTGTAGCTTTACAAGCTACATCTCTCCGGTGGTAGCTATGTAGCTTGATCAAGCTACTGCCATGGTGAGCTACTTGTAGCTTTACAAGCTACGCTTTCAAAGTAACTTGCCCAACACTGGGGGCAAGAGGGGGGCGTGGGTCATTTTGACCGCCCCCCCCTCCCTCCAAATATATAGGCCGGCTATAGGTTACTATTAATTTGGCTGCGGAGCCACATCGGTTTTTGTCTCCACCAGGCCGAAGGCATGGGGGGAGAGTATGTTTTGCACTCCGTCCGTCCGTGTGTGTGTGTGTCCGTGTGTGTGTCCGTGAGCAGCTAATCTCGGCCACCGTTAACCCGGTCGATGCCAAATTTTGCACACACACTCCCTGGATGCCAACGATGAACCTCTGCCCCAAACTTTCCAGAACGGCCTGTTATAGCGCCACCAGGAGGCCGCTTTGTGCAAAACAAGTTTTTGCACAGTACACCTACAGATTTTGTCCAAACATCGTGCAAATTGGTACACAGACTCTCTAGAGCCATTCAACGAAACGGGTCTTTCAGATTTCTCAGACTCCGTCCTGATTGGTTAAGATTGGCTTCCAAAGTTCACAGGAGTGCTCAGTTTCAAACAAAATGCTGCAAATCATGAACACATCGCGTGATTTCCGTGAAATTGTGCACGCACATTCCCACTAGGCCGAGGAAGAAATGCCACATGAACAATTTCAACTCAGCCTCAAGGTGGCGCTATAACTGGCCGAAAAGTGTTTTTACCTCTAACTACACGGATCTGTGGATAACTTTGTATGCCAACTCCCTAGTTTACTTTTGTTGCCCTTTTATCCAACCACCAGATGAAGGCAAGCTGCAATGTCCTACATTCCTATCCTGGTGGAGACCTGTGCCCAGAAGGGCACTTTTTCTAGTTTTGGTATGTGTTCCAGGGATCTCCTCCATAAGAGAATAGCTACTTTAGTTTAAAAATGGATTTAGTTAGTTTAATAATAATAATAATAATAATAATAATAATGTTGACCAAATAAAATCAGATAAGATAAGCTTACAACAACACAAGGTGTCATGAGCTCTTTTTTATTTATTTTTTTATTAGCCAAACTATACATATATTTTATGTCCTTAAATGTCTTGATGAATGTAGGATACACATCACATTAAGCTCACGTGGCTTTTTGTGTAAAATATGTTTTTAGCGTCATAATCTCTACCACCCGCTGTAGGCTACTTTTTGCAAAGTGTTAAAGGACCACTTCACCACTTTTCAACCTATCTTCATATAATAGGTCCTCACTGATAATCATGAAAAAATGGCACGATTTCTTTCTACTCAGTCTGTGTCTCACAGGAAGGCTGTGGGCAGTTTAGAAACCGTCTTCCAGTGACATCTTCATTAGGCAGATTATTTTTTAAACAAGATTTTTTTTACAAAAATGTTTAGATTTTCATTATCGTGAGAACGATGGCTTCCATTTTCACATTGCAACTTTTCAGGACTAGAAAGCCTGCAGGTTCTCTTAGCTTGTATTCCCCATCGATGATGTCACTGGAAGATGGTTTCTGAACTGCCCACAGCCCTCCTGTGAGACACAGACCGAGTAGGAAAGTATTGCGCCATTTTTTCAAGATTATTAGTGAGGACCTATTATATGAAGATAGGTTGAAGAGTGGTGAAGTGTGTGTGTTTGTGCGTGTGTGTGTGTGTGTGTGTGTGTGTGTTAGGTTGCGCACAGGTGGTGAAAAACAACCATGCTGTTTTCGTGCTAAGACGCACCCAGCCACCCAGCACACACACACACACACACACACCCACACACACACACACACACACACACACACACACACACACACACACACACACACACACACACACACACACACACACACACACACACACACACACACACACACACACACACACACACACACACACAGCAAAAAAATGTAATGAATTTTGGATCATGGTGAATTCAGGGCCACTTTTGGTGTTTTTCGTGCAAAACAAATGCTTGCAATGGATTCTGAATCAAAGTTTGACACATGATGCAACTTAAAGCATAATTAAAGACATGTTTTTGCCTTAATAGGATGTTAATGGTATACCCAACTTTCAAACCCTGAATTTATATGATCCAAAATACATTTAATTTAAAATGTATATAATTCACAATTTTTAATATGTCATTTGGATGACCCCATAAGGATCAAAAAACATCCTTGAATGATTATACTATTGCAATTCCTTGTGGGACAAATCATAGATTGACTGGCCTGCTATAATCCATAGCATTCTGCCTCGTCATTAGATCAAATCATAGATTGACTGGCCTGCTATAATCCATAGCATTCTGCCTCGTCATTAGATCAAATCATAGATTGACTGGCCTGCTATAATCCATAGCATTCTGCCTCGTCATTAGAGTGGACACTATAGCATGTTGCTGTGCAACGTCACTGACCTCTGCTGGACATGTGGGGGTAGTGCGGCTGCAACGAGAGACCAGATCAGCCATCATAATATTATACAGTAATATGTTTTCAACCCGTTTCATATCAAGGTCTATTATGTATTCACCATCTGAGCCACGGCCGGACCACCATTTGATGACATTTAGCCTCTCAGACCCAAGAACTAAAGAATATTTTGTTGTCCTGTATTGGATAATAGGCTATGCTGTCCACAATTCCGTGACGCGATAGGCTACCATTAGGAGAGATTTCCAGGCAAGCTTTGATCAAAATAACAATTCTTCTAATATTGTATAATTAATTGTGTAGCCTTCTTGTATAAGTTTTAAGTAACGCAGATGTTTAACAATAATTTAACTCTGGAGTGTATAAACTGAAACCAAATAGAACCGTATATAAATGTCCACTTTAATAACTAAAGATTTAAAAGAGTTTAAAAGATCTAAGAAGTTCAATTTGGTTGCCAGTTCGAACCCTGTGGTCTCCCCCAGAGTTGTCCTTGAGCAAGTGTCCTTGAGCAAGACACTGAACCCCTAATTGCTCCCGATGTGCTGGTTGGTGCCTTGCATGGTTTCCGCCGCCATCGGTGTGTGAATGTGTGTGAATGGGTGAATGTAATGCACAATCTATGTAAAGGTGTGTGAATGTGTGTGTGTGAATGGGTGAATGTAATGCACAATCTATGTAAAGGTGTATGAATGTGTGTGTGAATGGGTGAATGTAATGCACAATCTATGTAAAGGTGTGTGAATGTGTGTGTGTGAATGGGTGAATGTAATGCACAATCTATGTAAAGGTGTATGAATGTGTGTGTGTGAATGGGTGAATGTAATGCACAATCTATGTAAAGGTGTATGAATGTGTGTGTGAATGGGTGAATGTAATGCACAATCTATGTAAAGGTGTATGAATGTGTGTGTGAATGGGTGAATGTAATGCACAATCTATGTAAAGGTGTATGAATGTGTGTGTGAATGGGTGAATGTAATGCACAATCTATGTAAAGGTGTGTGAATGTGTGTGTGAATGGGTGAATGTAATGCACAATCTATGTAAAGGTGTATGAATGTGTGTGTGAATGGGTGAATGTAATGCACAATCTATGTAAAGGTGTGTGAATGTGTGTGTGTGAATGGGTGAATGTAATGCACAATCTATGTAAAGGTGTATGAATGTGTGTGTGTGTGAATGGGTGAATGTAATGCACAATCTATGTAAAGGTGTGTGAATGTGTGTGTGAATGGGTGAATGTAATGCACAATCTATGTAAAGGTGTATGAATGTGTGTGTGAATGGGTGAATGTAATGCACAATCTATGTAAAGGTGTGTGAATGTGTGTGTAAATGGGTGAATGTAATGCATAATCTATGTAAAGGTGTATGAATGTGTGTGTGAATGGGTGAATGTAATGCACAATCTATGTAAAGGTGTGTGAATGTGTGTGTGAATGGGTGAATGTAATGCACAATCTCTGTAAAGCGCTTTGGATAAAGGCTATAAATGATGGGATAAACCCATCATTTAGCTGTAGATCTGAGCAGTGGTTTGAAAACATGCTTAATCAGACCAGTGTGTGTCCAGTGGAAACCTCGTATGAATCTGATCTCAGGTCAGAATGGGTTAATAATCAGACCAGTGTGTGTCCAGTGGAAACCTCGTATGAATCTGATCTCAGGTCAGAATGGGTTAATAATCAGACCAGTGTGTGTCCAGTGGAAACCTTGTATGAATCTGATCTCAGGTCAGAATGGGTTAAAACCATAAGGGTGTATCATTAATTAAGTAATGGGTGTGAAGAATGGAGACACAGGATTCAGGACAAACGAGATAAACTGCTGGAGACACAAATAAATGAGCAAACAGAAACACTGGGAAACCAGAACATATAGAATTTAACCTGAGAAATGGGCACTCTCCACTGATTGGCTGAAATTGGCATCCCACCTGAATACGCATGTCATTTAGGATAGCACTGAGGCCTTCTAAATCCTTTAAAGTTTTCTGAAAAACGTCAAATATTAAAAAACATAAAGAAATAAAAAACGTTATTATGCGTATAGGCTACTGTCGTGTACATATAGCAACAAGACCCCCCAAAATGGGTTCCTTCATTCCAGAATGGTTTAACGCACTATAGCAGTGATTATCAGAATATTGGCCCTTTAACAAAAAACAAACTAGTGAAAACCGTTTTAAGTTTATAACCTTGCCCTGTATAGAGCGTCGCCAGAACCAGGAAATAATTCCCTATGCATTTTCCCCATAGACATTTGTCGTGACAAATCATGACAACAAAACACAATATTTTGGACCAAACAAATAATCACAAAGAAAGAAAAACACAAAAAAAGTGTTGTTTTTCTTCTAATCATTTGTTCGGCCCAAAAACATTGTGTTTATATTGTCATGATTTGTCACGACAAGAGTTGGCTTTAAATAAATCTCTCTTTAAATAAATACTTTTTGAAAAGTCTATGAGGAAAATGAACGGAGAATAATTTTCCGGGCCTGGACTGCGACGCTCTATAGTCTATAGTATACCATGGACACATATACACTTCTTTGACTTCAGAGATACTTTCAAAATGCCTTAATTAAAAGTGGCAGATGACTTTTTATATTTAAAGTATATCTTTTTAGGGGCATGTCATGTGGTCTACCTGCACAGCTAGATAAAAATATAAATAAATTGAAATATTGGGGGTCCTTTGCTCTTGGCATGAAAATGAATGAGAACCACTGCTCTAAAACAATATTAGACAAAGTTTGAGCCACAAACACATTGCTCTCTCTCTTCTCCTTTTGTATAAATTAAATAGGCCTATTCATGATTCTGCTTCAGTGCTTATAGAGAAGTAGCCTATGTTAGTTTGTTTTATGGAAACAGTTGTTTGTGTTGAATGTGCCAATTGCACAGAATTATTCAAAAGAGAGAAAATGGTCAAGCCATAAAATAATGCACATTGCACTTGTCGTTTCATACGTCATGTGGAAAAAAGGTAAATAAATATATCTAGGTGTCCCCCGAGATTTTTAGGCTATGAAAAGTGTTCCCTGGGACAAAAAAGGTTGGGATACACCGCTTTACATCATTCTACACCATCATATATCTTACTGTACATCATTCTACACCATCAGATGTTACTTTACACCATTCTACACCATCACACAGTCATCCTGAAAATATAGCTTTATTTTCTCACTGTAAATCCTGACAAAGCTGTGGTAAGAACTCACAAGGCATTGTGGTCAACCTCTCACCATACATAAAAAAAAGCACGTTTACAAAAAAAAAGAAATGAAAAGAAAAGAAAAGAAAAAAATAATCCCTACAATATGTATCTATGCAAACCTAGTGTTTTTTTTTTAAACGTATGTACATATAGATGTTTGTGCATTGACTGTACAGATACAAGAAAGGAAATGTTTATCAAACAACTTGTTGGGCATTTTTTTTGCTCACACGTGGCTTTAGAATTAGAACGAGGTTTAGCTGGGTGGGCAAAACGGGCCGATGTAGTTCTGTGGTTCTCAAAACGTTCATTTTAAGGTCTCTCTTCCCCCCCCCCTTAACCCATTCTGAACGGGAACCCATGTTGGTGTTATAGCATCATGTTATGCTTTAGCTATTGGAAAATAGCAGATCTACAAGCTTGTAGGTCTGCTATTTTTTGAAAATATCTGATCTCAGGTCAGAATGGGTTCATCAGACCAGTGTGTGTCCAGTGGAAACCTCGTATGAATCTGATCTCAGGTCAGAATGGGTTAAAAGGTGTTCAGACCGGCAAGGTGTTCAGATTTCCTTTCCGGTCCAGATTGGGAGTCGCGTTGGTTTTTAATAATTCAGATCTTAGTTGGAGAACTTGTCTTATTATTCCATCTAAATAAAGCAATAACCTCCCAATATATATATATATATATATATATACAGACACAGTAGGGCTGCACAATTAATATATAATAATAATTATTGTTTTCTTGGTTCAATTCAGTCCAAACGTCTTATTTTGGTCAGCTGTTGTTGGAACCCTGTCATGGTCGGGGACCGTGCATTAGACAGACCTCCCGCTAATCCCGCTGCAACGTGGCGGGTTAAGACTCAACCCCACGGTGTCCCCCCGTGTGCGGTCAGGACTCAACGTGGCGGGTTAAGACTCAACCCCCACAGTGTCCACGCGTGCGGTCAGGACTGCGCTACCTACCGCCTTGGTCACCCCAGTCTCGCAGAAGACGACTGCAATGACCCTAATAAAGGGTATACGTGGCTGGTTAAGATACGTGGCTGGTTAAGACTCATCATACCTGGAAGTTAAGCGGGACCGCCTACTGAGTGGCAAAAAAAACTACTTTCTGGCCTCGACAGCCCAATGCATCCACACAGAGAAGTCCTTATCTGATTTGACAGTCCATACATCCACACAGAGAAGTCCTTATCTGATTTGACAGTCCATACATCCACACAGAGAAGTCCTTATCTGATTTGACAGTCCATACATCCACACAGAAAAGTCTTTATCTGATTTGACAGTCCATACATCCACACAGAGAAGTCTTTATCTGATTTGACACCCCATACATCCAAATCTATCAGATTGCATTAAAGGACCACTTCACCACTTTTCAACCTATCTTCATATAATAGGTCCTCACTAATAATCATGAAAAAAATGGCGCAATATTTTTCTACTCGGTCTGTGTCTCATAGGAGGGCTGTGGGCAGTTTAGAAACCGTCTTCCAGTGACATCATCGATGGGGAATACAAGCTAATAGAAAATGCAGGCTTTCTAGTCCTGAAAAGTGGCAATGCGAAAATGGAAGCCATCGTTCTCACAATAATTAAAATCTAAACATTTTTGTAAAAAAAATCTTGTTTAAAAAAGAATCTGTCTAATGAAGTCACTGGAAGACGGTTTCTGAACTTCCCACAGCCCTCCTATGAGACACAGACTGAGTAGAAAATAATCGTGCCATTTTATCATGATTATTAGTGAGGACCTATTATATGAAGATAGGTTGAAAAGTGGTGAAGTGGTCCTTTAACCCATTCTGACCGGGCACCCATTTTGGTGTCGGCATCACGTTATGCTTTAGCTATTGAAAAATAGCAGATCTACAAGCTCATATCGCGCCACCGAGTGGCGCGATACGAGCTTGTAGGTCTGCTATTTTTGAAAAATCGAAGAACGACTGACATTTTTTTTTAATCTGATCTCAGGTCAGAATGGGTTAATCAGACCAGTGTGTGTCTGGCGGAAACCTCGTATGAATCTGATCTCAGGTCAGAATGGGTTAAACAACGTTAATAAACGCCACTCACTCTATGCCTGCGCTGCCCCCTATAGGTTGAACCACCATCTTCACAGCCATCAGGCTCAGTCAAATAACAGAGGCCGTCAGATATAAATAATATGGTAATAACGGTTTATGAACGAGAAACAAAAGACATGAACAAAACGATAAGAAAAAGAAAAAAAACTACACAAATAACTCATCGTTACCAATAATGGTGATTAATAATCATGGTTACATGAAGCAGTTAACAGTCCCGAGATGATCACTTTAGTCATAATAGTGCAGCCCTAACATACAACAAGTATATTATATTTTATTGAGTTTTTTCCGTCACAAGCCTTCATATACTGCATACTGAAGTAGCCAAAAAGTTGGTTTAATTTTTTTAGGAGAATGCTTAAGCATTTGTACCCATTTATTTATTTATTTATTTATAGACCAAAAACTGTTCAAATGAAGACACGTCTTTTTACGTCAACTTTATGCACTTGTCTGAGGTTGAGTGGTGGTGGGGGGGAGGGGGGTGGGGGGTTTGTTTACATCTGAACGATATGGAGGGACGAGTTCAAGCTCTGGAACATCTGGACAGGCGTGGGCGACGGCGCGTTCAGGCTCTGGAACTTTTGGACGATGGGCGCGGCGGGGCTAACCACTGGGGGCGCTACCGGGCTGTCGTCAGGCGCTGACGACACTGCGCTGCTTAAATTCGGAACGTCGAGCTCTGAAGACACGGGGCTGCTTAAATTCGGAACGTCAGGCTCTGACGACGCGGGGCTGCTTAAATTCGGAACATCAGGCTCTGACGACGCGGGGCTGTTTGGAACGTCGGGCTCTGACGACACACAGCAGTTTAAATTTGGAACGTCAGAATCTGACGAAACGGGGCTGCTTAAATTCGGAACGTCAGGCTCTGACGATACCGGGCTGCTTGACTTCTCGACGATGGGCACGCTGACCACCGGACTGATTATATTCTCAACGTCAGGCGCTGTTACCGCCGGACTGCTTAACTTCTCAACGACAGGCGCTGTTACCGCCGGACTGCTTAACTTCTCAACGTCAGGCGCTGTTACCGCCGGACTGCTTAACTTCTCAACGACAGGCGCTGTTACCGCCGGACCGCTTAACTTCTCAACGACAGGCGCGGTCACCACCAACGGGGCAGCCGGGCTGCTCGACTTCTGAACCTCAGCGGCCGCGGGGCTGCTTAACTTTTGGACGACGGCGGCCGGGCTGCTTTCCACGATGAAACACTCGTCGTCGTCGTCGTCGTCATCGTCCCCCGCCGCCGCCGCCACCCCCCTTGTCACCGCCGGCATCGCCGCGGCGTGCGCTTTGCGTCCGTCGGCCGCCGCCGCCGCGGGCCGGGCGAAGGCGGCCTTCATGCCCCCCCCGGGGGCGGCCGCTAGGCCCAGTTTACTGTTGCCGTTCCTGTTCAGATGCAGCACGGGGTACACGGGGACCTTCCCCCCCGAGGGGGAGGGGGAGGGCTGGGTGAGCTTCCTGAAGCGGTTGGGCAGCTTGCCCAGCTGCAGCTGCTGCTCCACGAACTCGCGCGCCTTGGCGCACTTGTGCCGCTGCAGCATCTGCAGCGCGTCGAAGTCTATGTGGCAGATCTGACACGTGAAGCCGCCGTTCTTGTTCTTGCTGCCGGCGCCCAGCATGGCCACGCCGGCCGGAGCCTTGTTGGCCAGGTTGGCCAGCATGAACTCCGTCTGCATGCGCGCGCTGGCCTGCAGCGGCCGCGGGGGCACGCCGGCCGCGGACCGCCGCGGCGGCAGCTGCATGGCGGCCCGGCGGTAGGAGGAGGCGGCGCTGTGGGCGCGGGTCAGGTCGATGCGCCCGTTGTTGGCCTTGTTGGCGGCAGCGCCGTGGGGCGGCTTGCGCTCGGCGAACGGCCGCGCCGTGATCAGCCTCATCTTGAGCGAGGAGGAGGAGCCTGTGGAGGCGTGGCACTGGTGGTAGCGCGGCACCGACTTCTTGCTGGACAGCAGCACGCCGCAGCCGATGCAGCCGAACACCTTGTCCGTGATGTGCGTGCCGTTGTGGTGCGCCGTCAGCTCCCGCCGCGTCTTGAAGCGCATGTCGCACTTGGCGCAGATGAAGCGCGCGTCGCGGTTGAAGCGGACGTCCGCCTTCTTCAGGACCACCACGGGCTGGTAGAGCGTCCACAGGTCGGCCGTGGGCGAGGCCGCCGTGGCGGCGGCCGGAGGGGCCTGCAGGGGGCGCTGTGGCTGCGGCTGCTGCTTCGAGCCGGAGGGCAGCATCAGGGCGTTCACCTTGGAGGCCAGCGCCGGCAGACGGGCGTTGACCTTTTATGGGCGAGCAGAAGAAGAAGAAGAAACATGGATTAGTTTGTTGACGATGTGACCAAAAAGTGTGGAATTCAATCTATACATTAACCCATTTAGACCTGACGTAAAAAAATAAAATAAAATAAAAAGTCTTCTGAAATAAAACAAATCTCAAAGATTTGTGCCACATTTTCACGATGTTTTCAAAAATAGCAGAACTACAAGCTCATAGCACGCCACCGAGTGGCGTGCTATGAGCTTGTAGATCTGCTATTTTTCAATAGCTAAATTATAACAATGTTTAAAACACCAAAAGGGGTTCTCGCCCAAAATGGGTTAAAGAAAATTCTTAGGTTTATTATAAACCTAAACTGTATTATCTCCAACGTGTGATTCCACTTAATAAATGTCCAGCCTAGCCCCTTAGATAGCACTTCATGTCGACTTAGATAGTATTTTAGACAGACTCATAGCTCGTTACGTAGACAGCACTAGAATTGCATTTCATGTAGTCATAGAACCTTATAGTAGATGTATATTGTATAATATAGTATAGTATGTATAGTTGACATAGATACTCCACTGTTACGTTCTTAGTTTATACATGATTCATGATAAATACTTTTTATGTAATGTGATGCATTGCCATGCTTTGTTTTTGCTGATATGCAGATTATTTAATATTTTAGTCATTATAATACTGATGCTAGATAAAACCAGGCTTGTTTCCATTCCATGCCAGCTTAGAAAATCAACAATGGTGGACATTGTAAACAAAGTGGAAATGCAAATTTGGAACTGAAGACTGAAGAAAAGGAGGAATTATACAAAGTAGGGTGACATTGATGACATCATGATGAGGCCAAAATCAGTCGAGCTGTTTCTGAGAGCAATTTCCATTAAAACACCCATATGACATGAACAGTGATGTAAATAGGTTTTCAATGTAATGGGTCCCGGGATGCACAGGTGATCATTCAAATGAGTCCCAAAACATTCTTATGAGTCCCAAAAGAAACAGTGGTGCAACTCTGTGTGGGGGTTCGCGGGGTGGGGGGGAGCCACTTGGCCTTTAGTGTGGTCAGCTTTTTGAGGGCACAAGGCCAATTGCCAGGGCATGAAGGCCATCGATTAAAACAATGATTTTAAGTCCCCTTAGCTTAAAGGTTAAGGATGATTACTTTTTTTTTTAATTTAAAGGCGAACATTGGTTCAGAACAGTGCTTCTTAAATAAATAATCACAGCTTTAAATAACAAAATATAAGTAGCTACTGTTGTAAAATATTGTAAACATGTCTGTAACATGGGGTCCCAGTGCAGAGATGAAAATCATAATGAAATGGCCTCTAGGACCCTGTCACCCTAGGCTAATTCATATACATTTAAATTGGGGGTCCTTGAAGTTAAAATGGCTGAGGATCACTGGATTAAACTGTGAGTTAATTCACAGAAAATACAATGACAGACAGCCTACATTCATTTTTATAGCCCTATGTTTCTGTTCTGCCTTGTTTGTTTTTGTTCTGATATTGTCACAACTGATATGTTCCTTGTTTTAAATTAAAATTTTGGAACCCCCTCAAGGACCACTGGTGGTCCCCGGACCACCTGGAACCCTCTCAAGGACCACTGGTAGTCCCCGGGACCACCTGGAACCCTCTCAAGGACCACTGGTGGTCCCCGGACCACCTGGAACCCCCTCAAGGACCACTGGTGGTCCCCGGACCACCTGGAACCCTCTCAAGGACCACTGGTAGTCCCCGGGACCACCTGGAACCCCCTCAAGGACCACTGGTGGTCCCCGGACCACCTGGAACCCCCTCAAGGACCCCTGGCGGTCCCCGGACCACCTGGAACCCCCTCAAGGACCACTGGTAGTCCCCGGGACCACCTGGAACCCCCTCAAGGACCCCTGGCGGTCCCCGGACCACCTGGAACCCCCTCAAGGACAACTGGTTGAATGAAAACCACTGCACTGGTACATTATCTAAGACGTCTAAAAAAACCATAAACCATTCATGGATGCATTCACCTTTGCGCCCACAGAGGAGGAGGAGGAGGAGGAAGCGCTCAGCATGTACGGCGAGCCTCGCATCAGGGCGGCGGCGGTCGCTCCGGCTCCGCCTCCGTGGGGCGGAGCCAGCGTCCAGGCGCTCTGCATGCTCTGCTGCGATTGGTGGTGGTGGTGGTAAGACGCCGCCGCCGGGCCGCCGCCCCCCAGCCTCCTCAGCTGCTCCTGGTCGTGGCGCATGTGCGCCGAGCGGCGCATGACGATGGTCTTGTGGTCCAGCACCTGTTGTGGGAAATACGAAGACTCAAATCTATATACCGGTAGTATTGTTGTTCCATGCTATAGTCTGTCTGGTCGTGTCTGTGAGCAACAATACCGTGGCCTGAAAGCCTGTCTTAATACACTCAAGCTGTATGTAAAAGACCATGTCACACCTATTGTTTGTTATGAGACCCTGCTGGGCAGGGCTCCAGACTAACCTTTTCACAGGTAGCACTGGTGCCACCTACATTTTCAGTTGGTAGCGCCACCACAAATTAGGTAGCACCAACTTTTTTTTTGTATAGCACCGCAGCACTGTATTAATACATGACCTTATCACCAAGGCTAGCAAAGGTTTTCTTGGCTGAAGCATAAATGCCTTAAATTAAGCACATAACATGTTATATTTCTCACTCACACACATTCTATAGGAAATTATTATAATTAATTAACCTATAGTGCATCGTTATCATCATTTGGCTATATGAAACAGAAATGAGACACACCCCTTACCTTCTGCATGGGCATGTTCAACCTAATGGCCAATAAGGATATTTAACACTGAGGTGCCCACTGCCCACTCTTCCTGCACCCTTTTGCAATGTGAAATGCCACCGAATTCATAATCCTTGCCCACTTTCCTCCTGTCTTTTCTTTATATGGAATGAACATGTGAAAGCTGATGTGCTTTTATTGTGACGGGGAAAGTTTCTAAACGGCAGCCTGCATATTTCCATGTGCTGAAACTAAATGATCTACAAGCTCACAACGTGTGGTGGACGCGACGCGTTGTGAGCTTGTAAATCTGCTATTTTCAGCATGCAACACCACGTCGTACGACGAAGAATATACCAGGTTTCACGTGGGAGATGTGTTTTGTTCGAGGCGATCATGCATGTAGCCTGGCCTGCATACAGTCTATGGCCTGCACACAGCGCTACTCGACGCAAAATAACAAGCTATAGGAAGCTATTTTTCAACAACTAGTTTACCGTGTTTGGGGTCGGGGACGAGGCGCAGTCCCCCATATGTTCTGTGTCTGCTGTCTTCGTGGATTCAGCGACAGCATCATCATCGCAGTTAAAAAGGTGTGCGCTCCAGGGAAACTTATGTACACTTGTACAGCTGATGTTTTTGAGTTTTGCGTGTCGTGTGCAGACCGGTGCATATATACTCTAAGGTGCAGACAGACAGGCAGAGAGAGAGGGAGTGAGAATGAGAGAGAGGAGGCGAGACTCGACGGAATGAGCGAGAATAAAGTCATATTGTATTATGGCGCTAATGCCCGTACAAGTCATTGTATTGTATACCTTGGTGGGAGCCAAGGAGACCACCAGAGAGAGATGGAACTGAGAGAGAACATTGAGTGAGGGAGACAGGCTAGGCCTGCTAGACTGAGAGATGTTGTTTAGCTTTGATGCTGTTCTTCTGAATAAAACTTCTAAGATATAAACATTCACCCGGATGGATAATATATAATATATTGATGTCCATAACACACCTTGTGGCCCGGCTCGTGCGTGTTGCTGTGCGTCAGCATGTCTCCGTAGTCGGCGAACTCCGTGCCACAGGAGCAGATGAAGGCGGCCGCGGGACAGATGTGGTCCTCCAGCCGCGCGCGGCTCGGGAACAGCTGCTCACAGCTGAAGCACAGCTGGGGCTGGTCCTTCATCACCTGGGAGAGGAGAGATGGTCGTTATTATCGTTTAAACACAGCTGGGGCTGGTCCTTCATCACCTGGGAGAGGAGAGATGGTCGTTATTATCGTTTAAGCACAGCTGGGGCTGGTCCTTCATCACCTGGAAGAGGAGAGATGGTCGTTATTATTAAGATGCAGTACATACAGAACAGCGCTGCCAGGGTCCTAATGAGAGTCCGCAAACATGACCATATCACACCCATCCTCTTCACACTGCACTGACACCAAACTGAGCACCATGGGGGACCGGGCCTTTTGCTCAGCAGCGCCACGTCTATGGAACGGCCTCCCCATGGACCTGAGAGTGGACCTATGGAACGGCCTCCCCATGGACCTGAGAGTGGACCTATGGAACGGCCTCCCCATGGACCTGAGAGTGGACCTATGGAACGGCCTCCCCATGGACCTGAGAGTGGACCTATGGAACGGCCTCCCCATGGACCTGAGACTGGACCTATGGAACGGCCTCCCCATGGACCTGAGAGTGCCGCAGACTGTGGAATGTTTTAAAACAGGCCTGAAAACCTTCCTGTTTCAGAAGGCCTTTTTGTGCTGAACTGTCGCTTTGCACTGTTTTTGTTAACCCTGTTTTTAACCTTTTATGATAGATCATATGTTTTTAACCTTGTAGCACTCTGAGATTCCTTGTGAATGAAAAGTGCAATATAAATAAAATTCATTATTATTATTATTATTATTATTATCGCTTATCCGTCGCAGTGGTTTTCAACCCTTTTCATATCTAGGCCCAGTGGCCACTAGGGGGTCTCTGAGACTCACCTTCATGGTGAGGCCCACCCGGGGTCTCTGAGACTCACCTTCATGGTGAGGCCCACTAGGGGGTCTCTGAGACTCACCTTCATGGTGAGGCCCACCCGGGGTCTCTGCGTGGACTTGGGTCTCCCTCCCACGCTGAACTGACTGAACATGGCGGCGGTGGAACCGCTGGGTCTTCTTCACTGCTGTCCAAGCGACCTCCGCTTCAGCGAGTCTGAGTTCTACGGACGAGCAGAAAACAAGTTAACGCCGTCCTTCTGCACAACAAGTCACACAAGCGGGAAAACCCCTTTTTGGTGTTGTAGCATTATGTTATGCTTTAGCCATTGAAAAATAGCAGATCTACAAGCTCATAGTTGTGAGCTTGTAGATCGGCTATTTGTGTAAATCGACCACCTGTAGATTCAGTCGACGAAAACTAGACGAAACACTGAAACCTTCCGGGTGACTAAAATGTGACTGAAACTAAATTAAAACGTTTCAAGAGACTATGACTAAAACTAAAATAGAGACTATGACTAAAACTAAAATAGAAATGTGCATATGAGGCTATAGTAGTATATGTCACAGGGACTTATACCCCCACGCCAACCCTTGATGCCGAGTGCCGAGCAGGGAGGCAGCACTGGGTCCTATTGTTAGAGTTCAGGGGTGGGCCACATGCGGCCCCCACCTACACTTAACCCATTCTGACCTGAGATCAGATTCATACGAGGTTTCCACTGGACACACACTGGTCTGATTAACCCATTCTGACCTGAGATCAGATTCAATAAACGTCTTCTACATCCTGACAGTTTTCTGACAAAGCTATGTTTCTATGTCAGTCGTTCTTCGATTTTTCAAAAATAGGTTAATATCAGAATACTGATATAGTATTGATTTCAGCTGTTTACAATTTCACCAAACCCGCTTTGATTACTTCATAACTAGTATTAAAATGACTAGTACTTAATGTTATTGTCTTTTTGAGTCCAATGTAAGTTATGTTAACAGTTCATAAAGTTAACATAACTATAACTAAATGCAAAAGGTTACTTTTCAGGATTCCAATTATAAAATAGCAAAACATTAGTCAGGGTTTCAATTCAAATATAGCAAAAATGGCTGATCTACAAGCTCAAAACGCGTCGCATTGCGACGCGTTTTGACCTTGACCTGCCATCCTATAGCGTGCATACGTTTATTTATTTTTTTAATATATTTTTTATCCCACGATTTTGTAACCCATTTTTCACCCCTGTGTTAATCATCTAATGTGATCCTGGGCTCTACACACCCTCCACCAACCTAGTCCCCATATATGGGGGACAAGGGGAGACCAACCTAGTCCCCATATATGGGGGACAAGGGGAGACCAACCTAGTCCCCATATATGGGGGACAAGGGGAGAGCAACCTAGTCCCCATATATGGGGGACAAGGGGAGACCAACCTAGTCCCCATATATGGGGGACAAGGGGAGAGCAACGGACTTGAACTCATGCTTCCTTCATGCCTGAGTGTCCAAGTTGCTCCTTTACACCTGACAGGGGGGAGTTTCCCTGGTTGGACGTAGCGCGTGGAAGGAACACGTTATTCCAACCAGTTCCTTTCCCCTCCATCAGGTGCCCCGGCTGGCCAGGGGGAGGCATAAGTTTCAATATACAGATTATTGATTATTTATTTGATATTCTACCGTTAGTCCGATGATAGGTTCTTGGTTTACTGATGATCAGATCAGATCAGATCAGTGGTTTTCAACCAGTGGTCCGGGGACCACCAGTGGTCCTTCAGAGATTAAAATAGATCCCAAAACGCAGTTGATAGTTAAACGCGTCAATTCCGTTTGTGTCTGAGCATAGGCATGGCAATGCCCCGCCTGCCTGTGATTGGTCTACTGTCACTGCCCCGTCTTGAATGTCCTCCAAGACGCGAGGTGACTCCGTGGTGAGATTGAGAAATAAATAATACGACAAGAGAACGACAGCTTGGCACGCGCGACAGAATGCAGCCCTGTAACTAACTTGTACGTTTTATTTTTGTAGAAGAGGCAAACTTATTGTTTATGCCGTTTGCTTTGATTGAATACGTTATGTTGTACTATGATTTGATTTGGGAAAATAAAGTGTAAACTGCAACCACCTTTAGTGTTGATTATCGTGTATTAATCTAATTATAGTAAACTAATACTATTTACACTAAAAAGGATAAAAGATGAAGGGAGAATATACCTTTTTATAGTACAATAATGTTTCAACACAAACACTTTATTTTGGAACACACCCAAATCATATTATGGCGTGCATGTTCAATCAATTAATATTGTTTATGCCGTTAGCTTTGAAGGAATAGTTTGCCTCTTCTACAAAAGTCAGCGTTCTCTTGTATCATACCATACCACTTGTATTATTTAAGTTATATTAAAGTCAGCGTTCTCTTGTATCATACCATACCACTTGTATTATTTAAGTTATATTAAAGTCAGCGTTCTCTTGTATCATACCATACCACTTGTATTATTTAAGTTATATTAAAGTTAGCGTTCTCTTGTATCATACCATACCACTTGTATTATTTAAGTTATATTAAAGTCAGCGTTCTCTTGTATCATACCATACCACTTGTATTATTTAAGTTATATTAAAGTTAGCGTTCTCTTGTATCATACCATACCACTTGTATTATTTAAGTTATATTAAAGTCAGCGTTCTCTTGTATCATACCATACCACTTGTATTATTTAAGTTATATTAAAGTCAGCGTTCTCTTGTATCATACCATACCACTTGTATTATTTAAGTTATATTAAAGTCAGCGTTCTCTTGTATCATACCATACCACTTGTATTATTTAAGTTATATTAAAGTTAGCGTTCTCTTGTATCATACCATACCACTTGTATTATTTAAGTTATATTAAAGTCAGCGTTCTCTTGTATCATACCATACCACTTGTATTATTTAAGTTATATTAAAGTCAGCGTTCTCTTGTATCATACCATACCACTTGTATTATTTAAGTTATATTAAAGTCAGCGTTCTCTTGTATCATACCATACCACTTGTATTATTTAAGTTATATTAAAGTTAGCGTTCTCTTGTATCATACCATACCACTTGTATTATTTAAGTTATATTAAAGTTAGCGTTCTCTTGTATCATACCATACCACTTGTATTATTTAAGTTATATTAAAGTTAGCGTTCTCTTGTATCATACCATACCACTTGTATTATTTAAGTTATATTAAAGTCAGCGTTCTCTTGTATCATACCATACCACTTGTATTATTTAAGTTATATTAAAGTCAGCGTTCTCTTGTATCATACCATACCACTTGTATTATTTAAGTTATATTAAAGTCAGCGTTCTCTTGTATCATACCATACCACTTGTATTATTTAAGTTATATTAAAGTTAGCGTTCTCTTGTATCATACCATACCACTTGTATTATTTAAGTTATATTAAAGTCAGCGTTCTCTTGTATCACACCATACCACTTGTATTATTTAAGTTATATTAAAGTCAGCGTTCTCTTGTATCATACCATACCACTTGTATTATTTAAGTTATATTAAAGTCAGCGTTCTCTTGTATCATACCATACCACTTGTATTATTTAAGTTATATTAAAGTCAGCGTTCTCTTGTATCATACCATACCACTTGTATTATTTAAGTTATATTAAAGTCAGCGTTCTCTTGTATCATACCATACCACTTGTATTATTTAAGTTATATTAAAGTCAGCGTTCTCTTGTATCATACCATACCACTTGTATTATTTAAGTTATATTAAAGTTAGCGTTCTCTTGTATCATACCATACCACTTGTATTATTTCCCACCACGGAGTAACCTCGCATCAGACTATCCAGGCATCCATCATATCCACCTCGGACGGAGCTCGGAGGACAGTAGGCCAATCACAGGCAGGCGGGGCGTTGCCATGCCTATGCTCGGACACAAACGGAATTCACGCCAATAAAACAACGACCTACTGTACTACTGTACTGTTTTTTTATTCTAGTTATTTTAGTTATAATAAGACCAGCTGCAGTGGCCTTGTGGTTAGAGTGTCCGCCCTGAGACTGGGAGGTCGGGGTTCAATCCCCGGGCGGGTCATACCAAAGACTGTAAAAATGGGACCCAGTGCCTCCCTGCTTGACACTCAGCATCAAGGGTTGGATTGGGGGGGTAAGTCCCTGCGACGACATACTAGCGTCATGTCCAGGGGGTGTACTTGTACATCAAGCTGCCTCACGCTACAGAAACAGGAGATAGGCTCCTGCCCCCTATGGGCCTCATGGCTCGGCAAGGCTACTTACTAGTTATAATAATAATTTCTTCTTCTGTTTTCTACATGAATATAACCACCTTATAACCATATAAAATGAAATGGGAGTTAAATGCTGCTATTTGTATAAAGAAAATGGCAAAATATGACTCCTAACGTTGTTGAAGTGGGACTCATAAAATGTCCCTGGGACTCATTTCTAAAAGACCATCCCTGCATCCTGGGACTCATTTCTAAAAGACCATCCCTGCATCCCGGGACTCATTTCTAAAAGACCATCCCTGCATCCTGGGACTCATCTCTAAAAGACCATCCCTGCATCCTGGGACTCATTTCTAAAAGACCATCCCTGCATCCTGGGACTCATTTCTAAAAGACCATCCCTGCATCCTGGGACTCATTTCTAAAAGACCATCCCTGCATCCTGGGACTCATTTCTAAAAGACCATCCCTGCATCCTGGGACTCATTTCTAAAAGACCATCCCTGCATCCTGGGAGTCTGGGACTCATTTCTAAAAGACCATCCCTGCATCCTGGGACTCATTTCTAAAAGACCATCCCTGCATCCTGGGACTCATTTCTAAAAGACCATCCCTGCATCCCGGGACTTTCATTACATTGAAAACCTATTTACATCACTGGTCCTTGAGGGGGTTCCAAGTGGTCCCCATACAGCTAAATGATGGAAAGTTGGTAACCAAATGGACCCTTATTAGATCTTCAACTCTTGAGAGCGTAAAATGCTCTCAAGAGTTAAATTATTGTTAAACAATCTTGCTTCATTAAATATTCTACATGTTTTGGTCTGAGAGGCTAAAATGTCATCAAATGGTGGTCCGTGGCTCAAAATGCCTAATACATAATGGGCCTTGATATGAAAAGTTAGGTCTACTGTTAGTCCGATGATAGGTTCTTAATTGTATATGATAGATGTGACTATTTCTGTGTTTATATTATATTTACTGTTACACTGACGCCTCGTTCTTGGTTTATTTATGACCCTAGAGGACTATTTCTATGCATTCGATTAACGCGTGCTAACCTTGCTTACTGTAATGTCTATACATTGTTCAGACAGACCTGTAACGGTCGGTTCAAGGGACCCCACTACTATTTCAGAACTTTCCATTTCTAATTGGACCTGCACTTTCAGTGCAGGATGGAAATGGATGGTGATGGCTTGTTATGAAAAACATATACGTGTGAATTATCAGCCCAGCTATAGCCGTTATGTGACATATATAGATATTAAGCCCAGGATGTCATTCTAATACATAAAATATGACAGCTAAAGTATAGCTAAACGTGCTAGTTATTTGGCCACCACTTAATTAACTCGCACCGGCTTATAACACCAGTTACACATCCATGCATACAGTAAGACACACCGTCTATTACAGTGTTATTGGTGTCATTCAAAGAGCAACGGATTATGTGTTGATAATATGCTGAAATTATGTCTTTTAACAGCTTTAGCTGATCGTCTTTAGCAAAACCACTCTCTCTCTCTCTAGAGAAAAGGATCATTTGTTTTGACATAATAACGTCTATCCGTTTATTTTCGTCTGGAGAGCCAAAACCTCACCTTATCAACACGACACGAAGCCCAAACTGTCGTCGTTTTAGAGAACGAATATAACGAAATTATTATTATTATTATTTTTAGAAGCCCCGACACATTTCACTCACACACACACACACAATGTGCTACAGCAGAGCAGAGCTAGCATTAGCATGTAGCATCATTTAGCCTACCTGGCGAGCCGCGGCGTCCCGTGTGACCATAACAGTCAGTCCCCTGTTCCCACACGGAGCGGCACCGGGCGGCAGGCGACGTGTTGTGGCTATAATAACGATAACAACGACGTTATTATATTATAACGGTTGTTTTTGTGACGTTAATTAATGGCTTTGCGCTGCGCGGTCCCGTTTTTGGCGTGGTGGTGGCCGGCTAACTGGGGGATGCTAACGGGCTTAGCTAAGCTAGCAGTCAGTCAGTCAGGCAGTGCAGGGAGGATGCTAACGTGCTAAGCTAAGTGGCTAAGCTAAGTGGCTAGGCTAGCTGCAGTCACAGGGCAGAGAGCAGCTAAAGGATGGAGCTGCTGCTTCTTCTTCTTCTTCTGCAGCTTTTTGGCGCGTTTTCACCTCAAGCCCCGTTCGGCCGGCGGCCGCGGGGCTGCCACGTTGTGCTGCCACCTGCCGGGCGGGCGGGAGGACCGGCTGCCGAGGAGGACGATTGATTGATTTGATTGATTTGATTGATTGATTGATTGATTGATTGATTGATTGATTGATTGATTGATTGACAGATTGGAGAATTACAGTAGGCCTACATTTCAAGCACAACTCAATAACTGTTAACTGTGGACTGTTAACTATGTGGACGACAACATAAAGCTTTACACTCACAACACCAGAGGGAGTGCAACAAACCATGTACAACCCAGATTCGGCACAAACAAGGGACTAAATTATTTTCGCTCCTATGCCACCAAAATGTGGAACGCCCTACCAACAGTCATTAAGACATGTGAATCCCTTGACTCCTTCAAAACCGCTCTCAAAGGGCACCTACGGATGGCTGCAATTCGAAACTGGCCTCTGTAAAATCTGAATCCTCCCCACCCCCCCACCCCATTTCCCCCTCACTGTATAAGTTTCTTTTCCCTTTTTGCTTCCTTTATGATGAATTCCTGTTCTGTTCTTTAACTACATAGAAGTGTCTATTTGTACGTCTCTAAATGTTTTGATTAATTGAACAATGTGGACCCTGTTGTAAACAAGTGTAATGCTTAATTGGGTCGTCCACTCACAGTTAACAGTCTCTGTATTGAGTTTGTGCTTAAAATGTACTGTAAATTCTACAAACTGTTAATAAATATTTCAATCAATCAATCAAAACACTTGTTTACAATAGGGTCCATGTTCAATTCATCATAAAAAAATTATCAACTCGATACTACTGTAAATGACTGCAAACTGCAACGGATTGGTGCTATTCGTTTAAAAAAGCTTTATACCCTGTATATATATGATTGATTGATTGATTAATTAATTTCACAGACAGTAGAATGGGTACATTTCGAAAGAAAGCATGAAGTCAATACAAGAGGGTCCACCATTTTCAATTCATCATAACAATTAAAGACGTACAAATATACACTTCTATGAAAAAACAGGACGTCATCATGTAATGAAAGTAAAAAAGGTAAAAAAAATGGGTGTGCTATTATTTGAATTGAAATCCTGAAAAGTTCAATTGTTATTTAATTTCAAATGCCTTTCAAATGCCTCTATAGTGTTAACTAGGCTACTTTAGTGTTATGTTAACTTTATGAACCAAATACAAACACATTTGCACGGAATAATTCTACTCATTAAAGGACAACTTTAGTTTTTTTCAACAAAGGTTCATATTTTAGGTTGTTATGAGATAAAGTAAAAGATGAGTGTAATTGTAATAAAGACAGGGGGGGGGGGGCGGGGCATTCGAGCATGGGGCTAAATATGTATTTCTTTACAACATTTTATAGCGATTACTTTTTTAATTCTTTACTATAGTCCTAATAAACCCCAGGAAATTACATCTGGCCACAAAAGATCACAGGATCTACTGAATGTGAAGGTAGCCTACTGGGGGGAAGCCACACTTATTGGGGTTTATTAGGTCTATAGTAAAGAATAAAAAAATAAATCACTATACAATTTTGTAAAGAAATACATATTTAGCCCCGTGCTCGAATGCCCCCACCCCCCTGTAAAAAACAGATAAAATCCCTAAAACGAAAGAAAACAGCAAATGAAAAAAATATTACACTCACCTTTTACTTTCTCTAATAACAACCTAAAACATGAACCTTGGTTGAAAAAAACTAAAGTTGTCCTTTAAGCTACTAATTCAGACTGAAGCAATTGAAGCGGGTCATGTTTGCAAATCAATATTATATCAGTATTCTGATATTAACCTGAGGGCCGCATTAAGTGAAGGTGGGGGTCTCATGTGTTTTTGGTTCCATGTGTTACACTCTCAGAGTTACAGAGCAGTTTTGCTTAGCATTGAGTCTACTGCCATCTACTGGACAGAAGTTTATGTTTTACATCAGTGGTTTTTGTTTTCAACCCTTTTCATGTCAAGGTCCACAATATTATTCATTGGACATTTGAGCCACCAACCGACCAGCGACCACCATGTGCTGACATTTAGCCTCTCAGACACAAAACTAAAGAATATGTTGTTGTCGTTGTCAGGAACAGTGGATCCCAAACTTTTTCACGTCGAGGACCCCCAAATTGACACTAATGAGCCTGTGGACCCCCATTTGAAAGATATATGCCAGGGACCCCCCATAAGAGACGATTTTGCTCTAGTGGTGATTCTCAACCTGTTTAATTTCAAGGACCCCCAGTTTGACATGCATATTAGTCTACTCTACAGCATTTGATGTTGGTACCATTAGGAGAGGTAACAGGCAAACGATCAATATATATTAGGGCAGTCAAAGTTAACGCACTATTAACTAGTTAACTCACAATCCTTTTAACGGCACTATTTTTTTTTGACGCACGATTAACGAACTGTGAAGTTTGACAGAATGGTTGAGAGACGCATGGCAATTTTACACTGAAGAGTTGAATAATTGTTAAACAGCTGCATTACTTAAGTTAATTTAAGTCTACACAATTAGAAAACTTAGAAAACATGTTATTTTGATCAACATGGCCTGTTATCTCTCGTAATGGTACCATTGGCCAACATCAATACAGTTCTTTAGTTTGGGTCTGGAAGGCTAAATGTCATCAAATGGTGGTTCCGTGGCTCAAATGCAGAATAAATAATGGGCCTTGATATGAAAAATCTTGAAAACCACTGATTTAAGGTATATTAAGAACGGATAAAAAATATGTGATTAATTTGCGATTAATCACAGTTAACTATGGACAATCATGCGATTAATCAGATTAAATATTTTAATCGATTGACAGCCCTAATATATATAACAATTCTTACATTATCAAAGTAATGCAGATGTTTAACAATAATTTGATTAAGATCTACAGCATAAGGGTCCATTTGGTTGCCAACTTTTCATAATTTAGAAAGTACCACTGGTTAAAAAACACTGTTTTACATCAACGCAAACGCACTGGCAATATATTCTGACTTCAGAGTATTTATTTCCTTGAAAATAATAAGCATCCTAATAGTGTACAGCTGATGTCTACTATTCATTACACAGAGCAGACCCAGAAAGGATTATTCATTTCCACAAATTAGGAAAAACTCATCACAGTCCATAAAATGGCAAATTAAAAACAAGAGTTTACCGGTGCACAGCACGTTACGTTTTAACCCATTCTGACCTGAGATCAGATTCATACGAGGTTTCCACTGGACACACACACACACTGGTCTGATTAAACCCATTCTGACCTGAGATCAGATTTAAAAAAATGTCAGTTGTTCTTCGATTTTTCTAAAGGTTTTCATTTCATATCGTGTTGACTCCTTATTCAGTCTCCATGGGGTCTGCCTTCAGCCACAAAACTTTCAATACTGTAGGCGCTGTTTTTTTTTTAAATTTAATATGCAGCTGCTGTGTTATCAGTCTAGTTTGACCTTGGCCAGTTGGCCTAGTAACTTGGTACAGGGAAAGAAGTTATCTACAGGTTGCCTCGCAACGCCTGCCTAGGCGCTGCCGCTCTCCAGGCCTCAATGGGCATCAATGACTGAACCAAGGAAGATGAACTCTGCGTCGCTACGCCATCCTCATCCTCTAGGCGTTGGACTAGCTAATGAAAGACGGCCAACACTGGTTTTGTCATCTGACATTGCGGACATGAAACATCTACAGCCAATGAACATTATCAACAAATCTGACGTGATCTACAGTATTTAGCCTGGAACAATACTGTGAAGAGGAGTTCAGTTCAGCTTCGGTGATTCATTTGGAATCAACAATTGATTATTCTAAAGTATGATTGTAAATACTATTATTCTGAACCATGTAGCACATTCTCTATGTAAATTGACTTTATACCGACTAAAATAATTGTTAAACCTTAAGCTCTCTCCGAACTTTATTTCATCCTGCCTCCAAATCATTTTTTAAGGTATGTTTCTATTCTTGGTACAGTGATGGTCATTTAAAGGGCTACTCACTCATTTCCAAGGTAAATACAGCACGGTATTTAATTGCTCCCTGCTGGGTTATTTGAAGTTATAGAATTTACAGTATGTCTTTACAAATTATACAGTCCTTTCAAAGCTATCATTATTAAAGATGGATCCTATTTTTTATTATCCATCAGTAAAATGCTTTGAATCATAAAAGTGCCATAAAAATATATTTTTCAAGTTGAGCATATTTCATAAGCTACATTGCTAAAGTGGCTGATCATGGTTTTCCTCTCCGAGTCAAAATGCCTCGATCTGTATTATATGAACTGTACTGCTGTTGTTGTCGCCCGAAGGTGAAATAACTGATGAAGCTGCTAAAGCTTTTCCATTTCCATCTCACATGCAACCATCCTGTGAAAATTCACTAGTCATACAAAAATAGTACAAAATAGATCCACTAAGTCCCTTTTCATCTGGTGAGATACAGTATGTAAAGATAAAATTGCTACTTTATGTAGATATTCAAAGTGAAAAAGGTTAACACACCGGTAGGTCCAAAGTATTAATTATGTTGAATATCTACGTGCAAACAAAACAATGTTGCTCATCCATCACCTGTGGGGCATTGACCCCAAAAGGACTGGTTTTACAGTAAGCTATTTAAAACCAGCTGTGGGGCGTTGAACCTCAAAGGACTGGTTTACAGTAAGCCATTTAAAACCAGCTGTTGGGCGTTGACCCCAAAAGGACTGGTTTTACAGTAAGATATTTAAAACCAGCGCCAGGTGAAATGAAAGAAGAGACAATGCACAAATCTGCATATTTATTAACTTGTCAACAAGCAAACACAAGCTAGGCTACTAGCCTACTACTTCTACGATAAAGTCTGCTTTAGCCATTTGGACCCCGGCTGGTAGTGAGAAATATTTACATGTTTTTTTTTTAAAGGTATGGTTTAAACCTGGGTCCAAAAATCTAAACAAGTTAATTTTTTACAGTGGCAACAAAAACCTAAACAAGGTATACGGTATCTCTTTTTACAAGTGGCAACAGTTATAATAGTTGAAGATGAACCAAGATCACATTATGGCACAAAAACAATACAAAATAAAAGAAAATAAACTGACATTACTGTATATAATATCAAAGTGATTGTGGACACTTCAAATCGCACCCTGTGCTCTGCCCTAAATAAAGTCTAAATGCCTAAAAAAAAGGGTTGGTTCATATTTTCTGGACTTAAAGCTGGAAGGAAATACTTGCCATTAATATAGTGGTTGCAAAGGTATTAACCCATTCTGACCTGAGATCAGATTCATACGAGGTTTCCACTGGACACACACTGGTCTGATTAACCCATTCTGACCTGAGATCAGATTCTAAAAAATGTCAGTCGCTCTTCGATTTTTCCAAAATAGCAGACCTACAAGCTCGTAGCGCGCCACTCGGTGGCGCGCTATGAGCTTGTAGATCTGCTATTTTTCAATAGCTAAAGCATAACATGATGCTAACACCAAAATGGGTTCCCGTTCAGAATGGGCTAAAGCTGGAAGGAAATACTTGCCATTAATACAGTGGTTGCAAAGGTATTAACGAAGACATTTAGACCCGAGGATGATTCTACAAATATCTTCTAAATCCTGACAGTTTTCTAAAAAGAAAAAAAACATGTTTCTATGTCAGTCGTTCTCAAACATTTTCATGTCAAGGACACCCAAAAATATATCTGTATTTGGCCGCCTGGACCCCATCTGACAATGTCGTTCCAGGGACCCCCTCTCCCAGAAGCAAAGATTTGAGTTAAAAACGTTCGCTCTGAAAGAATATATATTCAAAAGATTTGCGACACATTTAAGATTTTTCTAAAATAGCAGATCTACAAGCTCATAGTGCGGCACCGAGTGCCGTGCTATGAGCTTGTAGATCTGCTATTTTTCAAACAGCTAAAGTACAACATAATGCTTTAAACACCAAAAGGTGGTTCCTGCCCAAAATGGGTTTTAATTGGTTGTCCGAGTCCTGTGGTGGGTTCAGGGTTTTGGTGAATATTAAGTAGTTCCGGTCATACATTTGATGTGTTCATTACAAATACAATAATCCAGATTCAAAATTATTATTTGTATTGTTGACCCATTTCTACGATATAGCACAACTTCCCTTCAGCTTTGACCCCTCTGTCACATGGGACTAGTTTTCTGTGAGCAGTATCACTACGCCAGCAGCACAAAAACACACGTCAATTAATCAACAAATTCCTTTTTTTTACCACTACAATAATGGCCAGTATTTCCTCCACCTACAGCTGTAACCCATTCTGACCTGAGATCAGATTTATACGAGGTTTCCACTGGACACACACACACTGGTCTGATTAACCCATTCTGACCTGAGATCAGATTCTAAAAAATGTCAGTCGTTCTTCGATTTTTCAAAAAATAGCAGACCTACAAGCTCGTAGCGCGCCACTCGGTGGCGCGCTATGAGCTTGTAGATCTGCTATTTTTCAATAGCTAAAGCATAACATGATGCTAACACCAAAAGGGGTTCCCGTTCAGAATGGGTTAAGTCCATAAGGTCCAAACTGGACCTTTAAACATGGCTGCCCGACCACGCTGTGCATAATGAGAGCGTGAGGACGCGGGGGGTTCAAATCCGACTCCCATCTTGTCTCACATGATACTCTCTCCTCTCCGCATAGAGTACACTTAATGTTTTTTCTAAGCATAGAAAATGCACACCAAAAAACATGTCTTACACATAATTATAAAAGAAGCCCATTTGTAAAAAAAAAAGAAAAAGAAAACCTAAATCATAATCGTCGACGACGAGGAGGGTCCTCAAAAACGAAAGGAACGTTTTCAGTTATTTTAAAGTTTAAACGCTTCCGAGGCAAATCGTCAAGCTAGTTTGCTGCCTAAACGCTCTCCTCCGCCACCAGGAGGCGCTCTAGTTTGGGCCTGGGGGGCGCCGCCACCATCATCATGTCCTAAACGCTCTCCTCCACCAGGAGGCGCTCTAGTTTGGGCCTGGGGGGCGCCGCCACCATCATCATGTCCTAAACGCTCTCCTCCACCAGGAGGCGCTCTAGTTTGGGCCTGGGCGCCGCCGCCACCATCATGTCCTAAACGCTCTCCTCCACCAGGAGGCGCTCTAGTTTGTGCCTGGGCGCCGCCACCATCATCATGTCCTAAACGCTCTCCTCCACCAGGAGGCGCTCTAGTTTGGGCCTGGGCGCCGCCACCACCATCATGTCCTAAACGCTCTCCTCCACCAGGAGGCGCTCTAGTTTGTGCCTGGGCGCCGCCGCCATCATCATGTCCTAAACGCTCTCCTCCACCAGGAGGCGCTCTAGTTTGTGCCTGGGCGCCGCCGCCATCATCATGTCGCCGGCCATGATGCGGTGCACCCTCCGTCGGTGGTTCTTCAGCGACTTCAGGTTGGGGTAGCTGCCGTCGCAGACGTCACAGCGGTACGGGAGCGGCCCCCCTCCCCCACCCCCTTGGCGGTGGCGGTTGCTGTGCGACAGCATGTGTCTCTGCAGGCCGTCGGGCGAGCCGAACCAGCGGGCGCACACGTGGCAGCGCATGGGTTTAACTCCGCCTCCGCCCACGCCCCCGGAGGAGGAGGGCGGCGGCGGCGGCTTGCAGCAGGCGCCGCTCCGCTGGTGGAACACCAGCGCCATGGTGCTGGGGAAGTGGGCGTTGCAGCGGGTGCAGTGGTTGGTCTTGGCCTGCTGGTGGTGCTGGTGGTTGGCGGCGAGGCGCGAGGCCGAGCCCTTGCAGCGGTTCAGGGAGACGTGGCGGGACAGCGAGCAGCGCGAGGAGAAGGTGTTGTTGCAGCGCGTGCACGTGAAGCGCTTCTTGTTGTTGTTGGCGCTCTGCTGCTGCTGCACGGCGGCCGCCGCCATGGAGGGAGTCTTCATCTTCATCAGAGCAGGGAGAGGAGGAGGAGGAGGACGGTGGGGGTGGTGTTTGGGCGGAGCAGGAGGAGGAGGAGGAGGGGGGTGGGGTCGACGAGGCGCGGACGACGGCGGCGGCGGCTGCTGCTGGAAGCGAAGCAGCAGCGGCTGGGAGCGCCGCGGCTGCAGGCCCCCCGGGTACAGCTGGTGGTGAGGGTGCATGTGGATCTGCAGGTGGACCTGCAGACAGGGTGGAACGACAGCAGAGAATGTAATAAAGGTCTTCTAAAATGCAAAAAGGTTTTCAGGAAAACCTTATCTTTCTACGTCAGTGGTTCTCAAACTGTTTAATGTCAAGGATACCCAAGATTATTATGTATTTGGCTGCCGACCTCAATCTGAAAATATGTTGTTAAAGGGACGCCCCCAGAAGCAAAGATTTGACTTAAACACGTTCGCTCTGAAAGAATAGATTCCAACATTTGGGCCGCATTTTCACGATTTTTCAAAAATAGCAGACGTACCAAGCTATGAGCTTGTAGATCTGCTATTTTTCAACAGCTTAAGTATAACATAATGCTAAAAACACCAAAAGGGGTTCCCGCCCAGAATGGGTTATGGGCAGATTCATTTCAGTAGATCACAGGATCTACTGAATGTGAAGGAGGACTACTGGGGGGGAAGCCACACTGTGTGTCATAGGCTCAATATGTCAGTTTGACACATTCAGTAGATCCCGTGATCTTTTGTGGTCAAATAGTCTAGTAGGACTATAGTAAAAATTTAAAAAGATCACTGGCTCCCGGTCGCTGCCCGCACAGAATACAAAACTCTGATGCTGGCATTCAAAGCAACCAAAGGTATGGCTCCCCCATATCTTGCAAGTATGATTGAACCCTACAAACCCTCCCGCGCACTCAGATCAGCCAACGCAGGGAAGCTGGAAGTACCCTCACTAAAAACGCCGGGACAACAACGCTCCACACGTCCCAAACTCTTCTCCCTTCTGGCTCCAAAACTGTGGAATGCACTTCCCATTGCAGTCAGAACTGCAGCATCACTCCCAATCTTCCGCCGTAGTCTGAAAACCCACCTTTTCAGACTCCATCATGGCCCATAGCACTTACCCTAACCCCTTAGATAGCATTTCTGTAGACTTAGATAGCATCTGATACAGACTTATAGCATGTTATGTAGACAGCACTATAATTGTATTGTATGTAGTCATAGCACGCCATAGTACATATGTATAGCATAGTAGTAAAGATGTATAGTTTATATGTATAGTTTCATTATATAGATATTCCACTGTTACTTTCTTAGCTTACGCATGTTTCATGATAAATGCTTTTATGTGATGTATTCCCATGCTTTTTGTTCTTGCTTAATGTAAGTCGCTCTGGATTAAGAGCGTCTGCTAAATGCCTAAATTGTAAATGTAAATTGTACCTCGTAGTCTGCCCAGGAGCCCACGGTCTCCCCACACGTGGGACAGGTGTAGCTCTCCTGGGCGTGCCTCTGCAGGTGTTCCAGCAGTAACCGCGGCGACGTGAAGCCCACGCCGCACTCACAGGTGACACGGCGCGGCAGCACCGAGGGCAGCGACATGATGCCCCAGCTGTTCCCGCCGCCGCCGCCGTCCTCCTTCTGGCCCCCCCCCTCGCGGCCCGCCGGTCCGGTCGGTACGGTCCGGTTCAGCTCACACTTGTTCCGGTGGACCAGCATGTTGTCTTTGCGGTTGAAGGTCTTGCCGCAGACGTAGCAGTCGAACATGGGCTTGACCTTAGTGACCTAAACATACAAACACATATGATACAGACGTAGCAGTGGAACATGGGCTTGACCTTAGTGACCTAAACATACAAACACATATGATACAGACGTAGCAGTGGAACATGGGCTTGACCTTAGTGACCTAAACATACAAACACATATGATACAGACGTAGCAGTGGAACATGGGCTTGACCTTAGTGACCTAAACATACAAACACATATGATACAGACGTAGCAGTGGAACATGGGCTTGACCTTATTGACCTAAACATACAAACACATATGATACAGACGTAGCAGTCTAACATGGGCTTGACCTTATTGACCTAAACATACAAACACATGTGATACAGACGTAGCAGTAGAACATGGGCTTGACCTTAGTGACCTAAACATACAAACACATAATTATGCAGTAAAAAGTAAACAATAATACCAGTGTTGTTTTCGTCGACTAAAACTAAGACGAAAAATGTTCGTCGACTACCTTTTTTCACTGACAAAAACGAAATAAAAACGAAATAAAAACGAATCTATGATGACTAAAACTAAGACTAAATATACTGATAATTTCGTCAACAAATAAAAACTAGACTAAAATGTTAGTAAGGGACTAGTGGACAAGAGATCCAGTTTTATGCTGGGTTTCATGCTGAAAATAGCAGATATACAATCTGAAAACTATTCAGGAGACTATGACTAAAACTAAAATAGAAATTTGCTGCCAAAAACAACACTGAATAATACACACTATATTTGAAGCAACCACTTCAAAAATAAAAGCACGCTTTAAAAAAATAAAAAATAAAAATAAAAAGCTAAATCTTTTTTTTTTTTTTTTTATCCGACAAATTTGTAACCCAGTTTCCTTTTCACCCAGTGCCAATTATCTAATGTAATCCTGGGCGCTACACTTCCTCTGCCAACCTGGGGGGGGGGGGGGGCAGTGGACTGACCTCATGCCTCCTTCTATGCATGAGGAGTCCAAGCTGCTTCTTTTCACCTGACAGAGGGGAATTTCCCCGGCCGGACGTAGCGTGTGGAAGGAACACGTTATTCCGACCAGTTCCTTTCCCCTCCATCAGGCGCCCCGGCTGGCCAGGGGGAGGTAGTTTTAGAGACCAGGATTACTGCATGTTTTTTAGGGTACCTACCCTAAAAAAATAAATCTATGTGGGCGTAACTAGTGTAAGGCAAAATCAGCTAAATATGTATTTTCTGTTCATCATTTTAATCATTAATAAAGTGGGCATAATTAAGCTTCAGCTTAATCAGCCCAAACCTTTTCAATCAAACTGTAATTCTGTAAAAACCCTCATTCTGAAATGTACTGTACTGTAAATGACTGAGATAAATAAACTAACTAACTAACTAACTAACCTTATTTGTGGTCTTGTGGCCATAAGGACTCTGTTGTCGTTACCATTCTAAGTGCCCTTATTTTATTATACTGTACTTATATATGTATATGTATGTATGTACTGTATGTTATCGTTTAGTTTTTTGTTTGTTTTTCATTTTAAGTAATTGTATTGTATTGTATCGTCTGATGTATTGCAGAGTTGTTTTTTGCAGCAAATCTCTATTTTAGTTTTAGTCATAGTCTCCTGAATAGTTTTCACTTAGTTTTAGTCACATTTTAGTCGCCTGGAATGTTCTAGTGTTTAGTCTAGTTTTAGTCGACTAAATGTCATGAGATTTTTGTCGACTAAATCTACAGTTGATTTAGTCGACTAAAATGTGTTTTGACAGGCCTTGATGTCGTTGTAATGACATATTTTACACTTTGGTTGCATGCTGAAAATAGCAGATATACAATCTCACAACGCGTCGCAGCCAGCATAAAACTGGATCTCCTGTCCACTAGTCCATTCCTAACATTTTAGTCTAGTTTTTATTTGTTGACGAAATTGTCACTATATTTAGTCTCAGTTTTAGTCATCATAGATTCGTTTTTATTTAGTTTTAGTCAGTGAAAAAAGGTAGTCGAGGAACATATTTCGTCTTAGTTTTAGTCGACGAAAACAACACTGATGTATTGTGTATTGTCTGTTTGTCAAAAAAAGAAAAATGCAATAAATATATTGTAAAAAAAAAAAAAAAAAAAAAACTAACCTTATTTGGCGCCACGGCGCTGCCGCCAAACATGTGTTGTTGTTGTTGTTTTGGTGGCGCCTTGTTGCCGGGCGGGACGGCTCCGAAGAAGTGCTGGACGGGTCCGCCGAGGCTAGCGCCCGCCGCCGTTACCGCCGCAGCGGGGGGGAGGAGCCCCCCGAGGCCGCCGGCCGAGGCCTGCCCCCCCCTGGTGGCGCCGCACAGCATCAGGTGGCGCCGCAGCGTGGACTGGCGGCTGTAGGTCTTCTGGCAGCGGCCGCACGGGTAGCGCTTCACGCCGTTGCTGACGAAGAACGGCAGCGGGCGACCAGCGTTGGCCGGGGAGGAGTTCTCCAGGCCGCCGTCGTCGTCGCCGTCGTCGTCATCGTCGTCGTCGTCCGCGGCGTTTAGCTCCTCCTCCACGTCCTCCTCCATCTCGGCCAGGTCGCTCTCGCTCAGCGCCTCCATCTCCTCGCCCAGCGGGACGGTCCACTGTCCTGTAAATTATGTTTTTGTTATTTCCCTGTTATTGTCGCACTTCCAACAAACATCAATCTTTCATCAAATGTATAGAGGAGGCCCTCATCTATGGAACACTTAAATCCTCATTATCCTTAGGCCAATATTAAAAAAACATAGAAATATCTTATTTCTTCCTCTCTGTAGATTACATGTTTTACTTTGATGCGTTATTTTTTCTTTTGTGTGTTTGTCGTTGTATTGTTTATTTCTGTTTTTTGAGCAGTCTGTGTTTTTATTTCTTTACTGCACAGCTGCCCCCCCTTTGCCAACTTGTAGATTTATGTACTGTTCTTTATGAACTTTTAATCTGTTTAAACCAATGACCTCTTCCTACAGGAAAGGATTCCAAATAAGCCAGCTGGCTTCTTCCCTTCCTTGCATTGTATTTTTGTTCTTTGATAATGTTATTGTCTATTTTTTGTACTACATGCTAAATAAAGAAACCCAAACCAAACCTTCTCCGTCCCGTCCGTCCCACGGGAGCTCCTCAGCGTCCGGGAGGAGCCGCGAGCCGGCGGCCTGAGACGGGTCCGTGTGGGGGGGGGAGAACGGCGGGAAGCCCTTGGCCGTGCCGTGGCCGGAGGAGGACCACAGCGCGTCGGAGAACTCGGGCAGGCTGGGCGGCTCCACCTTCACCCGCTCCGTGCCCACCGCCACGCTCTTGGAGATGCCCAGGATGGGCATCTCCGCCACGCCCGGGACTCTGTTGTTGTTGTTGTGGCCGTTCTGGACGGACGTCAGCCGCGTCTGGTGCGCGGCGGCGGCGGCGGGTGTACCGCGGTGGGGCGGAGCCGAGGAGACTCGGCACTTGTGCATCTTGAGGTTGTACCGCCGCGCGTAGCTGTGCTTGCACGTCGGGCAGAAGAAGACCCTCTTCTGGTTGCTCTGCTGGCTGTTCTGCAGCCGGAGGTGAGTGAAGGCGTTCTTGGCGGCGTTCGTCGTCTGCGGGTAGCTCGACGCCGCCTTCCCCCCCGAGGAGGGGGGGGGCAGCAGCGCGGGGCAGACGTGGTTGTCGGGGAAGGGCATCTTCCCGATGATCAGCTTCTTGCAGTGGCGGCAGCACTTGATCCTCTCCTTGCGGTGCTGCGAGTGGTGCTCCGTCAGCGCGTCCACGTCCCTGAAGACGCGGCGGCAGCGGCAGCACTGGTACGCCCCGCCCCCGGGCGCCGTGCCGCCGTGGGCGGCCCCCGTGGGGTCCACCAGGGCCATGCGCGTCTCCAGCAGCACCACGGGGGAGAAGCTCTTGGTCAGGGACACGATGCTCTTGGTGCTGGAGTCCAGGATGCGCCCCACGCCGGGCGACTTGGTGGGCTTCGTGGTCGTCCCCGTCTTCGGCTTCTTGAGGAGCGTTCTGAGCCGAGACACGGAGGAGGAGGAGGAGGAGGGGTCGTCTGCGCTGAGCGGCGATGAAGCCTCTTCTCGCGTGATTTCGACCGGGACGAGTTCGGCTTTGGGGACACAGAGGGGGGGCTTGTTGTTGTCGCCGGGCACCGCCGCTGCTTCGGGCGGAGGAGGTACGCGGGGCGGCACCGCTGCTTCGGGCGGAGGGGGGGGGACGACGCGGGGAAAGCGCCTCATGTAGGCGGTCGCCAGCAGCTTCATGAAGTTATTGTTTTTGGGCAGATGGTCGCCCTTCGAAACCGAACTGCTGCTGCCGGGGGCGGAGTCCCTCCGGTCGGCGCAGGAAGGAACGTCTTCGTGTACAGCCTCGGACACGTCTTGGACAGGTTGAGGCCTGTCCTGTATAGCCTCAGACATCTCCTGTACAGGTTGAGGCCTGTCCTGTATAGCCTCAGACATCTCCTGTACAGGTTGAGGCCTGTCCTGTATAGCCTCAGACATCTCCTGTACAGGTTGAGGCCTGTCCTGTATAGCCTCAGACATCTCCTGTACAGGTTGAGGCCTGTCCTGTATAGCCTCAGACATCTCCTGTACAGGTTGAGGCCTGTCCTGTATAGCCTCAGACATCTCCTGTACAGGTTGAGGCCTGTCTTGTATAGCCTCAGACATCTCCTGTACAGGTTGAGGCCTGTCCTGTATAGCCTCAGACATCTCCTGTACAGGTTGAGGCCTGTCCTGTATAGCCTCAGACATCTCCTGTACAGGTTGAGGCCTGTCCTGTATAGCCTCAGACATCTCCTGTACAGGTTGAGGCCTGTCCTGTATAGCCTCGGACATCTCCTGTATTGCGTCCGACATGTGCTGTATAGCCTCCGAGATGTCCGGTACAGGTTCGAGGAGCATGTCTTCCGGCGACGTCATCTCTCTCACGGCGAGAGACGAGCCGTCCGGTTCCTCGTGCGGTGGTGGCCGTTGGGGGGCGTGGCTTCGTTCTGGAGGTGCAGCGTCATCGTCCTCCTGGGCACCGGCGGCATCCTCCTGGGCACCGGCATCCTCCTGGGCACCGGCGTCAGGCGCAGTTGTTCTGGTGTCTGACGGGGGTGGAGTTGGGGCGGGGACCGGCGCCCGGGGGTCACATGACCGCTGGAGAGGCGGGGGCGTTGGGAGAGGCGGGGGCGTTGGGAGCGCCGCCACCGGCCGGGTCAGCTCTCGTAGGGGAGGAGCCTCTCGTAGGGGCGGAGCCTCCGGGGCGGCGTTGCGGGCATCGTGGGTGTCGCGGCGGGGCTGCAGCAGCCCCGGGTCGGAGAGGTGGACCCTCTTGTGCTCCAGCATGAGGTTGAAGTCCCTGAACTCGTCGCCACAGTCGCAGATGTAGAGCGAGTCGGACGGGCTCTCGAACAGGACGATGGCCGAGCTGGGGGGGGCGGGGGGGAGGGGCTGATGGTGGTGGTGGCGACTCAGCGGGTGGTCCTGGAGGTGGTGGTGGTGGTGGGGGTGCTGGGGGGGGGGCTTGGAGGAGGGCAGGACGGGCAGCGGGGGAGCGGAGGAGATGGCGGCGGCGTGCGTGGCCTGGTGCACCAGCAGCGAGGCCAGGCCGGTGAAGGTGGAGGAGCAGGCCATGCAGCGGTACACCTTGGAGGAGGACGAGGTTCCCTGGAGGCCCAGCATGGCGGCGGCGGCTAGGATCACCTCACGGTCCTCTCTCTCTCTGTCTGTCCCCGGGGCGTCCTGTGGAAACACAGGGGTCAGTCTGAGCTGCACAACGCCTGCACAACCAATAATAATCATACTATAATTAACCGAATGTCTGAGTGTGTGTCTGTGTGTGTGTGTGTCTGTGTGTCTGTCAGAAACAGTGCCGTAACTCCTTACTGCCTGCACCAATCACTCCCACTTTTCGGGTGCAGTACTTAGTTTAGACAGTTTTTGGTTTAGACTAGTCATTGGTTAGACCAGTCACTAGTCCTACATCTACAACCTATCTCAAACCCTCACCCTAACCTCCCACGGGGCAGCACACCTAAACCTAACCGTAACCCATGTCTAACCAATGCTATGTCTAACCAAAGTATGCCTTCTCCACTTTTCACACAGGCATTGACCATATGAATGTGGAGGGCGTAACGAAGCCCTTTTTTCCGATTTGACACATTAATGATTATTAATTAATGTATTAGTCAATTACAAACGCACCCGGGCGCAGTACCCTTCACGGCCACAGGGGGGGGGGGGGCAAATATCTCACAACGGGTAAGGACTAGTAATAATAATACTTTATTTGTATGGCACGTTTCATGACATGAAGTGCAGCTCAAAGTGCTTTACAGACAGTGTTGTTTTTGGCAGCAAATTTCTATTTTAGTTTAGTCATAGTCTTCTATTTTAGTTTAGTCATAGTCTTTGGACTGAAACTTCATTTAGTTTTAGTCACATTTTAGTCACCTGGAATGTCTTAGTGTTAGTCTAGTTTTAGTCGACTAAATGTCATAAGATTTTAGTCGACTAAATCTACAGTTGATTTAGTCGACTAAAATGTATTTTGGCGGGTCTTGATGCCGTCGTAATGAGTGTTTTTACACTTGAAAATTGCTTGTAGATCAGCTATTTTCAGCATGCAACGTGTAAAAGTGTAAAATGACTTATACTGCATCTTGTCCACTAGTCCCTTCCTAACATTTTAGTCTAGTTTTTATCTGTCTACGAAATTGTCAGTATATTTAGTCTTAGTTTTAGTCATCATAGCTTAGTTTTCATTTAGTTTCCATTTGTTTTCGTCAGTGAAAAAAGGTAGTCGACGAACATTTTTCGTCTTAGTTTTAGTCGACGAAAACAACACTATTTACAGAGCAATGGAGAAAAATAAGAAAAGAAAAGCAAGGCATAAACATTAAAAAACAATAAGAGCAGTAATGCAATACAGTGAGGACATGAATAACAAAACATTAAAAGATCAATTAAAAGCAAGGGTGTAGAAGTGGGTCTTGAGCTGTGCTTTAAAAATGTCCACAGAGGCTGCCTGTCGAAGGAACAGTGGGAGTTTGTTCCATGCCGTCGGCCCCTAGAAGCAAAAAGCTGCCTTTTTTCTTTTTAATCGTGAAAATGTGGCGCAAATCTTTGAATATATATATTCTTTCAGAGCCAACGTTTTTAACTCAAAACATGAAAATGGTTGAGAATGACTGACATAGAATCCTGGTGTTTTTAAGAAAACTGTCAAAGGTTTTTAACTCAAATCTTTGCTTCTGGGGTGTCCCTGGAACAACATATTTTCAGATGGTGGTCGGTGGCCAATTACTTATAATCTTGGGGGTCCTTGACATGAAAATGTTTGAGAACGACTGATAATAATATTACCTAAAGGGGGGTGCAGGGCGCTCCACAGGCACCGGAGGTCTGGTCTAACTGAGCCGTTGAGTCACCAGGTGGTGTGAATGGTTCCATCAGCAGAGGAACTGGAACAGATCTACAAAACATCTGGAACACAGGGCAAGACGACATTAGATCTACAAAGCATCTGGAACACAGGGCAAGACGACATTAGATCTACAAAGCATCTGGAACACAGGGCAAGACGACATTAGATCTACAAAGCATCTGGAACACAGGGCGAGACGACATTAGGTCTAGGTATGCAGACTATGCACCGAAACCGAATATAGTTTTTTGTACCATTGCTGTGAAATAACCCTTTGTGGCAGGACGGTGGAGTCTGTGCTTCCAGTTTGCCCCGACCGGCCCAGTGCTCTTCTGAGAGGGAACACAACCACCTATGAACACGACACTAAATATATATAACAGACCAGAGCGCTCTGCCTTCTGCTCTGTGAAATGAAAATAAGAGCACCGTTTACCTACAACGTGCCGTTTTCCTTTCACTGTTGCTACACTTAGAATTATAAAATATATCAAGTGTGAACCCATAGTCATTCATAGCTACCGTGTACCGTGTATGTGTTTGGTATAGAAATTGTAGGTATACATTTCCGTTTTACAATGGACAATTATTCATTGTTTTACTTTTCGGGAAAGTGCCTCTGAGACCTCAGTGTCAACCCCTGTTTGTAGATCTGTTCTTTTTGTCACTTTATAAACTAGCTGGAGATGGGGAGACAGCGGTTACAGAACAAACACGGATATATAGCAAGCAATAGAGCTATTTAACTCAAGCTCACAACGTGTCGCAGTGCAACACATTGTGAGCTTGTAGATCGGCTATTTTGAGGAGAGCGACACCTGCACACATCCAATAAAATAAAATAAATCACACCCGTGTGAAGTGAGTGGTGCAAACCCACAGGAACGCACCCACGGTGCCGCACCGGTTCCGGCGAGCCGCCCCGTGTCCAAAACAGTAGAGAAATGACAGAGTTACCGTGTGGCGGTCACTGCACTGCACTGCACTGCACTGCACTGCACGGCACTGCACTGCACTGCACTGTACTGTACTGCACTGCACTGCACTGGTCCTTGAGCAAGACTCTGAACCCCTAATTGCTCCTGATGTGCAGGTCGGTACCTTGCATGGTTTCCGCTGCCATTTGTGTATGAACGTGTGAATGAATGTATCTGTATCTATTAGGGATGCACCGAAACGGAAATTCTTGTCCGAAACCGAATATAGGAAACAGTTGGCCGAAAACCGAATACCAAATATCCCGAATATGATTAATAGTATATATCTTTTTTCCTACCATTGCCGTCATGGCCGCACCTTAAAGCTACATGATTATGGCAAAATAAATGGTTATGGCAAAACTTAACTTAAATAATAATCACTGTTATGGGTCCATAAAACATTTATTCTTCTCTTTTGAATGCATTAATTGCATACACTATTCGGTGATATATTCTCTGCCTATTCGAGCCGAAACCGAATAGGCCGAAAATGCATTTTTAGCCATTTTCTGCCGAATATTATCTGCGGCCGAATATTCGGTGCATCACTAGTATCCATCTATGTAAATCTCTGTAAAGCGCCTTGGATAAAGGTGCTATGTAAATGCACCTTTTACCATTTAAAAAGGTCAAAATCATCAGTCGATCTTCTACATTTACCATTTCCTTTCCCACACATCTCTTCACCGGAAAAAAAAAACAGACCATCTACCATTCTACAGTCTTCACAACGTGTCATGCTGTGATCTTGTAATAATAATAATAATAATAATAAAACTTTATTTGTATTATTTGCAGCTCAAAACTGCTTTACAGAACAATGGAGAATAAAAGAAAAGCAAGGCAACGACATTAAAAAACAAGCAGTAATGCAATACAGTGAGGACATGAATAACAAAAAAATATAAGATCACTTAAAAGCAATGTTGTAGAAGTGGGTCTTGAGCTGAGCCTTAAAAATGTCTACAGAGGCTGCCTGACGAAGGTACAGTGGGAGTTTGTTCCATGCCGACGGCCCGTAGAAGCAAAAAGCTGCTTCCCCGTATTTTTTTGTTGCCATATTTTTAGGCAAAGCGAGCAGGCCAGCAGTGGAAGACCTTAGGGGCCGGTTTGGGACATATTTAGGCAGGCAGTCATGTAGGTAGGAAGGTGCGAGACCATTGAGAGCTTTATAGACAAGTAAAATCATTTAAAAATCAATCCTAAAAACAACCGGAAGCCAGTGCAGTGATGCCAAAACTGGAGTAATATGTTCTCTCATCTTAGTTCTAGTTAAAACTCTGGCTGCTGCATTTTGGACAAGTTGTAATCTGTCAGTTGTTTTCTTAGGCAGTCCTGAAAAGAGCGCATTGCAGTAGTCAAGCCGAGAAAAAACAAAGGCGTGGATTAGCGTTTTTGCATCGTCCAAGGACAAATAGGCTCTGATTCGTGCAATATTTCTAAGGTGAAAAAAGGCAATCTTGGTAACATGATTAATGTGTGAATTAAAATTCAATTCAGAATCAATAATAATAACCCCCAGGTTCTTTACTGTACTGTTACTTTCTACAGTCAGGTTGCCAAGATCGGCTATTCACGCCAAATGTGTGCTCACCCCAGAACAGTGACTCTAGGTTAGGGCGATGATTTTCTGTGTGTTCGAATAAAGGTTTACTAGGCTGTACTGTGCGTCACTATTGAAGTTGAATTATAATGCACACATGCAGCTAAGGAACTACGCTTTAGGAAATAAAGACGACGATACAGGTCGCCGTTTACAAAATTCAAAACAAGTCCCCAGGACTGTTTTGTTATCCTTTTAGCTGTAATGTCTGACTATACCAAGTGGCATTTACATTTCTGACTAACAAACTAAAGTATTCAATCAATCGAGACCAGGAAATTAATTTACTTTATGTACATCGTTTTTTGTTTAACCCATTTAGGCCTTACGTCGTTTTAACAGTTTTCTGTAATGCCCATGTTTCTATATCAGTCGTGCTCAATATTTCATGTCAAGGACCCCAAAAAATGTATTTGGCTGCCGACCCCCCATCTGCTAGCTCTGAAAGAATATATATTTAAAAGGTTTGCGCCACATTTTACGATAAAAAGATATATAGCAGACCTATTTTTCAATAGCAGCCTATTCCTTTTGATCACCTCCAGTTCCTTTCTTTTGTTATGTAACCGTGGGAATTGTTCTTATTTTTTTTAGGTTTTCTAATCTCAATTGCACCCAAAAAACATGAACTTTTAACATTCAGTAGATTTTCTGTGACCTGGGGTTTTCTGGCTCAAACAGGTGCTCTGATTTGCCGGCAGATTGTGATGTAAGAGCCTGCAAATCCCATATATGTCAATGGGATTTGAAAGCAGATGTCACTGTTTTCACTGTGTTGCCTGTTTTCATTGTAGCTCAAAAGGCCCAAAATTAAGACGAAAAATGTTCGTCGACTACCTTTTTCACTGACAAAAACAAATGGAAACTAAATTAAAACTAAGCTACGATGACTAAAACTAAGACTAAATATACTGACAATTTCATCAACAAATAAAAACTAACTAACTAACTAACTAACTTCCTAACTAAATGTTAGGAAGGGACTAGTGGACAAGATATCCAGTATAAGTCATTTTACTCTTGGTTGCATGTGGAAATAGCTGATCTACAAGCTCGCAACGCGACGTGTTGTGAGCTTGTAGATCAGCTATTTTCAGCAAGTGTAAAAACACTCATTACGACGGCATCAAGATCCGCCAAAATACATTTTAGTCGACTAAATCAACTGTAGATTTAGTCGACTAAAATCTTATGACATTTAGTCGACTAAAACTAGACTAACACTAAGACATTCCAGGTGACTAAAATGTGACTAAAACTAAATGAAGTTTCAGTCCAAAGACTATGACTAAACTGAAATAGAAATTTGCTGCCAAAAACAACACTGCTGTGAACAGCAGATGCTGCTGCATTAGACATCATCAACAGATGTGAGGACCTGATTCCAGGCCAACTTTCTGACAGTACTGAGATTCAGTCCAGGAATCCCTGCATGGTTAACCCATTCTGACCTGAGATCAGATTCATACGAGGTTTCCACTGGACACACACTGGTCTGATTAACCCATTCTGACCTGAGATCAGATCCTAAAAAATGTCAGTCGTTCTTCGATTTTTCAAAAAATAGCAGACCTACAAGCTCGTATCGCGCCACTCGGTGGCGCGATATGAGCTTGTAGATCTGCTATTTTTCAATAGCTAAAGCATAACACGATGCTAACACCAAAATGGGTGCCCGTTCAGAATGGGTTAATACCCCTTTTGGTGTTTTAACATTATTTTACACTTAAACTATTGAAAAATAGCAGATCTACAAGCTCATAGCGCGGCACCGAGTGCCGCGCTATGAGCATGTAGGTCTGTTATTTTTGAAAAATCGTTAAAATGTGGCGCAAATATATATTCTTTCTGAGCGAAACGTGTTGAACTCAAATCTTCTGAGAGGTCCCTGGAAGGAACAGCATATTTTCAGATGGGGGTCGGCAGCCAAATACTAATCTTCTTGAGGGGTCCTTAGACATGAAATATAGTTTGAGAACCACTGATATAGAAACATAGGGGTTTTTCAGAAAACTGTCTAAATGGGTTAACATAACCGCTGGAATACAGACTCTCTGTATAATAAACTATTCAATCCATCCAACCTAATGAGGACACGACTGACTCACAATAACCTGACCCAGGCCCCTGTGCTGTGATGGAACTCACTGATTTCAATGTCGTGGTTAAGAAACTGTCGTCCAACAGTTTCTTAACCCATTCTGACCTGAGATCAGATTCTAAAAATGTCTTCTACATCCTGACAGTTTTCCATTCTGACCTGAGATCAGATTCTAAAAAATGTCTTCTACATCCTGACAGTTTTCCATTCTGACCTGAGATCAGATTCTAAAAATGTCTTCTACATCCCGACAGTTTTCTGAAAAAGCTAGGTTTCTATGTCAGTTTAAAAAATAGCAGACCTACAAGCTCGTAGCGCGCCACCGAGTGGCGCGCTACGAGCTTGTAGATCTGCTATTTTTCAATAGCTAAAGCATAACATAGTGCCAACACCAAAAGGGGTTCCCGCGCAAAATGGTTTAACCACTCAGTGGGAGGCAGAGATTAAAATAGGGTGCATTTTGCATCCCAAAACGCAGTTTACAGTTAAAGGAACGCAATAAAACAACGACCTCTGGTCTGGGATCCACGGGATGCACTACTGTACTGTTTTTTATTATTCTAGTTTATTATGCTATAGCTTTAGTTATAATAATCATATTATAGGAAATGGTAAATGTATGAGCTTGTAGATTTGCCATTTTTCAATAGCTAAAGTAGAACAGCATGCTTAACCCATTCTGACCGGGCACCCATTTTGGTGTCAGCATCATGTCGTGCTTTAGCTATTTAAAAATAGCAGATCTACAAGCTCATATCGCGCCACCGAGTGGCGCGCTACGAGCTTGTAGGTCTGCTATTTTTGAAAAATCGAAGAGCGACTGACATTTTTAGAATCTGATCTCAGGTCAGAATGGGTTCATCAGACCAGCGTGTGTCCGGCGGAAACCTCGTATGAATCTGATCTCAGGTCAGAATGGGTTCATCAGACCAGCGTGTGTCCGGCGGAAACCTCGTATGAATCTGATCTCAGGTCAGAATGGGTTAAAACACCAAAAGGGGTACTACCCGCCCGAAATGGGTTAAAACAGACAAAGCCACGTCATGTTTTGCTGGGGACCCTCTGGGGACCCTCTGTGGACCCCCTGGGGACCCTCTGGAATCCCCTCTGGGACCCCTTGGGGGTCCCGGCCCGGGACCACCTGCTAGTTTAAGGCCTAAACATCTGTAAACTCACCAGCAACGCCTCGCGGGACAGCACGCCGTCTGCAGCCTCCCACTGAGCCTACGGGACGTAAACGCAGGCCCTATGAGTCACATGACACACAGACACACCTGATACAATTATTAAACTAACTATACCAGGGTCTGTCTTCCAACAGGGGTCCGGACTCCGGGGCCCCTAGGGGGCCCCTAGGGGGTCCTCAGAGATACTGCAGTCAGATGCACACATAAACACACCTGATACAATTATTAAAATGGTGCATTTATATAGCGCCTTTATCCAAGGCGCTTTACAGAGATTGTGCATTACATTCACCCATTCACACACACATTCATACACCTTTACATAGATTGTGCATTACATTCACCCATTCACACACACATTCATACACCGATGGCAGCGGAAACCATGCAAGGCACCAACCAGCACATCGGGAGCAATTAGGGGTTCAGTGTCTCTTGCTCAAGGACACTTCGACAGTAACTCTGGGGGAGCCCGGGTTCGAACTGGCAACCTTACGGTTACCATCCAGGCACTCTACCCCTGAGCCACCGCCGCCACATTAACCCATATTGACCTGAGATCAGATTCTTAAAAAAAAAAAGTCTTCTACATCCTGACAGTTTTCTGAAAAAGCTATGTTTCCATGTCAGTCGTTCTTCGATTTTTTTCAAAAATAGCAGACCTACAAGCTCATAGCGCGCCACTCGGTGGCGCGCTAAGAGCTTGTAGATCTGCTATTTTTCAATAGCTAAAGCATAACATAATGCTAACACCAGCATAATGCGTTAGCATCTTTGTGCACGGCGAAAACACACATTTACCATGACTCCTATACAGTATGTAGTCTGTGTGACGGGGGTGTAATTAATTATTATTCAATCGAAATTATTATTTAATCTAAAACATTATTATTCAATCTACCCTTTGCTGTGCAGTCCTCAAAATACAACTCTGAGTCCTGATCGATCCCCTGGTGTTTTTAAGAAAACTCTCAGCCTTTAAAACACAACAGACAGTACTGACTAAGCTATGGAATAGTTAACCCATTAAGACCTTGAACACATCTGTGTGACAAACAGATTGTCACACAGTTTAAAGGTAATGGTTGAAGGGGTTAAACTTTTAAGGGGACACAGTCAGACTAGCTTTTAACCACCTTCCTTAATAACCATTGTTTTAAACTTTAGCTGTTGAAAAATAGCAGATATACAAGCGCGTCACAGAGTGCTGCGCTACAATCTTGTAGATCTGCTGTTTTTGAAAATACGTGTACCTACTAACAGGGGTTGACGTTTGACACCGAGGTCCGTCGGGTTAAGTAAAGGTCATGCCCACCCGCCCGAAGTTAATTAAACGATAGGTACATTTTGAATTACCGTTCAATTTTATTTAACACTTATTTGATTTACTTTCTGGGGCTGTGCGATAAAAAACAGTCTTTTTTTGGATGCTGAATACATATAGCTAGCTATGAATATGACTATGAGTTCACACTTTGTTATTTCATATATTTAAGTGTAGCAACAGTAAAAACAGCACATTATAGGTAAACAGTGCTCTTGTTTTACATTCCACAGCCCAGAAGACAGAGCGCTCCGGCCACGTTCAGGCGTTTAGAGACAGATATCGTGTTGAGTTTATAGACGGTCAATTACAATTTCATTATCATTTGTGGGGTCATTGACATGAAATAGTTGGAGAACCACTGACATAGAAACATAAGGTTTTCAGAAAACTGTTATAGGATTTAGAATCTGGTCTCAGGTGATTGGAAAAAAAAAGAGACTAATAATAGCAAATCCGAGAAGGAGTGAGAAGAAGTCAAAACTATTAACAGTTTGCAGAATTACACTACATTTAAAGCACAAACTCAATACATAAAGACTGTCAACTGTGAGTGGACGACACCAACAAAGCATTACACTTGTTTCCAAGAGGGTCCACCTTGTTCAATTCATCAAAAGATCAAGGTCTTAACCCATTCTGAACGGGAACCCATTTTGGTGTCAGCATTACGTTATGCTTTAGCTATTTAAAAATAGCAGATCTACAAGCTCATAGCGCGCCACCGAGTGGCGCGCTACGAGCTTGTAGGTCTGCTTTTTTTTTCAAAAATCGAAGAACGACTGACATTTTTAGAATCTGATCTCAGGTCAGAATGGGTTCATCAGACCAGTGTCCGTCCAGCGAAAACCTCGTATGAATCTGATCTGATTGATTGAAATATTTATTAACAGTTTGTAGAATTTACAGTACATTTTAAGCACAAACTCAATACAAAGACTGTTAACTGTGAGTGGACGACCCAATTAAGCATTACACTTGTTTACAACAGGGTCCACATTGTTCAATTCATCAAAACATTTAGAGACATACAAATAGACACTTCTATGTAGCTAAAGAACAGAACAGGAATTCATCATATAGGAAGCAAAAAGGGAAAGGATACATATACAGTGAGGGGAAATGGGGGTGGGGGGGGGTGGGGGATTCAGATTTTACAGAGGCCAGTTTCGAATTGCAGCCGTCCGTAGGTGCCCTTTGAGAGCGGTTTTGAAGGAGTCAAGGGATTCACATGTCTTAATGACTCTTGGTAGGGCGTTCCACATTTGGTGGCATAGGAGCGAAAATAATTTAGTCCCTTGTTTGTGCCGAATCTGGGTTGTACATGGTTTGTTGCATTCCCTCTGGTGTTGTGGGTGTGGACTTCGTTTACATTAAGGAAGTATTTAGACAGGTCAGAATGGGTTAATCAATGGGTTAAATGCTAATACAAAGTGCACATGTCCCACAGTGTCATTATGTAAACAATTCACAAGGGGGGGGGGGGGGGGGGGGGTGTGGTCACTGTCACAAGTCAACAAGTCTTAGTGCTGTGTTTAACTTGTATCATATCGACCTACATGTACTTCCTTTGAACTGCTACACATTTCAATCAATCAATTAATCAATCAATCAAATGTCAAACACTCCATCCATCCATCGCACAAAAAACGGCGTCGCTTGCCAACAAATGACAGATCTTCAAGACTCTCCTGACTGGCCTGTCCTGTTCTATACTAGTGTCTCCCCACGGTGGGGGCTTGTAGATCTAGTATCCTGTCCTATAGTGTCTCCCCACGGTGGGGGCTTGTAGATCTAGTATCCTGTCCTATAGTGTCTCCCCACGGTGGAGGCTTGTAGATCTGTCCTATAGTGTCTCCCCATGGTGGAGGCTTGTAGATCTGTCCTATAGTGTCTCCCCACGGTGGAGGCTTGTAGATCTAGTATCCTGTCCTATAGTGTCTCCCCACGGTGGAGGCTTGTAGATCTAGTATCCTGTCCTATAGTGTCTCCCCACGGTGGGGGCTTGTAGATCTAGTATCCTGTCCTATAGTGTCTCCCCACGGTGGGGGCTTGTAGATCTAGTATCCTGTCCTATAGTGTCTCCCCACGGTGGAGGCTTGTAGATCTGTTGTTTTTTTAGGACAAGCTATGTGTGTATACAACAGCAGCAAGGCTTCCCATGGTTACATAATATTAATAGATTAGACAACGACTTTAAAATGACGTTAAAGTGACACTCAGTCAGTGACGATAATAATAATAATAACAACCTGACGTTAATAACATCTGGGTTGATTTGACTCACAGCAGCCCCAGAGGCTGCACGTTCACCTATAGCTAGCATCATGCTAACTAGCAATAGCTACACGGTTAGCAGAGACAGTGCACATACTTTGCTATTGTGTGTGTGTACAGTGCGTGTGCGTGCGTGCGTGCCATAGACGTCCAGTCAGTGGCCATGACGCCTTAACCCAGAATTATCAATAAAAAACTCACCAAGCCACCGCCAAAAGGGTTTTCATTAAAAACAAACACACATTAATGAATTAATTAATGAGGACTTCTGCAGACAGTGCATTGATGCTAACAGAGCTAGCCGTCATGCTACAGCGCTGCTCTCTGTGGAAGCCTCCCCGGGAGGAGAGCACAGACAGAGGGTTTTAGAACAACAATAACAGCCTCTCTTACCGTCTGTCCTCCGCCATCAGAGCCGCGCGGCACGGTGTGGTGTTTTAATGCTCTCTGAAAGGCGTTAGAAACGGCTGGATATTGTGACAAATGGAGATATTATTCTGTCTCTCTGTCTCTCTCTCTCTGTGTGTGTGTCTCTCTCTCTCTCTCTGTGTGTGTGTGTGGGTGTGTGTCTCTCTCTCTCTCTCTCTCTGTGTGTGTGTGTGTGTGTGAGTCTCTCTCTCTCTCTCTCTCTGTGTGTGTGTCTCTCTCTCTCTCTCTCTCTCTCTGTGTGTGTGTCTCTCTCTCTCTCTCTCTCTCGGTCTCTGTGGGGTGGGCGGGGCGTCCTGCACTCCACACGGCGTGTTGCCAGATTGAGAGAGAAGCAAGCAAGCGACTATATGACTTTTGATTGATTGATTGATTGATCGATTGATTGATCGATTGATCGATCGATTGATTGATCGATCATCGATCATACCCCTCGCTCGGGGTGACCCAGCAGGGGTGATCAAGTCCTGAATAATGTCCCAGTAGCTATACCCTGGATCAGTCCCATTAGGGGAAAAACCAGGGGCACACAATCCGCTGCTCCAGAACTACTCGGTACCCGGTATACTGGGCGGGCCATCGGGTACTGGGCGGGTACTGGGCGGGCCATCTGGCGCGTGGAGGGACAAGGGACTGTGGGTTGACTCCTGGCCGGGCACCTCACCAGGTCCTCTCCTGCTCTCCCCAGGTGCAGCCAGGACCTGTGCGTTGCACCAGATCCCTGCTCTCCCCAGGTGCAGCCAGGACCTGTGCGTTGCACCAGATTCCTGCTCTCCCCAGGTGCAGCCAGGACCTGTGCGTTGCACCAGATTCCTGCTCTCCCAGGTGCAGCCAGGACCTGTGCGTTGCACCAGATTCCTGCTCTCCCCAGGTGCAGCCAGGACCTGTGCGTTGCACCAGATTCCTGCTCTCACCAGGTTCAGCCAGGACCTGTGCGTTGCACCAGATTCCCAGCACCAGAAACTTTATTCGGGAGTGGTGGATTCCGCAGGCCCCACTGGCAGGGAAACGGTGGTGCCGCAGGCTCCACTTGCGGCTTGAATGGCCCTCCTAAAGGCCTCACGTGGGTTTTTTGGGCTTCCTCCTCACGGCGGACACAGCCTGGGGGCGCTATAACCCCAGACTACATTCAGGCTGTCAACCATCTCTAACCCCAGACTACATTCAGGCTGTCAACCATCTCTAACCCCAGACTACATTCAGGCTGTCAACCATCTCTAACCCCAGACTACATTCAGGCTGTCAACCATCTCTAACCCCAGACTACATTCAGGCTGTCAACCATCTCTAACCCCACACTACATTCAGGCTGTCAACCATCTCTAACCCCACACTACATTCAGGCTGTCAACCATCTCTAACCCAGACTACATGCAGGCTGTCAACCATCTCTAACCCAGACTACATGCAGGCTGTCAACCATCTCTAACCCAGACTACATTCAGGCTGTCAACCATCTCTAACCCCAGACTACATGCAGGCTGTCAACCATCTCTAACCCCAGACTACATTCAGGCTGTCAACCATCTCTAACCCCAGACTACATTCAGGCTGTCAACCATCTCTAACCCCAGACTACATGCAGGCTGTCAACCATCTCTAACCCAGACTACATTCAGGCTGTCAACCATCTCTAACCCAGACTACATTCAGGCTGTCAACCATCTCTCGGCTGGTCACCAACAACAAGTAAAGGTGGTTGCACACTGGGCGCTTTTCTCGGAAAACCGACGGAGAAACACCGCCAGAAATCCGAAAAACGAGCTCTGTGTGCGGGGACCTTTAAGGCTCATACATAGTCTGGATTGGTGGTGACCACCGAACTACAACATGATGTCACTGAGCCGCGGTGAAGAGCAAACCACCGCCACCGCTCCAGCCCTTCTCTCTGTTTTTACTCACCACCGCTCAACGTTATTTCAGCTCCGGTGGTCACCTCACCACCGGAAATCCAGACTATAAATAGGCCTTTACTCCCATATCTGCTTGGGCGAAGTACAACAATGTGCAAGATTGCGTGAGCTGCTGTGATGTAAGGACATCAAATGGAACACAACCAGCCTAATAAGGACTATACTAATCACTGTGTGTATTCCTGCAGACCTGCATCGAGTGATCTCGCCTCTCACTACACAGTAGTACACAATTTGTTTTGATCGTATTGTTCCACTTTCTGCTTTGGCAATGTAAACGCATGTTTTCTCATGCCAATAATGCCTTTGAATTGCATTGAAATTGCTTTATTGAATACTTTAATTACGATGGTTATCAAACATGTTTTTGTCAGCTATGAAACCTTGCGTTCTTTGGTCTCGTGACATCACTATGACATCATCAGGGATGAAGGTAAATCAGGGATCCTATCACAGTAAATGTGACCTTCTGTTGCAATTAAGCCCATATATGGAGATCCCTGATGTCATCAAAGTATATGGTGATGTCAGAACCTGTTCTGACATTCCATATGTTGATCCTTCCCCATCCATCCTTCCTCTTCGATGTCTCCCTTTTGACTGATACCTGTTCATTTAAACTCTAGATGGGCCTGTTGACTGATACCTGTCCATTTAAACTCTAGACGGGGCTGTTAACTGATACCTGTCCATTTAAACTCTAGACGGGCCTGTTGACTGATACCTGTTCATTTAAACTCTAGACGGGCCTGTTGACTGATACCTGTCCATTTAAACTGTAGACGGGCCTGTTGACTGATACCTGTCCATTTAAACTCTAGACGGGCATGTTGACTGATACCTGTCCATTTAAACTCTAGACGGGCCTGTTGACTGATACCTGTCCATTTAAACTCTAGACGGGCCTGTTGACTGATACCTGTCCATTTAAACTCTAGACGGGCCTGTTGACTGATACCTGTCCATTTAAACTCTATAGACGGGCCTGTTGACTGATACCTGTCCATTTAAACTCTAGACGGGCCTGTTGACTGATACCTGTCCATTTAAACTCTAGACGGGCCTGTTGACTGATACCTGTCCATTCAAACTCTAGACGGGCCTGTTGACTGATACCTGTCCATTTAAACTCTAGACGGGCCCGCGAAAACTAGAGTTCTCAACAGGCCTGGAAATTGAAGCCCGGCCCTCATCAAACCCTGTACACTCAAGACACTGCCCCCACTGCCACCCTTAGATCTCCATATATGGAGCTGACCTGTTCTGACATTCCATATGTTCATCTGACCTCATCAAACCCTGTACACTCAAGACACGCTCCATATATGGCTTATGGCCAGTCACTCAATTCATCAAAAAAAAAGGAATGAATTATTCCGCTGACGTGGACCCCCATTTGAAAAGACGCACCATGCAGGGACCCTAAAGAGACTGTGTTCATTTCTACTAACAACAACACTACATGTTTAAGGCAGTGGTCTTGACAGATTACAGAAAAAAACAAAGCCCAATTTCTGCTTATAATAAGCAGACTTGGCAACACTGCGCCTCGGCTGGCGCGCGCTATTCAGCTAAATGGGCGTGATGCGCACGCGCAGGGAGACCTGGCCGGCGGCGCCACACTTGAGGGCGTCATTTCCTTTCCCGTTGCAGGTTGCAGATCCGGTCGAGAGGCGGATACGGAAACGGTCTGTGTGCCCTCAACGTATGTGTGCCTGGAGATTTGCCCGGATGCAGTAGCCTAGGTGGAGCTCTAGAAGGGATCCGTGAGCACTGAAACCTAGATTTCCACCTAGACCTACTGTCCGGAGAAATATACAAAAAAAAAAAAACGTGCGCGGGAAATAGCAGATCTTCTTCAATTGTAATAACAATAATTAATAATAATTATTATAAATGTATAATAATATAATATAAAATGTTCTAATAATAAATTAAAATAAATAATAATAGTTTCTATCGTGTTTTGTATCGCATTGTTGTTTCGATGAATTGAGCATTAAGGACCGTATTGGGTTTATATTCCTGTTAGCATACCTCTACTTTATGTGATCTTTTTGCAAGTATTCAATCAATCAATCAATCAATCAATCAATCAATCAAAGTGGCTTGTGAGTGGCTAATTCAATTTGCCCACTGAAAATGAACCACTGGGGGCACAGTGGCACAGTGTGCTGTCGCCTCACAGCTAGAAGGTCCTGGGTTTGATTCCCGCTGTGGGTGCTGTGGGTGCTGGCGGCGTGTTTTCCTCCCCTGCGTCATCAGTGCCCATACCTGAAGGCAGGGTTGGCGAAAGGGCCTTTCTGTGTGGAGTTTGCATGTTGTCCCCGTGTCCCCTAGGGTAGGTACCCTCACAAAAAACATGCAGTAATCCTGGTCTCTAAACTGCCTCCCCCTGGCCAGCCGGGGCGCCTGATGGAGGGGAAAGGAACTGGTTGGAATAACGTGTTCCTTCCACACGCTACGACGTCCAACCAGGGAAACTCCCCCCTGTCAGGTGTAAAGGAGCAACTTGGACACTCAGGCATGAAGGAAGCATGAGTTCAAGTCTGTTGCTCTCCCCTTGTCCCCCATATATGGGGACTAGGTTGGTCTCCCCTTGTCCCCCATATATGGGGACTAGGTTGGTGGAGGGTGTGTAGAGCCCAGGATCACATTAGATGATTGACACAGGGGTGAAAAATGGGTTACGAAATCGTGGGATAAAAAATTAAAAACCCCGAAAATAAACCACTTTCTTGCCCTCTCACCAGAAGTGCAGATCTACAAAATAGCAGAGCTTGTGAAGTGGTTAAGGCATGCAATAGTGCAGTAGTTTTCAATCAGTGGTCCTTGAGGGGGTTCCAGGTGGTCCCCATGCAGTTAAGGTAACCAAATGGACCCTTACAGATCTTTAACTGTTCTCAAGAGTTACATTATTGTTGTTAACCCATTCTGACCTGAGATCAGATTCTAAAAATGTTTTCTATATCGTGACAGTTTTCTGAAAAAAGTTTCTATGTCAGTCGCTCTTCGATCTTTCAAAAATAGCAGACCTACAAGCTCGTAGCGCGCCACTCGGTGGCGCACTATGAGCTTCTAGATCTGCTATTTTTCAATAGCTAAAGCATAACGTAATGCTAACGCCAAAAGGGGTTCCCGCCCAAAATGTGTTTTAAACATCTGCAAAGTCCACAAAATTACAAAATGTAGAGGAATTGTTATTTTGATCAATGTTTGCCTGTTATCTCCCCTAACGGTATACCAACATCAATACAGCATGGATACTAGTGGACAAAATATTATTCAACCACAACAAAATATTATCGTTTTTTATAGTGTCCGAGAGGCTAAATGTCATTAAATGGTGGTCCCGTGGCTCAAATGATGAATGCATAATGAATAAGGTTGAAAACGACTGCAATAGAGCCTGGTTTTCATATGAAACCTTATAGGTTAAAGAGAGCATGCATGTGATGCACTTGGCTGTTTAATACAAGGCCGGGAGTTGGACATCGAGGCATTTCACCTGGAGAACACTCAGTGGGTATTATAATATTAGTATTATTATTATTACTACTTGCGCAAGCAGAGCGCGCAAGTAATAATTTCGCCCGGTCTTCGTTCACCGTGACAGCCAACCCGCCATTTGATGTGTATGCAAAAAAAAACAGCAAATCCGTGCCTGTTTTGCTGGGACCAGATTACATAAATGACCATATGTCTTACGTCATCATTTAGAGCTAGTCATATGTATACTATATACATAATCAGTAAAAATAAAATAGCAAATTGTGCCTGATCTGCTGGGACCAGAGTACGTGGTGTGTATATGTATGACTAGCTCTCAATGATGACGTAAGAAATATGGTCATTTGTGTAATCTGGTCCCAGCAAACCAGGCACAAATCTGCTGTTTTATTTGCATACGCATCAAATGGCGGGTTGGCTGTCACGGTTTTTGGCGCAAAGTAACCACAGTATACCGCTAATCAACTTACAACTACATACTCTATATAGTATATGTATATGTATACGTATGTCTTACGTCACATTCAAGTCAAGATTAGGCTTTAAACAATTAAATACAAATCCAACTACAGATTACGGAAGTATTTTAGATCATGTATATTTTAACAAATGTGAAAGTATTATTACAGAAATTGAAGTTAGAGACACCTATTACTCTGATCATGATTTAGTATTAATATCACTATATTCCAAGATGAAATACATTTAAAACAATTGACAATTTAGAATAAATAATAGAATAATTATACTGTATAACATAGTTTATATACCTTTTCTTTCATCACATATCAATGATTTATTTCTCTTTAAAAAACTAAAAAGGGATCCAGAATATATCTACATCGATAAAACTGTATTTCTTATATAGATAGAAACTTGAACCATACTCAATAATACTAGGTGTTTATATGCATAAAGTAGGTAGGTAGCAAATGGTCACACCTAATAATTAGACATTTCAAACGTTCCTTCACAGAGATACTGAGATTTGACAGTTTACAGCGGTCGAAAGTACTTGCGCGCTCTGCTTGCGCACTAGTTGGCCATTTATGGCCTACTAGTGCGCAACAAGCAAGTATGCACTCGACAGAGTGCAGTTCTAGTTATTATTATTATTATTAGTAGTAGCAGTAGTACTAGTAGTAGTATGTGTTGATGTTTAATGTGCTATAGCTGGCCTTCTCCCCCCCCACCGCCCAAAAAAGGTGACTTGATTAACTTAATTCAAGTGGCAGATGTATATATATTAGGGCTGTCAAAGTTAACGCACTATTAACTAGTTAACTCACAATCCTTTTAACGGCACTATTTTTTTTAATGCGCGATAAACGTACTGTGAAGTTTGACAGAATGGTTGAGAGACGCATGCATGTGAATGCAGGCAGTCAGTGAGCCCCGCCTCTCTCCCCCTCTCTCTCTCTCCCAGTGAGTCTACACAATTAGAAAACTTAGAAAACATGTTATTTTGATCAACATGGCCTGTTATCTCTCGAAATGGTACCATTGGCCAACATCAATACAGTTCTTTAGTTTGGGTCTGGAAGGCTAAATGTCATCAAATGGTGGTTCCGTGGCTCAAATGCAGAATAAATAATGGACCTTGATATGAAAAATCTTGAAAACCACTGATTTAAGGTATATTTAGAACGGATAAATAATATGCGATTAATCAGATTAAATATTTTAATCGATTGACAGCCCTAATATATATATTTCGATTTTCAGGGGCATGTCATGCGGTCTTTGTGGTCTACTGGTAGATCACCATCTACCCTTTGGGCACCGCTGGCCAAGAGAAAGAACAGTGGCACCCACGTGCTCTAGGCATGTTTCAGATAATGACCCACCCACGTGCTCTAGGCATGTTTCAGATAATGACCCACCCACGTGCTCTAGGCATGTTTCAGATAATGACCCACCCACGTGCTCTAGGCATGTTTCAGATAATGACCCACCCACGTGCTCTAGGCATGTTTCAGATAACGCACAGCACTCTGAAGATGATTCAGTTGACACGTTTATTTTTTATTATGAATGCACAAACTAGAATGTCAACCATAAAAAATATGCCTTTTTTCTTCTTCTTTTTTTTAAAGAACATCCTCTTCATTCATCTGTACAAGACATGAACAGCTAAAACACTACAATGAAATGTATCCCGGAGTAGATTTTAAAAGGAGAGCGAGGCCAGCCCAGGACACTGAATGTTTTAACCCATTCTGAACGGGAACCCATGTTGGTGTTAGCATCATGTCATGCTTTAGCTATTGAAAAATAGCAGATCTACAAGCTCATAGCGCGCCACCGAGTGGCGCGCTATGAGCTTGTAGGTCTGCTATTTTTTGAAAAATCGAAGAACGACTGACATTTTTAGAATCTGATCTCAGGTCAGAATGGGTTCATCAGACCAGTGTGTGTCCAGTTGGAAACCTCGTATGAATCTGATCTCAGGTCAGAATGGGTTAAACCCCAAAGGTCCAGGGACGTGCAGAGTGTTGAGAGACAGGGGCTGAAACCGTAAGAGGGCACTTTTGGAAGAAAATAGCCGATCTACAAGCTCTCTCTCAACGCGCTGCTGCGACGCGTTGAGAGAGCTTGTAGATCGGCTATTTTCCGGGGCGCGACCCCCCCCCACCGCACTCGTTGGCTAACTGGAGGAGATGTAGTGGAATTCTAAACGATGACATGGATTTCTAAACACACTCTTTCAAACGCTAAATGCTGCGTTCAAGATCAGGAGAGTTCAGGAAAAAATAAATTCTCGGGGGTATGGCATGGAAAAGAGAGGGAGGGGCATCTCTTTCACCATGTAGTAAACGCTGCGTTGGTGGTCTGGAGAGGGCAGTTGTTTTACAGACGGGTAAAAGGGCAGTTGTTTTACAGACGGGCTAAAATGGCAGGGGGCTGAAGCCCCCTTCGATGTGGGCACGTCCCTGGAAATTTCGAATGATGAAAAACCTACGACGCTTTAGTGGGATATTATACAGTACAAATGGACTACAAACAATCGCCCTGTTGTATTTACAAACGCCTTTACAGTGAGGAAAATATTACATCATTATGAATTAACGCAGAACAAAGTTTATCAAAAAATGTCACAGTTAACACACCTTCTGCCCCCTTGTGGAAAATGCCTGATCCCTTAAAACACCATGCGTTGTATTCACCGCACAGTGTTCCATACCTTTATACAAATATCATACAAGACTATGAACCACATCGATGGTGGCAAGTCATTTTAAAAGGGTTCATATTCATCATGACATGTCACGATGCCTTTGTTATTAGTAGGAGTGGGAATGTTATTCCAACGCTTTTATGTCCTTCAATTCAATTTGATATTTCTTCTATTAAGTCCAACGGTTCTCACAGGCCCCCTTTCCCAAAAAAAAAAAGAAAAGAAAAAAAGAACAACTTTTCAGGGTTACGAACCAGTTCATTTTCAGTGGAAACACTCTGAGCTGGTTCAATGTTCTGGTTCAATGTTCTGAGCTGGTTCAATGTTCTGGTTCAATGTTCTGAGCTGGTTCAATGTTAGGCAGGGGGGAAAAAAACTGGTTCAACCCCCGGTGGAAAAGGGGACAATGTGGGGTTCGGGAGACCCCTCAGGGTTTCTGGGAGACCCCTCAGGGTTTCTGGGAGACCCCTCAGGGTTTCTGGGAGACAACGTGGGGTTCGGGAGACCCCTCAGGGTTTCTGGGAGACAACGTGGGGTTCGGGGAAGACCCCTCAGGGTTTCTGGGAGACAACGTGGGGTTCGGGAGACCCCTCAGGGTTTCTGGGAGACAACGTGGGGTTCGGGAGACCCCTCAGGGTTTCTGGGAGACAACGTGGGGTTCGGGAGACCCCTCAGCGTTTCTGGGAGACAACGTGTGGTTCGGGAGACCCCTCAGGGTTTCTGGGAGACAACGTGGGGTTCGGGGAAGACCCCTCAGGGTTTCTGGGAGACAACGTGTGGTTCGGGGAAGACCCCTCAGGGTTTCTGGGAGACAACGTGGGGTTCGGGAGACCCCTCGGGGTTTCTGGGAGACAACGTGGGGTTCGGGAGACCCCTCGGGGTTTCTGGGACACAACGTGGGGTTCGGGGAAGACCCCTCAGGGTTTCTGGGGGTTTCTTCCAAAACTGTCGTCAATAATAATAATGTCAAGCGGAGGAGGGGCCGGCGTGGCTGCGCTGGTGCTCCTCCAGCAGGTGAGGGAAGGAGAAGGCCTCGTCGCATTCCGTGCACTCGTACACCACCTGGCCCACGTGGCTCTCCTCGTGCTGCCGCAGCAGAGCCAGCTTGTTGAACGACTTGTAGCACATGAAGCAGCGGTGGTCGCCCGCGCCTTTCTCCGCATGCTTCCTCATGTGCACGCTCAGGTCTTTGGCGGCGGCGAAGCGGAGGCCGCACTGCGAGCACTTGAACACCGTCTTCTCCTCGGGCGCCATCTTCAGGCGCTCCCGCCGCTCGTGCTCCCGCAGGTACTTCTTCACGGCGAAGCCCTTCCCGCAGTATTGGCACTTGAAGGGGCGCTCGGCGCCGTGCTGGCTGTTGTGGTGCTCCAGGAGGCTACTCTTGGACGTGAACTGCCGCGAGCAAAAGGAGCAGTCGTAGGAGTCGTCTCCGGTGACGTCCACGTCCGACTCGTCGCCCGACGCTTGCGGCGCTCCGACGGCGGCGGCGGCGGGCTCCCGAGCCGGTGGATCCGAGGGTCCGGCGTCCGTCGTCGCCGGTGCTTTCCGCTGGTGAGAGCAGCGGTGCTGGCGGAAAGCGTCGCTTCCCAAGTAGCTGTTGCCGCACTCGGTGCACTCGAACTGCGTCGCCGCGGTCATGTGACCGCGCTCGTGTTCCTCGAGCTCGCTCTTGGAGGCGTACGTCAGCTTGCACGTCTTGCACTCGTGGGTGTTCTCGGAATGAGCCGAGAAATGGTCCACCAGCTTGTTGGGCGTGGAGAACTGGCGAGGGCACAGCGGGCATTTGTAAAAGTTCTCATCCTCGTCCGTCCCGCTGGCACGGCCTTTAGTCTCCGCCTCCTCCTCGGCGTGCTTCTTTATGTGGCTGACGAAGCTCGCGCGGTAGGAGAAATTCATCCGGCATCGATTACACTCCAACGCATAGGGCTGCGACTGCTGGTGGATGGCGTTGTGCTTCCTCAGGTGAGACGCAAACACAAAATGTTTATCGCAGTCCGGACACGAATAGGGTCTGTCTCTCGAAGGCTTGCAGCCGTGCTCTAAGACCTTGTCGGGGCCGTCGAACGTCTCGAAACAAATTCCACAGGACAGTTTTTCCGGGCCGCCGTTCGGAGGAGGAGGAGGGCATGCTGAGGGAGATGCTCTGAGAGGCTTTGTGTTTACCGGAGGAGGGAGATTACTGCTCAGCTCCTTGTGAGCAATTTTCCGGTGCTCAGCGCGACTGCCCTTGGAGCGGAACGAGCGATTGCATATGTCACACGGAAAGTTCTCCTCTCTGTGCGCGACGGCCATGTGTTCGGCCATCTGCGCCGCCCCCGGGAAGAAAAGGCTGCACTTGGTGCAGCGGAACGGGCGACTCTTCCCGTGGGAATGCTTGTGTTTGCGCAGCGCAAAGAGAGACACGAAGCCCCGGCCGCAGGTCTGGCACTGGAACTCCGACTTGTGCATTCGCAGATGACTCGTCAGCTGCGACGACTGGAAGAAGCACTTTCCGCATTCGGTACACAGATGGGGCTTTTCGCCGAGGTGAAACCGCTGGTGATCCTCGAGGCTCTCGAACGTGGGGAACGTCTTGCTACAGACGTGGCAGGGGAAGTAGGGCGCCGTGTCTGAATCGTCGCTGTCTCCGTCTCCGTCGGCATCGACGTGGTCGTTTTCATCCTCATGCTCCGTGCCACTCTCCCCCGAGACGCTGACCTCGATGCTGGACGGCTGCGTTCCGAGTCTCGCAGCGTTCCTGGTCTCCCTCACGGCAGCGGGGAGGAGAGGCTCGTCCGCCGCCGGCGGCACATCGTCCGCGTGCCTCATCTTGTAGTGTCTGGCAAGTGATTTCTTCAAGGAAAAGCTCTTGTCGCAGACGCGGCACTTGTGCAGGGACTCCGGGTGGCTTTCGCTGCAGTGGTTGCTCAGCGCCCGGGTGTTCCAGAACCTCTGGCCGCACAGCTTGCAGTTGAACGGCCTGTTGGGATCGTGACACGTCCGGTGGATGTCCAGGTCCGTCTGGCCGTAGAAGAGCTTCTTGCAGTCGGGGCAGCCGAACCTCTTGGTGTCTCCGTGCATGTTGGCCATGTGCTTCACGAGGGCACCGTAGCTGGTGAACGTCCTCCCGCATTTGATGCAGCGTCGCTCCCTCTTCTCCTGCTCCTCTCTGCCGTGGTCTTCCAGGTGACTGATGAGCAGCAGGCCATCCGTGAAGCTCTTGTCGCATTCTGAACACTGGTAACGTGCGGACTTCCTCTTGGCGGACGAGGCGCTTTGCTCCGAATCCTCGGACGTCGGTTCATCTTTGCATTTGAAGTTGGTCCGCAGAACCCCCGTGCCCGTGGTCTGAGAGCCCTGGTTGAACACCAGGAGCCCAGGGGCCAGGGCTAGGTCCATGTCTGCGGTGACGGAGGCGTTTCTGTTCTTCAGTCTTGTGCATTTGCTGCTATGTCTGCGATGTAGAGATTTATTCATGAAGCCTTTGTTGCAGTTCCTACAGCTAAACGGATAAGACTTCGCATGTGAACGCGAATGCAAATGCAGTGCTCCTACGTGCACGAAGCGCATGTCGCACTGAGGGCATGCGACAGGCTTTTCCACCCCGTCGTCTAAACCGGCGTCTTGATCAAACAAGGGGTTACCGTCGCCGATCAGAGCCGTGCCATACTCCAGATCCAAAGGCTCCTCCTTGATTCTCACCATGTTGGACAGCTGCTGCTGGAGGGGAGCGGTGGCCGCTGGCGGCTCCTTGGCGGTGTCCTGCCTGTGCGTGCTCAGGAAGTGTTGTTGGAGCTGTGAGAACAACAGGAAACGGGAGCCACAGTAAGCACAGGAGAAGCCCTTCGGTGGACTCTGAGGGGTGGCGGGCTTCTGGCTGCGCTTTGCCGAGCCCGGCTCAGTCCGGCAACGCTTGTGATGGGCTTCGAGCGCGTCCTCCGTGAAAACCCCGCCACACCGGTCACAGAGCACAGAGTACATGTCGTCCCCTGCGTTCAAGGGGCACTTGAGGGAATGCCGCATCAAGTAATCCTTCCGGATGAATCTCACGCCGCACCGGTCACAGCCATATGGTTTCTCTCCGGTGTGTAGGCGCGTGTGCTGCGTCCGTTGGCCGGTAGTGGTAAAGGACCGAGGGCAATGTTTACAACCATATTTCCTCCTTTTGTCGGGATATTTCTTGATCCGCTGCAGCAATCCACTTGGTTTCGCCACGCTTCCTCTCGGCCTTTGGCATTGCACCATGCTGCGATGTCTTTTGAGGGATTTCTCTGTGGTCAATGAAACGCCACAGCGTTTGCAAACAAAGGATTTTTCCGAATCGTGGATCATGGAAAAATGTCTGGCCAAATTACTCTCACTGGACAAGACTTTAAAGCAGACGCCGCACTCAAATCTCTGGTCCTCTTCCTCTTCCTCGTCCATCTTCGATGTCTCAAGTTTCTTTTTCCAGCCTTGTCCGACATCATCTAAACTGATTTTGGGCACACAGACTTGTAATCGCAGTCGTACCCCTTTGCAGCGACTCTCGTGCAGGGTCATGTGATCGTGCCTCGAGAAGCAACTCCCGCAGGTCTTACATCGATACGGGTTCACTTCAGTGTGCGTCAGAATGTGGTGTCGCAGGTTCCGCGATTTCACGAAGCTCTTTGTGCAGAATTTACATTTGAATTGACCTTCGGCTGGCTCTTTGCCACCCGACACTCTCGACAACTCCGTTCTCGGCCGCGTCTTGGCCACCGATTGCCCTTCTCTGTAATCGCCGTCGCAGAAAGCCTCGTGCTGAAAGCACATGGCCCGGTCGGCGAATTTCCTTCCACAGTGCATGCACGCATGACGCGATCCACCAGCGTGGCCGGTGAGACGCTGCCTGAGAAGTGGGCTTCCGCCGCTATGCTCGCTGGGCGACAGACCAGCGGTGAGTTCCAGCCCTCCCGTGCAGTTTCTTACATGATATGTGAGCTTCGTATATCCATAGAAGGCGCCACATTTGGAACACGGCTTCAAGGCGCGGCTCTTGTGGGCACGGTGGTGGTTTTTCAGATGGCTTAGTCTTTTAAACATCCGTGGACAGTATGAACACTGAATGACTTCTTTCTCATGGAATCCTCCTTTCATGCCTGGGCATGTGCTGGTACCCGACCATTTGCCACGGTGAAGGTGAAGCTCACGTTTGCTGTAAAACGTTTTCCTGCAGCCGCCACATGGAAAGGATTCGTCTTCGTCGTGATCGATCAGATAGTGGCTCTGGAGAGAATGGGCTTCGGGAAATACTTCGTTGCATATCGAACACTGGACCTGCTTTTGTTCTTTTTGCACAGGTTTCTGTGGCACTTTCTGTGGCACTTTGTGGCGGGATTCCATGTGTCTGCGCAGATACACAGGGAACTGGAACTGCATGGGGCAGTCGGGGCACTGGAGCAGTCCCTTCTTGATGTGCGTCCGTCTGTGATCGATCAATTCCCCGATGCTCTGCACGATCTTTTTGCAAGTGGTGCACTGTATCCTTCGCTGGTGAGTTTTCTTGTGGGTGGAGAGATGGTTGGAAGTCTTAAACCGCTTTCCACATTCCAAACAATGGTACGGCCTCTCGCCCGTGTGTTTCTGCGTGCGTTCGTGTTTCGTCAATGCGCTCGGGTCGTCGAAACATTTCCCACAAAAGCGACACGGGAAAGCCGGGCTTCCTTCGGTTGCATTCGCAGAGGACGTCTCCTCGCGCTCTCTGGTGTTCACACTCTTTTCACTGTTCGATTTTCTTTGACTAGTGGCTGAATTCTTGTACTGTATATTCAGTTGGCCAGTGGTTTTGTGTTTTTGCATGTGCTTGTATTTTCCAGAAGGATTGACGAAAGTAGCCGGGCAGAGATTGCAGCGGTAGCGGTGGACATGGCGGGGGGGTGGTGAAGGTGGAGGCGAAGCCTCCGCTTGTTCCTTCTTCTTGCCGTTCGCCTTCCTTGGCTTGTAGTCGTATGAATGTACCGTGTGCATGAACCTGAACAACTTGCCGGTCATTTTATACAATTCATGTTTCTTCATATGTCTGTATTTCCCAGAAGCATGGGCAAAAACCGCCGGGCAATGGAGGCAGTGGAACTGTGGCTTGCCGTCAAGAGGGGTTGACGTTTGCGCCGGTTTGCGTTCCGTCCTGCGTCTGGTGTTCACCTTTTTCTTTGCCGTTCGAGACAACGGCTGCGAGCCGTGTACGACCCGGACGGTCTTTGCCAGTTGTAAGACATATTCTTTCAGGCAGGAGTTTTCTATGTGTCTCTTTCTGTTTTGCGCTAATGAGAAAGTCGCTCGACACAAGGGACACCTGAATTTATCGCCGACTTTTAGTTTGCTGCCAAATGTCAAGTCTCTGACACAGTCACGCAGATGTCGAGCCCTGTTGTAAGACCAGTTGAAAGTACGTGGACAGAAAGGGCATTTAAACTTTCCTGCCTTCTCTCCGTTGTCTTTTTCGTCCTCAAGGAGATTCTTGTTAGTCTCCGCAAAGGAACTCGCAGAGACACCGCTGTTATTCTGTCTCCTAGGCAAAGAATAATTCTGAAAATAACTCTTGTTCTTATTCTTACTTCTGTGCACGTTGTACTCGTGTTTCTGGCGTTGCCTGAGCGTGGGGAACCGTCGCAAACAATAGGAGCACGTTTTTGAATTGCGGATGTCTACGAGCTTCACGTAGCACTCACGGATGTGTACGCTGTTGGATATTTCTTTCTTCAATTTGGCAGCCATGTTTTTCTTTTTCATGATAGACTCTTTAGGGTTCACTCTATGCTTAGCGTTTGGGCCCAGACACCGACCAGGTATAGTTTTATGTCTTCGCAGGGTAACTGGCTGTGCAAAATACCAACCGCATGCCCCACACTTGTACGGCGTTTTGCCGGTATGAGTTCGCATGTGCCTGATATACTGATGCTTTTTGTTGAACGTTTTGTGGCAGACTTTGCAGATCCTTGTAATAGTTTTTGGTTTCTTTTGCGCGGGAGCGTCACATGACAGTTCAGAGGCCTCGTCACTTGCAAAGCACGTGTGTTTTTGTGCTTGGCCGTTAAAATAGGTGTCACAGGTTTGACATAAATGGAATGTTTTATTGAAATGCCTGCGGTGGTGGTGCTCAATCAAACTATCCATGCTCTCGGTGGTCAGTTCGCAGTCCGCACACTGATACGTCTGCTTCACGCCGTCTCTGGGTTCCAAGAGCTTCACGACCACCACAGGTTGCAGGCGTTTTCTCATCTGAACCGAGGTCTTCAGGAGAGGAGTTGCCGGCTCCGTTGTGGGTCGACTGGCCTCCAGTTGACCAGATTCAGAGTCATCATCATCATCGTCACCCTCATCATCTCCTGATGACAGCGGTTCACCGCACCACAAGCCCAGTTCGGACTGCTCCGGTTCAGAAGTTCCATCCTCCTCTTCAAGGGGTTCTCCAAAAGGAACATTGTCATCAACACTTTGTAGCTCCATGGCTACTTGGCTCTGTTGTTGCGTTGGTTCTTCCTGGTCCATGGGCTCTTGGTTCTGTGGTGTGGGGTCAACCTGACCCATGGGCTCTTTGCTCTGTGGTGTTGGGTCAACCTGACCCATAGACTCTTGGCTCTGTTGTTGCGTTGGTTCTTCCTGGTCCATGGGCTCTTGGTTCTGTGGTGTGGGGTCAGACTGACCCATGGGCTCTTTGCTCTGTGGTGTTGGGTCAACCTTGTCCCTGGACTCTTGGTTCTGTGGCGTTGGGTCAGACTGACCCATGGACTCTTGGTTCTGTGGTGTGGGGTCAGACTGACCCATGGGCTCTTTGCTCTGTGGTGTTGGGTCAACCTTGTCCCTGGACTCTTGGTTCTGTGGCGTTGGGTCAGACTGACCCATGGACTCTTGGTTCTGTGGTGTGGGGTTAACCTGACCCATGGGCTCTTGGTTCTGTGGTGTGGGGTTAACCTGACCCATGGGCTCTTGGTTCTGTGGTGTTGGGTCAGACTGACCTAAGGACTCTTGGTTCTGTGGTGTCGGGTCAACCTTGTCTATGGACTCTTGGTTCTGTGGTGTTGGGTCAACCTGGTCCATGGACTCTTGGTTCTGTGGTGTTGGGTCAGACTGACCCATGGGCTCTTTGCTCTGTCGTGTTGGGTCAGACTGACCCAAGGACTCTTGGTTCTGTGGTGTTGGGTCAGACTGACCCATGGACTCTTGGTTCTGTGGTGTTGGGTCAACCTTGTCCATTGGCTCTTTGCTCTGTGGTGTTGGGTCAGACTGACCCATGGACTCTTGGTTCTGTGGTGTTGGGTCAGACTGACCCATGGACTCTTGGTTCTGTGGTGTTGGGTCAGATTGACCCATGGACTCTTGGTTCTGTGGTGTTGGGTCAACCTTGTCCATGGACTCTTGGTTCTGTGGTGTTGGGTCAACCTTGTCCATGGACTCTTGGCTCTGTGGCGTTGGGTCAACCTTGTCCATGGGCTCTTGGTTCTGTGGTGTTGGGTCAACCTTGTCCCTGGACTCTTGGTTCTGTGGTGTTGGGTCAGACTGACCCATGGACTCTTGGTTCTGTTGTGTTGGGTCAGACTGACCCATGGGCTCTTGGTTCTGTGGTGTTGGGTCAACCTTGTCTATGGACTCTTGGGTCTGTGGTGTTGGGTCAGACTGACCCATGGACTCTTGGTTCTGTGGTGTTGGGTCAGACTGACCCATGGACTCTTGGTTCTGTGGTGTTGGGTCAACCTTGTCCCTGGACTCTTGGTTCTGTGGTGTTGGGTCAGACTGACCCATGGACTCTTGGCTCTGTGGCGTTGGGTCTACTTGGTTGGTGGCCAATTGGCTCTGTTGCGTTGACCTTTCCGGGTCCATGGTCTTTTGATTTTGTTGCGTTGGCTTTTCCTGGTCCGAGGCCACTTGACTCGATCGCGTTGCATTGTCCTGGTCCACAAAGGAGGATATTTCCCCTTCATCGGTGGCGTCATTTTCCAAGCAGGGCTTCGGTTCTGCGATCGAGTCATTTGGGTCTAAACAGGGCTGTTCTTTAGGGGTCACGCCATCATCGGCAGAATTACAATCTCTGTCCCCGAGACGATGACTCGGAAGGTTGTGCTGTGAACTTTCATCACCTTGATTACTGCTTTCTAAACTGTGAACGTCAGAGTTAGGAGTAGAATCTTCCTTCAGCTTATCAGGAGTAGAATCTTCCTTCAGTTTAGCAGGAGTAGAATCTTCCTTCAGTTTATCAGGAGTAGAATCTTCCTTCAGTTTATCAGGAGTAGAATCTTCCTTCAGTTTATCAGAGTTAGGAGAAGAATCTTCTTTCAGTTTATCAGGAGTAGAATATTCCTTCAGTTTATCAGAGTTAGGAGTAGAGTCTTCCTTCAGCTTATCAGGAGTAGAATCTTCCTTCAGTTTATCAGGAGTAGAATCTTCCTTCAGTTTATCAGGGGTAGAATCTTCCTTCAGCTTATCAGGAGCATCTTGAGAATCAGAGGCTTCCGAGATGGACTGCACAGCGTCCTTGTGATCTTCCGTCTTTGAAACATAGTCTTTATCGTTACTGACTGTGGGGGCGAGGCCTGGACTGACTGTGGGGGCAGGACTTAAGTTTTCCCCTTCATCACAAGCTTCGTTTTCTTTGTCATTCCCTTTTCCTGCGTTAACTAGATTACCTTCTCCATCACCATCATCATCAGGTATACCATTTGATGCAACTACTGTAGTCTCTTGGGATCTATTTTGTTGACGGCCCAACTGTTCTTCCTCTTTGCCCTCGGGCTCCTTCTCCAACAGATCAACAGAGGATTCGTGATGGCCGGATACTTCCTCCTCATCATTAGAATCCTCCTCCATTTCAGAATCAGATGACATTGGATAACCATCTAGATCCTCCATTTCATCAGAGTTTTGATGGACGGCTAAATGGCCGTCCATCATCTTCTTTATTACGATGGCCCCACCTTCGTCGTCCGCATCTCCAAGCTTTCGGTCTTTGGTTTGCCGAGCAGTGAAATGCTCAATGCCGTCCTGCAACGTTGTCTCACTCTCTGAAGCCATCGCACTTCTACAATGGTTCGGGAGTTGCTCATTTCCTAAGGACGTTCTCGCAGTTTTTGCCGTTTCCGTCCTGTCCCGTTCACAATCGGAGTGTGTTCGTTTTGTCGCAGTCTTTGACGGAGACAGACGTTGGACACTTTCTGTTTTTTCCATCCTGTCCTGTTCATGATCAGACAGTGTTAGTTTTGCCTCAGTCTTCGACGGAGACAGACGTTGGACACTTTCTGTGGTTACCGTCCTGTCGGGTACAAAACCAGGCAGCTTTTGTTTTGTCCCCGTCTTTGACAGGCACCGACTTTGTACAGCAAAGGCAGTGTCTGAAGTCTTGCTAAAGGGAGATGGAATATGGTCAGTGGACATTGAAGGCCATAGTGGAGTGCCGTGGTGCTTAGCTACGTCAACGTGATGAAAGGGTGTTTTTGCCAAATTACCGTGAATGAATTTACAGGACGGCCTCATGTCATTGAGATCTGTGTCTGTGCAGCTACTGACGTCCGAGAACTCCTCGAGAAAAGGTGAATTGAGCAATCCATACTCTTGCTTAAGTTCCGCTGCGAAAGCCGAGTGGTCCGGAGCGGAAAAATGGTGTGGAGGGGGAAATTCCTCGGGGGCAAAGTTCGGAATGTTATAGTCTTTGACCGGTTGTTGCTGATGATTACCTTGCCACGGCACATTCCCGTAGTAGTTTGGGTAAACGGCACCTGGACTGCCAAGACCAGAGTCTGGGTAAAAGTTCGTGCCAAAGTTCATGTTCGTTGCAGGGCCTTCATGAGAAGACACCATGCTGGGAAAGCCATGATGTCCACTCAAGTTGTCTATACGCGGGGGTAGGTTCCCCTCAGCGTCTAACGGTACTCTCAAGGTGCTCGCGTCCGATGGAGGCGGTGCAAGATTACGATAGTAGGAGTCCCAACCATGCGCCATCGTCTCCAGGGGATGAACTCCGGGGGGCTTAACTCACGTCTTTGACACCTGAGAAAAGAGCACACAAAAACAACAACCGCTGTTTTAGAAAGACAATAGTAATATATGAAACACAACATTAACACAATGGAATCATGTCCACCCCGATACCGAGCAGATACTCACCACTTCTACATGGTCGTTCAACATGTGCCGCGTCCAGAGTTGATCCATGCAGACGGGGTTACATCGCCAACAGCAACCTAGAACGACAGGCATTCAGATTTAGTCTGTGGTTCTAAACTTGGCACCAGATATTAAAGAGATGATAGGTCTTGTGTAGCAAAAAGTGAATACCCCAAGAAAATGCTACGTGAACTTGAGCCTGAGCTTAGTATGAATAAACCCTGATACCCATACCCTCCCAGGCCAACTGTGGCGTCCTCGAAGGACGATTCAAACCCATAAGCCAAATTCCAATACCCAATATCTCGGCCACTCGCTCACTCACACTCGCTCACTCCAGCATGGCAAATGACGGTGAAATTGGTGACCTGCCAAATATGTGACCATCTTGTTCACGCAACTATTACATGGAACTATTACATGGCCTACTGTAAATACAGTTAGGTTGAACTCTGCTAATGAACAAACAATTGACATTAGGACACATTTGCATTATGTGATTGTCTACACGGTTGTCACATATTTCAGCAGGTCACCAATTCCACCATAACACCACCTTGCTGGAGTGACTTAGTGCGAGCGAGCGAGTAGCCGAGATTCTGGGTATTGGAATTTGGCTCTAGCCTCTGTGGTGTTGGGCAAGGACTTCACCCCTGCACCGCAGCAACGGAGCGCCCTTGTGGTGCAGTATTAATATGACCCGTTACATGAGTCTAATGCCGCGTTCACACTTGCAGATACAATAGCTACAATTAAGCTACACAGCATGTTTGTAGCGGTGTATCTGAAATCAAAACATGTTCAACGTTCTTTGGTAGCATTGTAAATTCATGTCGCCGGATTCCTTTGAAAATTAATGCTTGACTGCATCTTTGTAGCTGCCAATGTGAACGCAGCATGACGGCGTGTGCCCACCGACATAGTCAATGCAAAGATGCAAATTGGTGCAGCAGCGCAAACTAACCTCCACTCCCCCCTCTCCCAACAACACGACCAAAGTAGACCGATTCAAGTCGCTGAAAGGATCTTTTATTTACTTTAAATGGTATTCATTTCAACACTTTTATTCAAAGCTTTTTACATAGATTACATTCACCCACACATTCATACACCAATGTCGGAGGAAACCATGCAAGGCACCAGCCAGCACATCAGGAGCAATTGGGGGTTCAGTGTCTTGCTCAAGAACACTTCGACACTAACTCCGGGGGAGCCCACAGGGATCGAACTGGGAACCTTTAGTGTTCCCATCCGTCCTCTCTACAGGCCACTCCACCGCTGAGCCACTGCGTATCCTTCAGTGGGAACGCACCTTTACCGGCAACTACATCTAACTACATCTAACTACATCTCAACTACATCCAACTACATCTAACTACATCTAACTACATCTAACTACATCTCAACTACATCTCAACTACATCCAACTACATCTAACTACATCTAACTACATCTCAACTACATCTAACTACATCTAACTACATCTAACTACATCTAACTACATCTCAACTACATCCAACTACATCTAACTACATCTAACTACATCTCAACTACATCCAACTACATCTAACTACATCTCACGACATTGATCCACGATGTCGGTATGTTGTTTGTTTGCAAACAACACGCCAGGCAGATGCCTGAACAACAGCTAACCTAGCTACTCTATTCGCGCTCCAGTTTCAGGTGATGGCTTATCACCGCGAGTATGATGGGACATCACCGCAAGTATGATGGCCTGGACTCATTATCACCGTTTTTGGTGAGAAGCTATCACCTAAAAAAGGTGATTCTATCAACTAAAGGCCTATTCATAGTCTGGATTATTATCGGTGGTGAGCTGACCACCGCGACCACCGCTGACCACCGCGAAATAACGTTGAGCGGTGGTGAGTAAAAACAGAGAGAAGGGCTGGAGCAGTGGCGGTGGTTTGATCTTAACCGCGGCTCAGTGACGTCATGTTGTAGTTCGGTGGTCACCTCAGTGACGTGATGTTGTAGTTCGGTGGTCACCTCAGTGACGTCATGTTGTAGTTCGGTGTGGTCACCTCAGTGACGTGATGTTGTAGTTCGGTGGTCACCTCAGTGACGTCATGTTGTAGTTCGGTGGTCACCTCAGTGACGTCATGTTGTAGTTCGGTGGTCACCTCAGTGACGTCATGTTGTAGTTCGGTGGTCACCTCAGTGACGTCATGTTGTAGTTCGGTGGTCACCTCACCACCGGAAATCCAGACTATGTATGAGCCTTAAAACTGGAGTATGTATGAGCCAGAACCTGGCAGAGAGCCTGGACCAGATAACCACCGATATTGAGGCTGTGGTGACTAGTAAGGCAACTGGGACGGCCTTTGGCTCAACTGTTTTGGCCATATAATTCACACCGGCACATCACGGATATTGTTGTGCCTCCTACTTCCAAACAGGCCCGGGTTAGTTGGGGGTAAATGCAGCAGTTTAATGTGGGCATTCTAACACAATGGGTGCAGACAGAGAGAGAGAGAGAGAGAGAGCCTAGCTGCGTCATTATGCAAGGATCGAGCTTCCTGGGGTAGCCATTTTGTTTTGTAGGAAATGTGACCGCTGAAACGCGAGATGGTCTTTCGCTCCGGGATCTGATGTCCTGATTCCAGAGACAGCCTTACAGGCGTAACAGCTGCACACGCACACGCGCATGCACACACACACACACACACACACACGCGCGCGCGAGCGCGAGTACGCACAGCTTTCAAACGACTTCCTTTCCATCTGCCTGGTATTTCTGCTCATCAGGTTCTCCTTTCCTCATGAAGAGCCATTTCTCAAGCTGAACCACACTCACTGACTGCCTGTCAGGGGAAAGCTAGTCAACAGAGAGCTCCCCCCCCCTCCCCTCCCCTCCCCTCCCCCACCCCGTCATGGCTGCAAGTCTCTGGGTTTCTCCAGGCAAACCGGCCGCCTGCCCCAGTGAGTCTGCCTGCCTGTGATGCGTGTCACCTTCAGGGCCAGTCTCACGCGGCCGGCCCTGAGGGAGGCCAGCCTGCAGTCACACTCCGCTCTGAGGGGAGGAAGGGAGGGGGAGTGATGGAGGGAGTGAGGGATGGAGTGAGGGATGGAGTGAGGGAGGGAGGGAGGGAGGGAGGGAGGGAGTGAGGGAGGGAGGGAGGGAGGGAGTGAGGGAGTGAGTGAGGGAGGGAGGTCTGGGGAACCTCACAGTGGAAATGGTGGACAGAAAGAGCAGACAGCGAACGGCTCACTCCGTCAGGCGTGGCTAAACCCAGAGAGCGGTGACGCAGAGTATTCAAACCAGAAGCTGTTTTTTTCCCTTTCCTTCTCCTCCTCCTCCTCTCTACAGCTCTGCCAAGGCCCTGCCCATACACGCTGTCTATCTCCACCATTCCCCGGGCTTTCTCCTTCTTCCTCTCTACAGCTCTGCCAAGGCCCTGCCCATACACGCTGTCTATCTCCTCCTCTCTACAGCTCTGCCACGGCCCTGCCCATACACGCTGTCTACCGCCACCATTCCCCGGGCTTTCTTCTTCTTCCTGAGAGAGCACGGCTGGGATCTGACTGAGGCCTTTCCACCCGTCCTTCCCCCTCCGTTCCTATGGAGATCACAGTAACTAGTAATCCATTGTTGCTCCAGAGATAGCTCCAGAATGTCTGCTCTGGACCCATATTGGGATTATAGAGAGACCAGGGCAATAAGGTACTCTAGGAAATATGATCATTCTTTATACAGTAGTGATGAAGCCAAGCACAAACTCAGGGTTTCCTGGCTGCATCAATATTAACCCATTTTGACCCGAGATCAGATTCTAAAAATGTCTTCTACATCCTGACAGTTTTCTGTAAAAAGCTATGTTTCCATGTCAGTCGTTCTTAGATTCTTTCAAAAATAGCAGATCTACAAGCTCATAGCGCGCCACCGAGTGGCGCGCTATGAGCTTGTAGATCTGCTATTTTTCAATAGCTAAAGCATAACGTAATGCTAACTCCTAAATGGGTTAAAACCACTTGAACCTGGATGTCCCTGTTCTCGGCACGCCCTGATTCTGCGGAAAACAGCAGATCTACAAGCTCAACGGGAGTCCGGGACGTTTTGTGAGCTTGTAGATCGGGGCTATTTCGTCACGATAGGCGGACAACCCCCGTGAAAAGCGGCAGATCTACAAGCTCACTGAATTCTCTGCACGCTGGATTGGGTTTCTTTCCACCGAGGTCTACGCCACTCCCCTAATAACGGGTCTACAATACAGCACAGCACAGCACAGCACAGCACAGCACAGCACAGCACAGCACAGCACAGTACAGTACAGTACAGTACAGTACAGTACAGTACAGTACAGTACAGTACAGTACACCACTCCTCTACCTCTGTCTGCATTCAGGGCAAAGTGCAAAAGCTGAACTCTCTCTACTGCCCTGGTTCCTCTCCTTTTATCACAAAGAGGGCAATAATCTCTCCGTGTCGAGTTTCAACCAGCTCATTGGTCAAGAGCTGAGTATAGTATGGCCAAATATGGTCGTACTGAAGCATGACTCAGCTGGGGCGACTGTGGCTCAAGAGGTAGAGCAGGTCGTCCAATGATCAATGGGTCGGCGGTTCGAATCCCGGCTCCTCCTCCTCCTGTCTACATGTCGAAGTGTCCTTGGGCAAAGACACTGAACCCCTAATTGCTCCCGATGTGCTGGTTGGTGCCTTGCATGGTTTCCGCCGCCATCGGTGTATGAATGTAATGCACAATCTATGTAAAGCGCCTTGGATAAAGGTATAAATAAACCATGTACTAGTAAACGGGAGAACAGATGGTTGCTGTTCCCGTTGCATTTCTCAGGAAAAACGGTAGATGGTTGCATTTCTATAGTCGATTAGATTCACCCATTCACAAACCACGGGCAGCAGAGGAAACCACGCAAGGCCAACCAACCAATCTCACTGCTAATTCAGTTGTCTTGCTCGAGGACACTTTGGCACTAAAGCCCTGACCAACACCAAACGGTCACCATGCAACTCCTTGGGTCCAAACCAAGGGGCCAGTGAGGCACTCCAACGTTGAAGCACTGCAGGGCCCTAGTGGTAAGAGGAAGGACTGCAGGCGGACCCGTGGATTCATGAGGAGGAAACCCCGTGCGGCAGCTGGGCTTTAACATTGAGCGCTCGGTTGCACTTCCGCATTTGGGCACCAAAATTTGGCGAAAAAAGGCGGAAAATAGACGGTCCTTCCGGGTGCTTCAAAACGCCACTGAGCAACTTCCACTGACATGAATAGCGGGGAGGGGGCGGAGCTTCGCGCCAGATCAGTCTCTATCCTTTTAAAACTCTATGGTCCAAACGGTTGCAATGAGTTAACGCTAAAAACCGCCTCGACCCTTTGCCCGAAACCGCGTGGTTTAGGGCTTAACCCATTCTGAACGGGAACCCATTTTGGTGTCAGCATCATGTCGTGCTTTATAGCTATTGAAAAATAGCAGACCTACAAGCTCGTATCGCGCCACCGAGTGGCGCGCTACGAGCTTGTAGGTCTGCTATTTTTTGAAAAATCGAAGAACGACTGACATTTTTAGAATCTGATCTCAGGTCAGAATGGGTTAATCAGACCAGTGTGTGTCCAGTGGAAACCTCGTATGAATCTGATCTCAGGTCAGAATGGGTTCATCAGACCAGTGTGTGTCCAGTGGAAAACCTCGTATGAATCTGATCTCAGGTCAGAATGGGTTAAAAACTACACCGCGGTGATAAAGCCATCACCAAAAACTGGAGTATGTCTGCCTGCAGCAGCCTGCAGTGTGCAGCCTGCAGCGTGCAGTGTGCAGCCTGCAGCGTGCAGCCTGCAGCCTGCAGTGTGCAGCGTGCAGCCTGCAGCGTGCAGCCTGCAGCGTGCAGCCTGCAGCCTGCAGCCTGCAGCGTGCAGCCTGCAGCCTGCAGCGTGCAGCCTGCAGCGTGCAGCCTGCAGCATGCAGCCTGCAGCGTGCAGCCTGCAGCGTGCAGCCTGCAGCATGCAGCCTGCAGCGTGCAGCCTGCAGTGTGCAGCCTGCAGCGTGCAGCGTGCAGCCTGCAGCCTGCAGCCCATGAAGCTCGGCTGAGGTGAACAGAGAGCCTGTGATGTGAAACAGTGTTTGTTTTTGGCATCAAATTTCTATTTTAGTTTTTAGTCTTTGTCTTTTGAATAGTTTTCATTTAGTTTTAGTCACATTTTAGTCACCGGGAATGTTTTATTGTTAGTCTATAGTTTTAGTCGACTAAATGTCATGAGATTTTAGTCGACTAAATCTACAGGTGATTTAGTCGACTAAAATGTATTTTGGCGGGCCTTGATGCCGTCGTAATGACTGTTTTTACATTTGTTGAAAATAGCCGATCTACAAGCTCACAACGCGTCGCGCTGCGACGCGTTGTGAGCTTGTAGATCGGCTATTTTCAGCATGCAACCAAGTGTAAAATGACTTATACTGGATCTCTTGTCCACTAGTCCCTTCCTACACCGACGGCGGACAACAAGTCGAGTATCAGCCGATAACGTTTTGTCCGGTTAATCGGTGCCTCCCTACCGGTACCAAGACCGGTACCAGGACCGGTACCAGGGACCAAAGAAAGTAAACACACACACACACACACACAGGGTCTTTCTGAGGGCGTCCTTGGGAGCTGGACCCCATGCAGTTGATGTGCATCATGACATGATCTAACCTGCTACAGAGAGCTTGGCTCACTCCCATTTAGACGAGAATGGCAGCATTGAAAAAGGTCACTCCTCACAACAGAACAAGCCATAGCAACAACAAACCAACTGTGATCAAGCCAGCAGATGAAGGCTCCTGTATAAGTAATTATGGACAGACGCCAATACCTGTTGGAAGGTGAGAGACAGCTCAACAACCAGGATCATTATAGGCAATTAGACCAACCAATTTACATACACACGCCTGTAAAGGCCAAAGCCATCATAAACAGACTGAGAAAAAAAGCACATAAACGCCAAACAACAACAGTATCTACTCTGACAGGACACTCTACCAGCCAGGATATTTGATCTTTTACCAAAACTCTTAACCATCGTTAAAGGACCACTTCACCACTTTTCAACCTATCTTCATATAATAGATCCTCACTAAAACTCTTGAAAGAAATTGCGCAATCTTTTTCTACTCAGTCTGTGTCTCATAGGAGGGCTGTGGGCAGTTTAGAAACCGTCTTCCAGTGACATCATCGATGGGTAATACAAGCTAATAAAAACTGCAGGCTTTCTAGTCCTGAAAAGTTGCAATGCAAAAATTGAAGCCATCGTTCTCACGATAATGAAAATCTAAACATTTTTGTAAAAAAATCTTGTTTAAGAAAAAATCTGTCTAATGATGATGTCACTGGAAGACGGTTTCTAAACTGGCCACAGCCCTCCTATGAGACACAGACTGAGTAGAAAAAAATTGTGCCATTTTATCATGATTATTAGTGAGGACCTATTATATGAAGATAGGTTGAAAAGTGGTGAAGTGGTCCTTTAAGACGTGCCAGACGTGGCGGGTTAAGACTGAGGTTAGGGTTAAATACGTTCAGCCGCATAAGGCTGACCGTAGGGCCAACACCTACGGACGCACCCCGACACCAGCGCTGCAAAAATAGACAGATCTACAAGCTCTCAACGCGTAGCGAACAGCGCTGCAAAAACAGGCAGGACGCGACACGTTGGAGAGCTTGTAGATCAGCAGCAGCATGGAAGCCGGCGCTACGAGCCTCCAACGGTGCGCGGAGGCAAGACTTCTCCGGGGAGAAGTTACTAGTTACTAGTTATGACGTTCCCACACGTCCTTCGGTCTAAATGGGTTAACCCATTCTGACCTGAGATCAGATTCTATAAATGTCTTCTACATCCTGACAGTTTTCTGAAAAAGCTATGTTTCTATGTCAGTCGTTCTTCGATAAAAAAAAAATAGCAGACCTACAAGCTCGTAGCGCGCCACTCGGTGGCACGCTACGAGCTTGTAGATCTGCTATTTTACAATAGCTAAAGCATAACATAATGCTAACACCCCAAAGGGGTTCCCGCCCCAAAATGGGTAAATGTACAAATTAAATCACGTAGATACATCGGTAAGCGCCACCGTCGTTTTTACCGATTACGCCGACGGCGGACAACAAGTCGAGTATCAGCCGATAATAACGTTTTGGCCCGGTTAGTCGCTGCCTCCCTACCGGTACCAGGACCGGTACCAGGACCAGTAAACACACACACACACAGGGCCTTTCTGAGCTGGATCCCATGCAGTTGGTGTGCATCATGACATGATCTAACCTGCTACAGAGAGCTGGCAGCATTGGAAAAGGTCACTCCATTTTCACACCCCTCAAGAAATCTCTTTAGCAAAAAAAAACAAAACAACACACGTGTGAACTGAGTGGTGCAAAGATTGTGGAAGCAAAGATTTGAGTTAAAAACGTTTAACTTCTTTTACGACTTCTCCGCGCTAAAAACGCACGTCTCATTGAAAATGAACTATAGGCACATTTTATCGTTCCATAGCTATGTATGAGTATGACGATAGGTTCACACGTGTTATTGTATATTTTTGAGGGCCTCCTGCAGTTCAGCCATTAGTGTAGATTTCCGTCTGACACAAACTAAATAAAATTCCCCATCGACAATGAATGGAGAATTTACACCATATTATGTGTCTGAGCAAATAGACGTTACGTTATACATCATGATGTTATACGATGATGAGAGCGCCCCTCACTTCACACTTTGAGGGGCACGAGCCCCTCCTATACACCTGAGATCAGATTCTACAAATGTCTTCTACATCCTGACAGTTTTCCATTCTGACCTGAGATCAGATTCTAAAAATGTCTTCTACATCCTGACAGTTTTCTGTAAAAGCTATGTTTCTATGTCAGTCTTTCTTCGCTTTAAAAAAAATAGCAGATAGCACCTAGATCTGCTATTTTAGCTAAAGCATAACATAATTGCTAACACCAAAACGGGTTCCCGTTCAGAATGGGTTAATGTTTGTCTTTAGTTCAATGTTTGTGTTGTAAACGCCAGTGACAATGAAGGGAAAATGTACGTCATAATGTGTCATTTATGTCTTCAACATCCTGACAGTTTTCTGAAAAAGCTATGTTTCTATGTAAAAAATAGCAGACCTACAAGCTCGTAGATCTGCTATTTTTCAATAGCTAAAGTATAACATATTGCTAACACCAAAAAAGGTTCTCGCCCAGAATGGCTTAATTGACACGATTGGAATTCAAAATGGGGGGAGGGAGAAAAACGTGAGCCAGGTAGGGTGGATGTGTGAATGACGTCAGACTTTGGCGCTCTATAAAACTCTCCATGTCAGCGCGCCTTAGTTCCTGCTGACTCTAGCAGATGACCAACAGCCCAGATGACTAAAATGTGACTAAAAGCAAATGAAAACTATTCAAGAGACTACAACTAAAGTAGATATGCTGCCAAAGACCACACCGCTCCTTTTGGTGTTTTAAGCGTCGTTATACTTTAGCCATTGAAAAATAGCAGATCTACAAGCTCATAGCTTAATAACTTAACTGAGTGCCGCGCTTGTAGGTCTGCTATTTTAGAAAAAACGTGAAAATGTGGCACACATCTTTGAATATAGGCCTATATTCTTTCACAGCCAAAGTTTTTAACTAAAATCTTTGCTTCTGGGCAGGGGGGGGGTCCCTGGAACATCATATTTTCAGATGGGGGTCGGCGGCCAATTACATATAATCTCGGGTGTCCTTGACATGAAAATGTTTGATAACCACTGACATAGGATTTTTCAGAAAACTGTCAGGATTTAGAAGACATTTGTATAATCGTTCCCAGGTCAAAATGGGTTAAATTTGTAATCGTAACAGCTCTAATAGAGCACAGAAGTCCTGGCATAACTCACTCATCCCTTCGATTCCCCTGGTTCTAAAGTCCTGACGTAACTCGCTCATCCCTTCGATTCCCCTGGTTCTAAAGTCCTGACGTAACTCGCTCATCCCTTCGATTCCCCTGGTTCTAAAGTCCTGACGTAACTCGCTCATCCCTTCGATTCCCCTGGTTCTAAAGTCCTGACGTAACTCGCTCATCCCTTCGATTCCCCTGGTTCTAAAGTCCTGACGTAACTCGCTCATCCCGACGATTCCCCTGGTTCGCGGAAGTAATTTCTCTATGGAGAATAACATGGGGTGATCTTAATATCGTCTACTATTTTGTGATCCAAACATAAACAAGCTGCCTCGGCGTTATTGTTAGGGAGGTGTCTCTGTATCGTTATATTGTCAGGGAGGTGTCTCTGTATCGTTATATTGTCAGGGAGGTGTCTCTGTATCGTTATATTGTCAGGGAGGTGTCTCTGTATCGTTATATTGTCAGGGAGGTGTCTCTGTATCGTTATATTGTCAGGGAGGTGTCTCTGTATCGTTATAGTCAGGGAGGTGTCTCTGTATCGTTATATTGTCAGGGAGGTGTCTCTGTATCGTTATATTGTCAGGGAGGTGTCTCTGTATCGTTATATTGTCAGGGAGGTGTCTCTGTATCGTTATAGTCAGGGAGGTGTCTCTGTATCGTTATATTGTCAGGGAGGTGTCTCTGTATCGTTATATTGTCAGGGAGGTGTCTCTGTATCGTTATATTGTCAGGGAGGTGTCTCTGTGTCGTTATATTGTCAGGGAGGTGTCTCTGTATCGTTTGCAACAGTCAGTCACTCATATATGATACAGTCTGCTTCTAGCGAAAATCTAACTAATTCAGCAGCAGTAACATTAGCGTTTTCTCTCAGTCAGTTGATGCTTCATATCCATATGAGTGAAACGGCCGGGATGACATGTTTATTTTTCAAACACAGTTCTTATATGAGGCGATCTAAAATCCTCCTATGGGGATTATAATGCAAATAAAAAGTACATGAACCTGTGGATTTGCGCCCTCTACCGATATTGACGTCAGACTTCTATTACAACCACAGCAAAACCAAATAAGACAGAGGACAGACAAACACAACCCACTCGTACCTTCGTGTCTTCAGACAGAGGACAGACAAACACAACCCACTCGTACCTTCGTGTCTTCAGTCCAGATGGTTGAATGTCTCCGTCCGTCCCCTCCTCTGCCAGCCTGCAGAGACAACGGCCCAATTTCACTTTACAATTCATTCATTCATTTATATCTGATCTACCAGCAGATCACAAAGGCTGTGCAGGTAGATCGCATGACATGACCCTAAAAAGATATTATTTAAATGTAAAAAAATGGTAAATGTAATGTTAACCCATTCTGACCTGAGATCAGATTCACACGAGGTTTCCGCCGGACACACACACTGGTCTGATGAACCCATTCTGACCTGAGATCAGATTCTAAAAATGTCAGTCGCTCTTCGATTTAAAAAAAATAGCAGACCTACAAGCTCGTATCGCGCCACTCGGTGGCGCGATATGAGCTTGTAGATCTGCTATTTTTAAATAGCTAAAGCATAACATGATGCTGACACCAAACATGGGTGCCCGGTCAGAATGGGTTAAATGGTGCATTTATATAGCACCTTTATCCAAGGCGCTTTACATAGATTGTGCATTACATTCACCCATTCACACATACGCAGAGTCTTGCTCAAGGACACTTCGACACTAACTCTGGGGGAGCCCACATGGGGTTCGAACTGGCAACCTTGTACGGTTATACCATCCGGCCACTCTACCGCTGAACCACCGCCGCCCCCAGTGTAAAACACTTGTAGTAAAGGTGACTTGATTGATTGACATAAAAAAGGGTCTGTCAGCTGAAACCCCCAATGCAGTACTTTGTTTTCAAAGGGTTTTCAAAGGGTCTGTCAGCTGAAACCCCCAATGCAGTACTTTGTTTTCAAAGGGTTTACAAAGGGTCTGTCAGCTGAAACCCCCAATGCAGTACTTTGTTTTCAAAGGGTTTTCAAAGGGTCTGTCAGCTGAAACCCCCAATGCAGTACTTTGTTTTCAAAGGGTTTACAAAGGGTCTGTCAGCTGAAACCCCCAATGCAGTACTTTGTTTTCAAAGGGTTTTCAAAGGGTCTGTCAGCTGAAACCCCCAATGCAGTACTTTGTTTACAAAGGGTCTGTCAGCTGAAACCCCCAATGCAGTACTTTGTTTTCAAAGGGTTTTCAAAGGGTCTGTCAGCTGAAACCCCCAATGCAGTACTTTGTTTACAAAGGGTTTTCAAAGGGTCTGTCAGCTGAAACCCCCAATGCAGTACTTTGTTTTCAAAGGGTTTTCAAAGGGTCTGTCAGCTGAAACCCCCAATGCAGTACTTTGTTTACAAAGGGTCTGTCAGCTGAAACCCCCAATGCAGTACTTTGTTTTCAAAGGGTTTTCAAAGGGTCTGTCAGCTGAAACCCCCAATGCAGTACTTTGTGTTCAAGTATTTTATCACAAACGACATTACAAAGTTATAAAGAAAACCCTAGATTTGTCTTATAGCCCCCTCAGGTACATTGTTTATTGTTTAACCCATTCTGAACGCGAACCCGTTTTGGTGTTGGCATTATGTTATGCTTTAGCTATTTAAAAATAGCAGATCTACAAGCTCATAGCTCGTAGCTTGTAGGTCTGCTATTTTTGAAAAATCGAAGAATGACTGACATTTTTTAGAATCTGATCTCAGGTCAGAATGGGTTAATCAGACCAGTGTGTGTGTCCAGTGGAAACCTCGTATGAATCTGATCTCAGGTCAGAATGGGTTAACTATTTTCAGCAATTGGATTTATTTATTTTTGGTGAGTAGATCTTGTTGAGTTTGTCAAGTAACTCTAAAGTTAAAAAATAATGTCTGGGCTACATTATAATTAATAACTTAAATAACTTATCCAAATGTTGGGCAAACGCCTGTTAACAATTCAGTCCAGATCCATTCATCAATTTAATTTATGACCCAATCATAACTGCCTATTGTGAAAAGTCATGCATAATAAGACAAGTACAACACAAAGCACACACACACAAATAATATTGTTTTACCTTATTGTCAACAAGCATTCGCTTTAATCCAAACTTTGATATGTTGAATGACTGTCAATCCTGTCAGCCTGCAAGAGACAATGGACAAAATGCATTTTTACTAAAGAGCACAGCTATGAAGTCAATTACATTAATTCATATTAATTAATATTATATAAATGAATAAAGAGCAAAGCTATGAAGTAAATTACATTTGTGAATACACCAGATGACCAGAAGAACGATGGTTTTACCCCATTTAGACCTGAGTTAAAAACATTCACTTTGAAAGAATATATATTATTCAAAGATGTGCGCCACATTTTTACGATTTTTCAAAAATAGCAGACCTACAAGCTCATAGCGTGCCACCAAGTGCCGCGCTATGATCTTGTAGATCTGCTATTTTTTGAAAAATCGTAAAAACGTGGGCAAATCTTTGAATATATATATATTCTTTTACAGCGAACGTTTTTAACTCAAACTTTGCTTCTGGAGGGGTCCCTGGCTTTGCCTAAAGCAAAGCAGCTTTTTGCTTTTACGGCCGACAGCGTGGGACAAACTCCCACTGTACCTTCGACACGCAGCCTCTATGGACATTTTTAAAGCTCAGCTCAAGACCCACTTCTACAGCATTGCTTTTAATTGATCTTTTAATTGTTTTGTTATTCATGTCCTCACTGTATTGCATTACAACTGCTATTATTATTTTATGTTTTATGCCTTGCTTTTCTTTTCTTCTCCATTGCTCTGTAAAGCACTTTGAGCTGCATTTCATGTCATGAAAGGTGCTATACAAATAAAGTTTTATTATTATTATTATTAGAACTTAAAATACACTCAGGTGTATTCCTGGTCTCTAAACTGCCTCTCCCTGGCCAGCCGGGGCGCCTGATGGAGGGGAAAGGAACTGGTTGGAATAACGTGTTCCTCCCACACGCTACGTCCAACCAGGGAATCTCCTCCCTGTCAGGTGTAAAGGAGCAACTTGGACACTCAAGGCCTATTCATAGTCTGGATTTTCGGTGATGAGGTGACCACCGCTCCGGTGGTGAGCTGACCACCGGAGCTGAAATAACGTTGAGCGGTGGTGAGTAAAAACAGAGAGAAGGGCTGGAGCGGTGCCGGTGGTTTGATCTTCACCGCGGCTCGTGACGTCATGTTGTAGTTCGGTGGTCACCCCACCACCGAAAATCCAGACTATGTATGAGCCTTCAGGCATGAAGGAAGCATGAGTTCAAGTCCGTTGCTTTCCCCTTGTCCCCCATATATGGGGACTAGGTTGGTCTCCCCTTGTCCCCCATATATGGGGACTAGGTTGGTGGAGGGTGTGTAGAGCCCAGGATCACATTAGATGATTGACACAGGGGTGAAAAATGGGTTACAAAATCGTGGGATAAGAAATAAATATATAAAAAAAGAATACACTCAGGTTTCACTTTTAGCAGGTTTAAAAAGGTTAACCTACACCTGTAGGGGTTAACCCATTCTGAACGGGCACCCATTTTGGTGTCAGCATCATGTTATGCTTTAGCTATTTAAAAATAGCAGATCTACAAGCTCATATCGCGCCACCGAGTGGCGCGATACGAGCTTGTAGGTCTGCTATTTTTGAAAAATCGAAGAGCGACTGACATTTTTTAGAATCTGATCTCAGGTCAGAATGGGTTCATCAGACCAGTGTGTGTCCAGTGGAAACCTTCGTATGAATCTGATCTCAGGTCAGAATGGGTTAACTTCACCTGCCCCAGCAACCCCAGCGGCCAATGGTTTATTTACAAATGCTAAAACCTGTGTTCTTATCGTTAGGCGCCAGAAGGAACTAAAGCTGTCCAGCTAGTGATTCCTCTTCAAAAATCTTAGTCTGCACTTATTTTGCAAAAGCAGGAAGATTTCACTTGAAACTAAGCAGTTTTCATTTTGTTAGCACTTTGTACACTTTGAGCTTGATATTGATCTATCTATATAAAATGGAACTATAGCATGTTATTTTATTTTAGACAGATGCCAGGTGCGTTTCTTGTTCACCTGGCATCCTATACGTTGGATAGTTGAGCCCCCCCCCCCCCCCCCCCCCACACACACACACACACACACACACACACACACACACACACACACACGCACAGTTGCAAAGTGGTTCCTATCGCTTTGAATCAATACAAATCTAGGAAATGCCACAAATGAAAATAGTCAATCTACAAGCTTGTGGCACATTGTGATGGGCCACTTTCACTAGCTCGGGTACGAGGCCAAATGTCTAAAATGTCCCTTTGGGGTCTTTTCACCTGAAACGTTTGGGAACCGGACTGATATGCTAGGTCCTTGGTTTACCTGTGATCCTATAGTTTACTGAGACGCTACACTGTCTCTCTGCATTCTATGATCCTATAGTTTACTGTCTCTCTGCATTCTATGATCCTATAGTTTACTGAGATGCTACACTGTCTCTCTGCATTCTATGATCCTATAGTTTACTGTCTCTCTGCATTCTATGATCCTATAGTTTACTGTCTCTCTGCATTCTATGATCCTATAGTTTACTGTCTCTCTGCATTCTATGATCCTATAGTTTACTGTCTCTCTGCATTCTATGATCCTATAGTTTACTGAGACGCTACACTGTCTCTGCATTCTATGATCCTATAGTTTACTGAGACGCTACACTGTCTCTCTGCATTCTATGATCCTATAGTTTACTGTCTCTCTGCATTCTATGATCCTATAGTTTACTGAGACGCTACACTGTCTCTCTGCATTCTATGATCCTATAGTTTACTGAGACGCTGCACTGTCTCTCTGCATTCTATGATCCTATAGTTTACTGAGACGCTACACTGTCTCTCTGCATTCTATGATCCTATAGTTTACTGAGACACTACACTGTCTCTCTGCATTCTATGATCCTATAGTTTACTGTCTCTCTGCATTCTATGATCCTATAGTTTACTGAGACGCTACACTGTCTCTCTGCATTCTATGATCCTATAGTTTACTGTCTCTCTGCATTCTATGATCCTATAGTTTACTGAGACGCTACACTGTCTCTCTGCATTCTATGATCCTATAGTTTACTGAGACGCTACACTGTCTCTCTGCATTCTATGATCCTATAGTTTACTGAGACACTACACTGTCTATCTGCATTCTATGATCCTATAGTTTACTGAGACGCTACACTGTCTCTCTGCATTCTATGATCCTATAGTTTACTGAGACGCTACACTGTCTCTCTGCATTCTATGATCCTATAGTTTACTGAGACGCTACACTGTCTCTCTGCATTCTATGATCCTATAGTTTACTGAGACGCTACACTGTCTCTCTGCATTCTATGATCCTATAGTTTACTGAGACACTACACTGTCTCTCTGCATTCTATGATCCTATAGTTTACTGAGACGCTACACTGTTTCTGCATTGTGTTGTTCGCCTTGTTTACTGTAAATCGCTCTGGATAAATGCCTAAAATGTAAACAGTAATAAATGTCATTGACAGAATGCTGTTGTCCAAACCATGTCTCTCCAGGAAAGGTTTCAATAAAAGGTTAAATCAATCCTTGTGAATTAAATAAACTTTGATCTCCTCCTCTCAAAAAGCCATCTTTCTTTCACGACACCCAAACCACTACACAACAACACTGATATGATATTACTCATTTATAATGTTATTATAAGTCTTAGTTATACCTCGTGTGATTAATTAAACATTTAGGCTACAACAGAAAGTGTCCACTCTCATCTTGTCATGATGCAAAACGACGTGTGCCATCCCTCTATTGTATGACAAGTCATTTATTTATCTACTATTCTTTGTTCAGTACATTATCCATTTATAATAAGAGCACTTTAGTATTATCTAATGGTTTAAATGACAATCACACACGACACGAAGCAAGTGAGAACAGTCAGTTATGAGAAGAAGAAAGAAACACCGATATAATAAACATAATATTACCATCACACCTCGCCTTAATAAAGAGACATCATGTATCGCATGTCAAACAAATGAATAAAACACGAGAAACCAATGAACAACAACTCCATATAGTTTCACTATAATCAACTGAATTTAAACACACACATTAATCCCATTCACAACAATGACATCTGTAACTATAATGCTTTGCTCGTTAGCCAGCCTAGCTACCGTTAGCCGGAAGGTTGTTGGTCTGAAAGGGGCAACAATAACAATAATAATAATAATAGTAGTAATGCATAACGGGGAATCTAACGGTGCTATCAAACAACGGTTATTCCGCCGTTACCACAGCGCGCTAATCTGACACGATGTGGCGCGTTTTGCTGCCGAATGTGGACACAATGTAACAGTGTCTATATACTACTAGCTATAGCATGTAGCTACATGTGTACTAAGTAGGCTAGCATGTAGCTATAGGCTAGCCAAGCTAGCACAACTACTAATGGCTCCGGCTACACGGTCTAAAGATACCCTCCTCTTCTTACCAGATAAAAGATTGTTCCTTCCGTGGCTGGTTGGTTCCTTGCGTGGTTTAATTGTGTTGTATTGTATCCGTTACTATATGGCTATATACCAGCCATATAGTTGTTCTTATTTAATATCTTCCTCTCTTTCAAAATAAAAGGAGAAACAAAAGGTCTCTGAATTCTTTTGGAGGAAATTGTTTTTTTCTTGCTATTTCTTTACCAACCAACGTGCCCCGGCCGTACTAATTCCGTCTGCGCGTTAGTGTTACACAACTGCGCCGATATAACCAATAACAAGGTAGTTGGACGTCGGCAGAACCCGCCCCTCCTCCTCCTCCTTCCACGACGTTCTATCTATGGCTGTCAGTCAGTCAACAAACAACGCGATCCACCGGATCCTGGACTCACTGGACTGGAGCATCATCCGGGGAGCCAGCCAAGGAGGAGGCAGTCTCTGGTCTGGTGCCCTGGTGGCGGCCTGTGGCTACTGCAGGACGACTGCTGCTGCTGCCGGCCAGCCAGCCGGCAGGTCGGGTGCAATGGCTGCCGGAGAAGAAAGGAGAGCCTCAGTCAGTCAGTCAGTCCCTGCAGTCAGTGTCAGTCAGCCAGCCAGGTCGCTCTATCTCTGTAACATCTCATTTTAATGGATATATGAGGGGGTGCTGGGGTTGGTAAGGTATCAGATAAGTCTGTTTTCACTGCAGCCCCGCTCTTGTTGTGACAGTGCTGCGCACGTACGTACGTACGTGGACACCAAAGTGGTTGTAAAGGGTTAATGTTCTGGCTGCCTGCGTGCCTGCGTCTGCTGATCCACCATTTTGGGAGCAACAAGAACATAGAGGGAGCAAGAAGCACGCGGCAGATACAAGATGGTGCCCTTTTTTTCTCCACTGCTCTGATGTGCTGCCTGGAAGAGGGACGCTGCGGTTCTGCTGAATGCTGCACCAATTTCAAAGGGAAAAGAAATGGTATATATTCAAAATGTATATCATTATTACTTTGTTCGAAGGGCTGGGGTTAAAGGACTTAGTTGCTCAACTTTTACTCAATTGTATTCCTTAATGCATTTGATGCATTTTTTTTAACTCGGCTCAAGGCTATTTGTGCGATAGGTCCTTTGATGTTGGAACACGAGAGAAGTTTTAATCAAGTTCAAAAAAGTTTTTTAATCAAAATTCATATTGATTTTCTTTTCTCCAGATTTAGGTAATCCACAAACAGAAAAAGAGCAACTGTGGGGAAAGCATCAGTGTTTCAGTGGTTAGACACTGCCCCCCTCAGGGGGGGTTGAGGTCAGTGTTTCAGTGGTTAGACACTGCCCCCCTCAGGGGGGGTTGAGGGCTCTACAAGTCAACAATGCAAACAAACTTGATTTGTCGACTCCTTCTGTTCCGAGCATGGGTGGAGGAGCTGGGAGCTGTTCGGTTGGTATTGAGCACTGGTTCTCAAAACCTTTTAATTTCAAAGACCCCCACGGAACCAAATGGACATTGACCCGCAAGGGAACCCGTTTGGTTCCCACTCATACACTCTCAAGAGTTGCAAACCCGTAAGGGTTCTATTTGGAACCCTGAGGGTCCCCGAACCCCACTTTGAGAACCACTGGCGCAGACAAGTGGTACAGGCCAGGCCAGATTGGGCAAAATGCGACGTAATGCAGGACGGACCGACCCATTGTGCACGAGTGAACACACATGCAGAAGTGTGCATACTTCCACAGCCAGCACTGCCTTTGTTTTTTCCTACACACCGTCTCAGTCTCTGCTGTAACTATGGGTGCCTTTGAGCTGGTAGAGAAAAAGCACTTTGACCTCCACTGCAGAGACTCAGGGTCACATCAGTGAACTTTGACAATTTGCAGGTGACAAGGTGTGGCAGAGTAGCTCTGCCTGAAGCCTAACAGCTACTGTTCTCAAGGGGGAGGGATTTCCTTTGGGGGGGGGGGGGGGAGGGGGAGTTAGAACCTTTTGGTGTTAAATTGGTACAGTGACCCGGATTGGTTTTCAAGAGCATTCATTTATCCCTGACTGGCTGGGGGGGTGGGGTGGGGTGGCGTGGGGGGGGCTTAGTGATAGATGTGTTTGGCTTCTCACGCGAATCTCTAATGTTACAAAGGCAGCAGTGTGCATGTTCTTGCACTGGCGACTCCTGCTGGTCGGTGGAGGGAGGTGCCTGTTCAATGAGGGAAACTCTGTGTACATCACAGGAAGAGACGGTTGACACCGCCCCCTGCCCAGCTGTGCACAGGGTTGGCAGCGACCACCGTACACAGAGAATTGGCTCTGTCTCCAACCCCACCCACTGATTGGCTCTGTCCCCAACCCCACCCACTGCAGGAAATGGAGAGGAACTAGGAAAGAATACCCCCAAAAAAGAGCAATTTAGCACCCTTTGGTTGCCAACGCACAGGAAACGGTAGTTATCGTTATCGTTATTCTTTCAACAGGAGTCTGAAGGAAAGTTCCTGGCCGCCACTGTGGAGACTGGGATTTGAACCCTCAAACGGTGCATCAGGCACTCCAACAACCAATAGGCTGTGTTTTCGTGGATGAGCAGCCAATCAGGGAGGGTGATCTGAGGGGGGTGTGGCTTGGTCGGTAGGAGGGTGATCTGAGGGGGGTGTGGCTTGGTCGGTAGCAGGGTGATCTGGGACGGGGGCGTGGCTTGGTGGGTAGGAGGGTGAGATCTGGGGTGGGGGCGTGGCTTGGTGGGTAGGGGGGGGGGGATCTGGGGCTGGGGCGTGGCTTGGTGGTTTAGGAGGGTGATCTGAGGTGGGTGTGGCTTGGTGGGTAGGAGAGGCCGCCTGGTGATCAGGTCACCGGTTCGCCTCCCCGTCTGCCGATTCTTGTCAAGTGTCCTTGAGCAAGATACTTAACCCCTAACAGCTTGCCGCTGAGCGCTCATCATGACCATCTGAGCAGCCATCAGCTGGGTGAAGCTGAAACCTTTCCCCCAATGGTCATCCCATCCCAACCCCATCTCTGTTGCTGCTCTAGCAACTCCTACAGGCCGATGGGGGCACCTTCAGCCGAGAGCAGAATTGGGAAGTGCAGCATTATGTGTTATCCCAGCAAAACTGCTGTCAGGCGGGGGAAACAGTGGCTGGAGATGTCTCACGTAACGGAAGAGACTTGGTTGTCCACTCTACATCCTACCCAAGACCAACGAGTAGGGGTCACAGAGAGTGATAGTGATTACACCGGGTATCAAAAAGAAAAATAATGCCAGCATGTACACTGGAAGCCATCAGCATTGAATTCATTAAAAGATAAAGGTTTAATCTTTCTCAAGATAAACTGGGAATTGGGAAATGTCATAATGACAAATTTGGAGAAAAGGAAAAAAACAAAACATGAAGAAATGAAAAAGGACAATTTAAATTGGTTATTGTGGTCTGACATGATCATATGTACAGGTGGAATGTCAGGGGGTGGGGTGGGGGGGGGGGATGGGATGTACTTGAGCACAGCAAAATTCCTGTGTAACTGACATACCTAAAAATGTGTGTAAAGGCCTTTATTGCACTCAAAGCAGCAGTGACTTTCTGAAGAGACATGTTACAGCTCTTAAGGATTTCTCTCTCTATTTCCTTCCCAACGTGGTCGAGACAGATGGCCACCCACCCAAGAGCCTAGACTTTCTTCTTTAGTTTTCCTCTTACCTCCGTCACCTTAATGCTTGCTCATGGGGAAAACATTGGGTCTCTCTGCTCTACAATACACAGATAAATGTCCTGAGACCTAAATTGAAGTTACAGTTGAATTAAACAGCAGTTGAGGCACAGTGACAGGTGCATGATCCCAAAGGTTGCCGGTTCGAATCCACATACTTTTAGGAAAATCCGGGCTATAGGTGCAATTCTTCCACGCCCTAATTTTCTGCTGAGATGCTCAATCGAGGAAAATGACCAATTGTTCCAACAGATCTGGGCAGAGATTAGTAAACACTAGTCAGCTCCCAGGTGCCAAGCTTGAAATACTCCAAGCCTCCACTTGAAACAGTGGCGATGTGGTTGAATCGCGCAGAACAGGTCGGGAGACCGATTCACAAGGTGAATTCACAAGGCTTCGTGGTCGTCACCTGTAGTTGGTCAAATGTCATACGTTGAGTAGGAGAACGGGGCTGCAAGCATTCTTCACCAGAAGAAGTAATCGCTTTGTTGTGCAAAACTGGAGGCGACCCGTCGATGCAGTTGGAATTAAATCACTGTCAGTCTTTGTGGGTGTGGTCAGTTGACACGGTCTGTTTTGTCCTTAATGCTACCTTATGCAAACATTCATAAAACATTCATAACAAAGCTATTACGATATATCGGGCAGAGGGGTTATGTTTCCACTAGATCAGGACGGTAGGACAGTGCATAGAGGGCAGAGAACATTTGATGCAGGCCACACCCAAGGGGCCAGCTAGGCACTCCAATGTTGAAGCGCTGGGCCCTAGTGCTAAGAGGAAGGACTGCAGGCGGACCCGTGGATTCTTGAAGAGGAAACCCCGTGCAACCGAGCGCTCAATGTTAAAGCCCAGCTGCACTTCCGCATTTGGGCACCAAAATCTGGTGCCCAAATGCTGAATCGGCGAAAAAAGGCGGAAGTAGACGGTCCTTCCGGGTGCTTCAAAACGCCACTGAGCAACTTCCACTGACATGAATAGCGGAGGGGGCGGAGCTTCGCGCCAGATCAGTCTCTATCCTTTTAATACTCTATGGCCACACCTAGCTTGGGTTTCATTTAACCCTTTGTCTACCCTCCCATGTCGAATCATCAGAATGAATGATCCTTCAATCACAAGATCAGAACTTCTTGACAGTACCCGAATAGTCATCGCATGCTTGTTAGCCTAGCCCTAGCATTAGTAGGTAGGCTAATCAGTCGAGCTAGCATACGTTAGCATAAGCCATAACCAAGGGATAAGTCGCCTGACCATGGGCAGCTATTCTATGCAGTTAGGGTTGGGGGTAAAAATCGTCAAGTCTTTAGTGGCTAAGAGAGTTCAGGTTGTGATTGGACCGGACATTTGATTTACATACAATCTGTTCACTTATGTTGTCAAACGGGGCACAGGGTAGTGTAGCTAAGGACTTCTCGTTCTTAACAAGAGCTAAGGGTAGCGTAGATGTGGCTGACTTTCTCCAAGGCTGAGGCTCAATCTTGAAAGGTTGATTAAAAGTTTAGTTAAGTTTAGAGTATGGACCTGGAAAGGGTGTTTGAGAGAATGATGTCAGCATTGACTGAAGTCAGGTTCCATCTAGCCATGACCGGGCAACTATCTCTCAACTAGCATAGCAGCTAGCTGAAGGTGGTTTCATCATTCCTCATGGAAGGTAAATAGGTTGTTACTGACCCATCATTAGTTAAAACGTTCACACAGGATAAGAGTGAATTGTTGTGGTTCAACACATTGAACCATTTGAAGGCCGAAGATGGCTTCATCAGCATTTTACATCGGGACTCCAAAAGGACCAAATCAGCTACAAGAGTAGAAAGTTGAACGTAGAAGCACTGGTCTTTTTGGATTGCAGTTGTAAAGTGGGTGAGATTATTTGAGGTTTAGGTTGGCTTTGATTCAAGAAGACAAGAATATAGGCAATAAACACCATCGTTGCATTAGGATTAGATCATTTGGGAGTTGGGATCAACATGTAACTGTCTGTATCACCCAGACAGATTTGCATTGTTAATTACTTATACCAAGATAGCCAATCCTATACTTCACCATTAGTACAACGATTGGAATTAAGACCTACTTTTGGAGATGCCCACATGTAAAATGGTAAATGGTGCATTTATATAGCGCCTTTATCCAAGGCGCTTTACATAGATTGTGCATCAATTCACCCATCCATACACTGATGGCGGCGGAAACCATGCAAGGCACCAACCAGCACATCACGAGCAATTTGGGGTTCAGTGTCTTGCTCAAGGACACTTCGACACAAACTCTGGGGGAGCCCAAAGGGTTCGAACTGGCAACCTTGCGGTTACCATCCAGCCACTCTACCCCTGAGCCACCGCCGCCCCATGTCACACAGATACAGGAAATCACTCGAATTTGGTACTCTTGTCAGGTTGAACCATAGAGTATAAAAAGGATAGAGACTGATCTGGCGCGAAGCTCCCCCCCCCCCCCCCCCCCCCCCGCTATTAATGTCAGTGGAAGTTGCTCAGTGGCGTTTTGAAGCACCCTATTTCCGCCTTTTTTCGCCGATTCAGCATTTGGGCATCACATTTTGGTGCCCAAATGCGGAAGTGCAACCGAGCGCTCAATGTTAAAGCCCAGATGCACGGGGTTTCCTCGTCATGAATCCACGGGTCCGCGACCGTCCGCCTGCAGTCCTCCCTCTTACCACTAGGGCCCAGCGCTTCAACGTCGGAGTGCCTCACTGGCCCCTTGGGTTGAACCTGGTTGAGGCCACTTCCAACTTTCATAAAGCCTTTTGCATCTACCACTCAGCGCTGAAGTCACCAGAGATTCCGCCATCTTTGCTGCTGGAAACTCTACAAGATTGGTTTGCACAGTAACACAATCCATGCCTTTCTTGGGAAACATACACCAAGAGTTGAGTTACAGCAGTTGATAGCATTGCACAACCAACTGCAAACAAAATGAATGAGCAAATGAGCTTTACTGGCATGAGATAACAAAACGTTGACATTGCCTCTGATTGGCCTACCGAAGTCGAAGTCCTTCTGTGACGCCTGCATCCGCAAAAGCTTGCTTCTCTGTTTCTGTCTCATCGGAATGAAGCAGAAATGACCCAAAATAAATCTTCAAAGATGATCTTTATAGGTGGATGAACCATGCATCTTAAGAGTGCTGTGCCTAATTGCACATCATAGCTTTGACTGACAGGGATCATAAGCCACAATAAGTCCACCTGTGTTCGGCTAGGGAATGGGATGTCCTATCTGATAGAACCACAGCATAGTAGGCCTATAAACCAGTGGGGAGATCCGAGATAGATGTCTTATATACAGTAGTGGGTCCTGAGATTCCTGATTGAAGCCAAAGAGATTTTTCATAACAAGAGACGAATCCCATAGTAACCTAAGTGCCTCCACCATTTTGGAGTGGTGACGTAACTTTCGGTTGCTTTGAAAAAGTCAGGGTGCATGTAGATGCGCCATCTAGTGGTGATCAAAACAATATATATACTGAGTTGTAGAATTTATATGTTGAAGCACGTACAGCACATGATAAACCATGCACCAACTCAACAACCTTTAGGAAGAAAAGGTTTTGCCTGTAAAAAGCATGACTGTGACAGGAGCAGTGAACTAGATCCAACACAGACCAGGTGTTCACGTTAACTCTCTGGGTAGGCAGAGTGTCAAAGCAGTGCACCCCTACACCGAGGAAAGACGAGACAGATACGATTAGCCAACCATAAAAACCCTGCTTACACCGTACGGCATGGCAATAACATGCATCCTGGCCAGGCTAAAGGAGTGTACGTTAGTCAGATATATTGTCAACTGTTTATGCATTCTGAATAAAAAAAAAACGCTTTCTTACAACCCAAACGTTAAACTAAACACTATACCCCATTCATTATGCTGTTGTCTTTCCTTTTACCGGTCCCATTTGTTTTGTGAAGGCGGCACAGGGACTTCAAAGCAACATAAGGGCATATCCAATCCATCACAATCAAAAAATTGGTCTTACACAGTTTTCATTCTGGAAAAAGTGGCATTTTCTGTGAAAGGTATTTTGCCCAATAATAACTATCAATATACACTGCATTTGTGTTGTGTCTTGTTATCAATGTGGTCAAACCCATCACCCATGTCCACTTCCAGAGGTAGTTATTTAAAGGGATTGTGACATTTTAAAAAAGGTTTTGGAATTGTTCTTTTTTTAGGTTTTCTAATCTCAATTGCACCCAAAAAACATGAACTTTTAACATTCAGTAGATTTTCTGTGATCTGGGGTTTTCTGGCTCAAACAGAGACTGTCTGATTTGCCGGCAGTAAGTGACATCACTTACTGCAAATCCCATATATGTCAATGGGATTTGCCAGCAGATGTCACAGTTTCACTGTGTTGCCTGTTTTCATTGTAGCTCAAAAGGCCCAAAAAAACCCAAAGAAAACTTCAGACCACAGAAAATCCACTGAATGTTCAAAGTTCAGGTTTTTTGGGTGTAATTGAGGTCATAAAACCTAAAAGAAAAAAGAAAAAGAAATGAAAATGCATGTCATAAAACCTTTAAGTGTGATCAGTGCTTCTGTGTGGTGGATGCATTTAAGAGGAAAGGGGGACCAGTCTAAAGGGGAAAGTCAAACCTGAAAGGTTACTTAGCTGTGGTCCATATAGTAGTTAAAAGGGCTTCTCCTCAACACTATGCGGCTTTCGGGCCTCTGCGCACGCATCACACACAGGCTGCAACAGCCTGTCAACTTCAGTAAGAAAAGATAAAAAGTACACTTTCGCTACTCACAAATACAAAGGCTGTTTTGTGGAGATGGGAACATCTGGGAACACTCTTGAGAGTCCCACCTCATGTCTAAAATATACCTTTTGGCCAACATGTAAAATCATCCACCGGGCGGAGACACTCCTCCTGGTTGAGCGATGTTTTTACGCCTCCCACGTTGCAGAGCCAAATAGCACTACAGTCGACAGGCCCATATAGCACTGAGGAGAAGTCCTTCTAACGCTTTATATGGACCAAAACTAAAGGCCACTGAACCAGAACCACCAGAACCACCACCGTAACTCCCACTTCTCATTATGCATTCAGCTGTATGCATCTATACCGGGCGGCCGTGGCTCAGGAGGTAGAGCAGGTCGTCCAATGATCCCTGGGTCCCCGGTTTGAATCCTGACTCCTCCTCCTGTCCACATGTCGAAGTGTCCTTGGGCAAGACACTGAACCCTACATTGCCTCCAATGAGTCGGTCGGGTGTGAGCTCGCCATCATCGGTGTGTGAATGTGGGAAGTGAGGACGCTTAATGGTGTCGACTGTTCGCCACTTCACCTCCCAATGTATGAATGAATGAATGAACGAACCATTGTAAAGTGCTTTGAGCACTTGGAAAAGCGCTGTGAAAATTAAATTCATTATTATTATACTGGTTTCTATTGGGTCAGACAATGTTCTTGTAGTAAGTCTGAGTTCCGCCAACAGAGTCTTGGGTCAAAGCAACAGACCCGGATGTAACTCTCAGCTGCGGTGCCTCTGGCTTAATTAACTGGGCGCTCAAACTAACAAACGTGTATAGCGCGATTCTGGCGTAAGTACGACTCAAGGAAATGACGTCGACACTTTACGAATCTGTTAACAATGTCCGTGAATGAAACAAGTGTTGCGATTGGTCGAAAGAATATCGTAACCGGTGTTATAATGGATGTTCCGGCCCAACACCGCCGCCGACACACACTCTCTGCCTTAAGGTTGTGACCAGGCTTTTCTCTTCGCACAGGAGTAAGGCTGGGACTGAGGCTAGGAGGGAGGTAGCTAGCTATAGCTAGCTATGTAGGTAGGTAGGCGGATGAGGCTGGATTTCCATTCACTGCACTGTACTGACTCCTACTGGTTGGTCGTGGGGGAGGAGAGCTGAGGAAGAACATCTGCACAGTTGAGGTTAGTATCCCAGACTATCCTTTCAGTTTCCTCGCTATTGCATTATATTTTGGAGAAACTTGGGTTGGTATTTTGTGAGGTTAGTGGAATTAAAGACCACCCATCATCATAATGATATCAATGTCATCAGTGGTCATTAGACAAGGCTCGTTCCAGTTCCAGTGAACTTCAATTCCAAAACACGTATTTCAAGCCCAACTGCTACACAAGACGAACAGCTCTCACAGACTATGAAGGGGCACACAATGAAACACAATGTGACGTTCTAGAAGGGTAGCGGCAACATTATTGTCTCCACCAGGCCGAAGGCATGGGGGGAGAGTATGTTTTGCACTCCGTCCGTCCGTTCGTGTGTCCGTGAGCAGCTAATCTCCGGCACCGTTAACCCGGTCGATGCCAAATTTTGCACACACACTCCCTGGATGCCAACGATGAACCTCTGCCCCATAATTTCCAGAACGGCCTGTTATAGCGCCACCAGGAGGCCGCTTTGTGCAAAACAAGTTTTTGCACAGTACACCTACAGATTTTGTCCAAACATCGCGCAAATTGGTACACAGTCTCTCTAGTTTACTTTTGTTGCCCTTTTATCCAACCGCCAGATGAAGGCAAGCTGCAATGTCCTACATTCCTATCCTGGTGGAGACCTGTGCCCAGAAGGGCACTTTTTCTAGTTTTTACTCTTTTGCAACTACAATCTGTAGGCCTACAGGACAAGCACTGGAAGCAATGATTATGTTTTTTTTAACTGATCTGGGCTTAATGGGTTGCAACATGTTTAATTGTTTATGGAGTGAAATCAGCCTGGTACTCGATCAGGCTATCTCTGCGTTGGTATTGTTTTGTATATCGGTCTTTATATTATGGACCGTCCGATAACGCCTGCAATATTTCTGCAAAGTTTCTCTGATATCTCTCGAGTTTTGAATTTTTCCTCCACACCAACATACATGGAGAAGGCAAGTTTGGACAGTCTCGTCTAAGATGTGCTCCGATTGATCGGCCACAGATTTAAATTGGCCGATTCTCACTTCACCAAATGATTCGATCTGTGATCTGCAACGTACCAGATCTGGAGGAACGGATCTTTTATATTATTTAAGTGGTATGAAAGTCAATCAGATATATAGAACAATATCACTTTTCATTTTTGTGACAGGCCAAACATTTTCCCTTTCCCCACACACATACACACGGGAACAGTTTTGAGTTGATGTGGGTTTTGACATAATAATACTCCCCCCTTATTATTACTATTATTATTATTATTATTATTACTTATAGTATTGAGAAAGTGTTACTTGAGGCATTTATGGTTTAACTTTAAGGGACAGTGGAGAGGACAGGTGGTGGCATTCAGCAGCACAGGCCATTTAAAAAAATAAACTTAACCCAGGATGTTGTGCTATATTTCCCATTGAATGGTACCGGTTCATCTCAACTACCTCTCTAGGGGGCGCTAGGGGTCATTGGGGGCCGCACCTGTGACCGAATATATATGAATAGAGAAGGCACCCAGAGGAAACCCTGAGGCCAAATGGACATAGTGGCCGAATTTGATATTGCAGCCTGGCCCCAAACACATGAACGCGCTGGTCCGCGTTGACTATCATTGTGCACGTTCACGACGGCAGCACGCTCGTGCTCGTTCAACGGCAGCGCGTTCATGTGTTTGGGGCCACTCACTATTGCAATCCATCGCAGAATGCACTCTGTTCCTACCCGGAAGGAGGAGTGAAATTGCCTCATGCGCTTTTGAGCAACTTAATGCAAGTGGATGGGAGGAGAACTCGGATGTCATCTCTATTCATATATACTCTAAGCCGAATACTCATATAACTGAAAAGTACAGAAACAGGACATGGCTTCCTATGTACAGTACAGTACAGTACAGTACAGTCAACATCGTGCCAAAAAAACGTCAGTCGTGGAAAGTCGAGAGTAGACGACTCTGCAATGCCAGGAACGATATTTATTTTGTTTCAGTTTTAACCCATTCTGACCTGAGATCAGATTCATACGAGGTTTCCACTGGACACACACTGGTCTGATGATTAACCGATTCTGACCTGAGATCAGATTCATACGAGGTTTCCACTGGACACACACTGGTCAGTTTTAATGGGAAATCACTCAATCTACTGAATGGCATTGTCATTTAATGGCTGATAAAAGGATAACCCACTGGGAAGAATACAAAACATTCAAGTCACATGAGTAAATGTATGCAAGAAGAAGATGCAACAATAAGATCAATGGTTACATAAGTAGACATTGTTTTTTTTTCTTTGTGTCACTGAAGTTAAACCAAAACATTACCTGGTGGAGGAAACAGGAACCGGGTTTGATTGGTGCTTTTCTCAAAACAAACTTGAACGGACATTTAATTTCTACAAATCTCAAAAGGTTCTGTGGTGTTCTCCCATGAGGCAGCACTTATAACGATTGGTCCCAATCGGATTCGTACGATCAAAGAAAGATCATCATCATCATACAGCAATTTGTTCCACCATTGTTTACAAAATGTAAAGAAAGAAATCCACCCCACCCACCACAACTCCTCACATGGAAAGCAACATGACATTTTACCCACGGTTCTCGGCGCCGCCGTGAGAACTCTGGTGCTCGAGACACGACTCCGAGCTAGAGAACGTCCGTGTGCATTCAGTGCATTTGTAGTGGGCATCCGCTGCGTTTCCTTCTACACTATCCGTATTGGTAGTAACATTGTTAGTACTTTCCGTCCTCTCCAAGTTGTCCTTTTCTAGGCCAGTGTCCTCCTGCCTGGCCCCGGCTGGGGTGTCCTCCTGCTTGGCCCCGGCTGGGGTGTCCTCCTGCCTGGCCCTGGCTGCTGTGTCCTCCTGCCTGGCCCCGGCTGCTGTGTCTTCCTGCCTGGCCCCGGCTGCTGTGTCTTCCTGCTTGGCCCCGGCTGCTGTGACCTCCTGCTTGGCCCCGGCTGCTGTGACCTCCTGCTTGGCCCCAGCTGTGACCTCCTGCTTGGCCCCGGCTGCTGTGTCTTCCTGCTTGGCCCCGGCTGCTGTGACCTCCTGCCTGGCCCCGGCTGTGTCCGACGCTTGTCCCATATCCGTGTCATCGGTGGTCGGGTGGTTCTTCAGGTGTTCCAGCAGACCAGAGGAAGTCTTGAAGTGAGCCGGACATTTGGGGCACTTGTGTGAATTTGCAAACTTCAGGTGATACTGCAGGTGCCTTTGGTAGACACACTGCAGCCCAAACTTCTTCCCACACTCTTGGCACTCGTAGGACACCCTGGGGCCCCCGGCTGTGACCTCCTGCCTGGCCCCGGCTGGGGTGTCCTCCTGCCTGGCCCCGGCTGTGACCTCCTGCCTGGCCCCGGCTGTGACCTCCTGCCTGGCCCCGGCTGGGGTGTCCTCCTGCCTGGCCCCGGCTGTGACCTCCTGCCTGGCCCCGGCTGTGACCTCCTGCCTGGCCCCGGCTGTGACCTCCTGCCTGGCCCCGGCTGTGACCTCCTGCCTGGCCCCGGCTGGGGTGTCCTCCTGACTGGCCACGGCTGAGGTGACCTCCTGCTTGGCCCCGGCTGAGGTGTCCTCCTGCTTGGCCCCGGCTGGGGTATCCTCCTGCCTGGCCCCGGCTGAGGTGTCCTCCTGCTTGGCCCCGGCTGGGGTATCCTCCTGCCTGGCCCCGGCTGTGTCCGACGCTTGTCCCATATCCGTGTCACCCGTGTTCGGGTGGTGGCTCTTCAGGTGTTCCAGCAGACCAGACGAAGTCTTGAAGTGAGCCGGACATTCGGGGCACTTGTTGTGTGAGTTTGCGAGCTTCATGTGATACCGCAGGTGCCTTCGGTAGACGCTCTGCAGCCCAAACGTCTTCCCGCACTCCTGGCACTCGTAGGGCAGCCTGGCCTTCGGCGCCGGCTTCCCCCGGCGCTGCCGCTTCCGCTCTCCGTGCGTCTCGAAGACGGGTCGGCCGCCGTCCTGACGCGTCGGGTCGTCGGGTACGACGCTTCCTTGAGGGGGCAATTGTTTCAGCCACGGTTTCTTCTCCAACTCGGACTTGTGATTCATGGCCATGTGCCTTCTGACGGCACAGCGCTCGGAGAAAGCCTTATGGCATACCACACAGGTGTGCATGGTCCCTTTGTGGTACCTCATGTGTCGAGACAAGCTGCTGGAATGGTTAAACACACGAGGGCACTGTTTGCAAGCATACAGTTTTCCCCCAGGAGAACTCCTTCGTTTTTTCTTCCTGCCTATCATCGGCGCTTTGTTGACCCGTCGCTTAACTGGTGTCTGTGACTCTTGAGTCAACGTGTCCATGTCTTCCTGGGTCTGATGCGTGAGATGGTGGTCTTTCAGAGCGCTTAACCTCTGAAAGTGATCTCCGCATAATCCACACCGGTACGCTGTGGCGGACTCTTCACGATCAGCCAGATTACCGGGACCTTTAACGGCACCACTATCGGAGCCCTTCACGTCAACCGACGGGCCATTGCTGCTCGGGCCATTGCGGTTCTTGTCGTGCAATGTCTCTTCTGGCTTCTTCTTCCTAGAGGTCAGATCATGTCCTGAAGGCGCCAGGTGGTGCCTACCCGGTTCGTTTCCTCTGCAATGGTATTGCGCGTGTATCTGGAAATCCGACATCCAGAAGAAACTCAAGTCACACTTCCTACAGGGATACATTTTCCCCAGCACTTTCTCCTGGTTGACCTGAGGTCGGCCCTGAGCGGACAGCCCCCTGAGAGACTGGTGGTTTTCTCTGTCGTGAGCGTCCAGCGCGTCCGCTCTCAGGAACCGCTTACCGCACTGTCCGCAGCAGAGAAAGCGCTTGCGCGCGTGGTCCTGCAGGTGCTTCTTCAGGTCCTCTCTGCTGCCAAAGACGGTACAGCACAGCGTGCACTTGTAGCCGCGCTCCGTGTTTCGATATTGCTGGTGGTGATTCAAACCCCGCCGGCTGCCGAACGATTTGTTACATATCTCACAGCGGTAGTGGCCCTGGTGGTCTTTATTCAGAGTCAAGTTAGCGTATGTTGGCTTCGGCTTCGAGGCGTCTCTCGGAGGCGATGATGATCGTGACGGGACAGCCGGAGACACCGGCTTGGCAGACGGGGGGACCTGCGTCGGCAAAGCCGGCGGTAGCGCGGGCTTGCCAGGGGCGTGCGGTGGCGGCGGCTCAAATCCACCTACGATCGTCAGCGTTCCATTTTCGTGCAGCACATATTCTCTGGGCACTTCGAATCCATTGGACGAGCCGTCTAACGGAAAAGACTCCAGCGGTCCGTGGCTGGCCATGTGCTTCAGCATGTTGGGGAAATGGCAGAAGCCCTCGCCGCACTCTGTGCAGATGAAGGCCAGATCCCCTTCGGGCGGCAGCGAGACGGCGTTATCCGTCGACTTCTGTTTCTCCATTGCTGCCGACGATGGCATTAATCCTCAAGTCTCGGTAAGCCCTTAGCATTCGTAGTAGACACCCGGGCGTTCAGTTCATATCGGAGTTGGTTCGTTTGAAAAGGCCGGCAATGTATTGGTCCGTGAGGGTTGTATCTGAACTTCAAATGCGTATTTGGGGACGTAGTTACGGAATGGCTCCAAAGGTCACTATCCAATCTTCATGTCCAGGTCAAAGGTCACTATCCAATCTTCATGTCCAGGTCAAAGGTCACTATCCAATCTTCATGTCCAGGTCAAAGGTCACTATCCAATCTTCATGTCCAGGTCAAAGGTCACTATCCAATCTTCATGTCCAGGTCACCGCTGCTACTTTCTTGGTTAGATCAGCACCTGGGAATGATTGAAAGAATCGTAATTAGAATTTTATCAAAGCAACCAAGCACGAGACAGCTAGACCTATTCATGCTACTGGACCGTTAGAGATGGGATACGAATGGGGCCAGAATCACCTTGGTGCCATTTCTCAACGTCATCCAAAGCAGCCACTCGCTCGTTACACACTTACAGTATATGTATAACTTATTTCCTGGAGAAGTATGACAACAAATCTATGTATAATTAGGGGGAGTTGAATTAGTAATGGGTTGACATGTTTGAGAAGTTAATTTTGGAGAAGGAGAAGTAGTCTCCGCACACTTTCGTAGCTCCCACAGTAATTTTATTTATTTAGAAGGGTTGATTGATTGATTGATTGAAATATTTATTAACAGTTTGCAGAATTACAGTACATTTCAAGCACAAACTCAATACAAAGACTGTTAACTGTGAGTGGACGACCCAATTAAGCATTACACTTGTTTACAAGAGGGTCCACCATGTTCAATTCATCAAAACATTTAGAGACGTACAAATAGACACTTCTATATAGTTAAAGAACAGAAACAGGAATTAATCATAAAGGAAGCAAAAATGGAAAAGAAACATATACAGTGAGGGGGAAAAAGGGGGGGTGGGGGGGGATTCAGATTTTACGGGGGCCAGTTTCGAATTGCAGCCGTCCGTAGGTGCACTTTGAGAGCGGACTAGTTCTCCTTCTCCTGTAAGTACTGTATCTTTTTGTTCAGCACCTGAACGTTTTTTAGAGATGTGCGTACTTTCCTTTGGATTCCGTTTCTGAGGAGTTCATTTTCCCCAGTTAATTCATAATGATTCACATCAATGGAGAGAGAGAGAGAGAGAGAGAGAGAGAGAGAGAGAGATTGGGGGAGAAGTTCATAACTACAGTAGTCCAGGGTCTCCAGAAGGTGGCATACTGTACATATATATACCCATCACCTGCTCCGGTTCATTGTCTTAATACAGCTTTATTTCATTGGCTTATTCTGATTGGCTCTGACTGAATGCCGACCCATTCAAACAAAGCTACTGTGCTAATAATACCATCAAAACCACGCCCATTACCCGAGGCGGGGTTGGCGAAAGGGCCTTTCTGTGTGTAGTTTGCATGTTCTCCCTGTGTCCCCTAGGGTAGGTACCCTCACATGTTCTCCCCGTGTCCCCTAGGGTAGGTAGGCCTACCCTCACATGTTCTCCCCGTGTCCCCTAGGGTAGGTACCCTCACATGTTCTCCCCGTGTCCCCTAGGGTAGGTACCCTCACATGTTCTCCCCGTGTCCCCTAGGGTAGGTACCCTCACGTGTTCTCCCCGTGTCCCCTAGGGTAGGTACCCTCACATGTTCTCCCCGTGTCCCCTAGGGTAGGTACCCTCACATGTTCTCCCCGTGTCCCCTAGGGTAGGTACCCTCACATGTTTTCCACGTGTCCCCTAGGGTATAGGTACCCTCACAAAAAACATGCAGTAATCCTGGTCTCTAAACTGCCTCCCCCGCCTGATGGAGGGGAAAGGAACTGGTTGGAATAACGTGTTCCTACCATGCGCTACGTCCAACCAGGGAAACTCCCCCCTGTCAGGTGTAAAGGAGCAACTTGGACACTCAGGCATGAAGGAAGCATGAGTTCAAGTCCGTTGCTCTCCCCTTGTCCCCCATATATGGGGACTAGGTTGGTGGAGGGTGTGTAGAGCCCAGGATCACATTATTAGATGATTGACACAGGGGTGAAAAATGGGTTACAAAATCGTGGGATAAAAAATATATATAAAAAAGAATAACCACGCCCATTGGTAGTAAGCTCTGGGAAAAGAGTGCGTCTTAGTTAGAGCTTGTAGATCTGCAATTTTTCAATAGCTAAAGTATAACCTAATGCTTAAAAAAACACCAAAATGGGGTTTCGTCCTAAATGGGTTAATATATTACTAAAGAATAAAGATATGACAGATGGATTTAGCAGCGTCAGTTAAGTAAGCACAATGTTGTCAGCATCGGTCGCTGTAGAAGGCTATTATTAATTCCATTCCATTCCCGTTAACCAGTCCAGAGAAAATCTAAGGCCTAATAAAAAAAAACTTTGGTTTCCGGTTGCCGACCGACTCTATTAAATATGCGCGACTCATATTATTTTATTGGCATTTGGTGGAGAAAAAAAAAAAAAAAAAAAGAAGCTCAGAATGCGACCGAGTAAGACCCAAAAGGTCTTTATTAAAATTAAATTTATCTTTGATGAGACCATTGGGACGCGCGAAGTCAAAATAAAGTTTTCTTTCGTCTAAAATATCACGTGCGCAAATGTTTTGGAATGCGTCATCGCGAGGAGACGCACAACACAACAGTGACAACATACAGCATGGACCTGTGCACGGTGTCTGTGACTGTCCACTGCCCGTGCAAAGCACCGCCACAGATCATACGATTGAGTACAAAAACATTTGAAGACATAATTAAGGAGGTGAAACCGTGCCGGTGTCGGTTTAAGTCCGCAGAAGGGAGACACGACCGAGCGGATAAATGGACTATCATCTCAGCCGACATACTCTCCCCCCCCACCCTGGAGCCTCTAGGCGCCCAGGCTGGGTGCGTGCTGGGCATGTTTGACTTTCGGTATCTATAGCCCTGAGATGCGAGGAGGAGGAAACCCATTCGGCTCATGCTTCTACCCCGTCAGAACGTTAGCTAACGTTAGCTTAGCCCCATATATGTGCTCGGAGCTACAGAATGAGCGTAGGGAGAGGAGAGGGCACATATGGGGCTAACGTTAGCTATGTTTTTGTCTTTTAATAACTAGCACTATAGCTATGTTGATGCCAGCAACACGTTCTAACTTTTTATGTCAAAACATGAATGGGCGTAGGGAGAGGAGAGGGCACATATCATATATGGGGCTAACGTTAGCTATGTTTTTGTCTTTTAATAACTAGCACTATAGCTATGTTGATGCCAGCAACACGTTCTAACTTTTTATGTCAAAACATGAGCTGGAAAGCAGAGGTTGTTTTACGTTAGGTGGGTTGTTGCTGACACCACCGTTACCTAAAACTGGATGGCCAATAAATGAAGTACACGTGATTTCACAATGTTTACAAGCATGAAAGATTCATGCCACCCCAAAACACAGGCGCAACTAAATAAAATAGGGGGCTTGCAAATGTAGTCTTAGACCTGCCATGATTCCACAGTTCAAATGAACTGAGTTGCAGGCAGGAGGAGGGGCAGCAGTTTGACGTGACTGTGCATTTCATTACTGTCAGAGCCTTCTAGTTACTGTAAGACAGTACAATTTACAATTTAGGCATTTATCAGACGCTCTTAATCCAGAGCGATTTACATTAAGCAAGAACAAAAAGCATGGGAATACATCACATAAAAATAATTTATCATGAAACATGCGTATTAAGTATTCAACCAGTGTGTGGACATTCTATTCAAAGTTTTCAAATGTTTAGCTGTAGGCATGTAGACGTAGTGTTATGTGTACTTGAACCATTCATTATTTAAAATATGGTATTTCAGGCAAATATTGAAGTTATTAAAAAAGAAGCCTATCCATCATTGCCGTAGGAAAAAAAAAAGTTTAAAAAAAATCCTCTCTACCCATCCTTCCCACGAAAAAAAAAAAAAAAAAAAAAAAAATTCCTTGCTACCCAACTTTCCCACGAAAAATAAAATAAAAAAATAAAATAAAATAAATTCCCTACCTACTCAGCCCAAAAATGACAGCCAATCGGAAACCAAAGTTTTTTTTTTTTAGGCCTAAGCGGTTTAAAGCTTAGAGCAGACAAACCGGAAACTGACTACGTTTGGTTCTAGGTCGCATCTTAACATCAGTAAGAGATCCACATCCCTCTATTACTCTGCCGCGCACACGAACACACCCCCCTACCTCTTCACACACACACACACACACACACACACACACACACACACACACACACACACACACACACACACACACACACACACACACACACACACACACACACACACACACACACACACACACACACACACACACACACACACACACACACACACTGAGGTTTAGAGACAAATTATGTCTCTACTTCTTTTTTTTGTAATTAAGCATAGCGTGCTTGATTGTTATGCTTAACTGACAGCCAGTTGTTGCCCATGGCAATGTCCTTATTCCTTTTTATGTCATAGTTTTTACCATAATATTTTCATAATCTTTACCCGAAATATGTAGATTCCACTGATTGGAGGTTAACATCACGGTTAAGGATGATAATAGTTAATCGGCATTAAGAAATTATTCAATTGAACTTAACAGTTGACAATTAATCAAAAAATCCTGCGGTTCTATCATTGGGTGTTTTTCTGTGAATGTAACGCTGTCTGTCTGTCTGTTTGTCCGAGGAACGCACGTGTGGGCCGTTATTTTTTTTTTAAATCAATTATTCATCGATAATCGCCATCCGAAATCACGGTCAACATCAACCCGAGGAAACCTTGTTTGAAGACTGTGAATTCTGGCAGAATTTAACATCAACAATTTTGACAATGTGAACACACATATTTAAATAGATCTATGACCAGGACAACTTTAGTTTTTTTTCAACCAAGGTTCATGTTTTAGGTTGTTATTAGAGAAAGTAAAAGATGAGTGTTGATTATTTTTAATTTGCTGCTTTCTTTCGTTTTAGGGATTTTAACTGTTTTTGACAGGAGGGCGGGGGCATTCGAACATGGGGCTAAATATGTATTATTTTTACAATATTTTATAGCTATCTCTTTTTTTAATTATTTACTATAGTCCTAGTAGACCCCAATAAATTATATTTGACCACAAAAGATCACGGGATCTACTGAATGTGTCAAACTGACATATTGAGCCTATGACACACAGGGCTGTATTTTGCGTGTCTTAAGTATCAGGTCTTATTCCCTAACTTCAGTAAACTAAAGACCTGGAGGCGTGATCAATGCCATTTGGCTATTCTGAGTGGCCAAAGAGCATTGACCACGCCTCCACCCTCCAGGTCTTTAGTTTACTCAAGTTAGGTAATAAGACCTGGTACTTAAGACACGCAAAATACAGCCCACAGTGTGGCTTCCCCGAGACCTTCACATTCAGTAGATCCTGTGATCTTTTGTGACCAGCTAAAATTGCTAAAACAAAAGAAAGCAGCAAATGGAGAAAAAATAAATAAAACAAAAACATATTTTACTGTATCTAATAACCTAAAACATGAACCTTGGTTGAAGAAAACCAAAGTTGTCCTTTGCATGAGATTATCATTCACCACTAGTCTGTCATTGTGAACGTTGTGGTGGACTCTGCCAGACTGACTTTTTTTGATTGATTGAAATATTTATTAACAGTTTGCAGAATTACAGTAGGCTACATTTCAAGCACAAACTCAATACAAAGACTGTTAACTGTGAGTGGACGACCCAATTAAGCATTACACTTGTTTACAACAGGGTCCACATTGGTCAATTAATCAAAACATTTAGAGACGTACAAATAGACACTTCTATGTAGTTAAAGAACAGAACAAAAATTCATCATAAAGGAAGCAAAAAGGGAAAGGATACATATACAGTGAGGGGAAAAAGGTGAAGGGGGGATTCAGATTTTACAGAGGCCAGTTTCGAATTGCAGCCGTCCGTAGGTGCCCTTTGAGAGCGGTTTTGAAGGAGTCAAGGGATTCACATGTCTTAATGACTGTTGGTAGGGCGTTCCACATTTTGGTGGCATAGGAGCGAAAAGAATTTAGTCCCTTGTTTGTGCCGAATCTGGGTTGTACATGGTTTGTTGCACTCCCTCTGGTGTTGTGGGTGTGGACTTTGTTTACTTTACATTAAGGAAGTATCTAGACACCCACTGATTGATTGATTGATTGATTGAATACTGTATTAACAGTCAGAAAAAAGAGCACAGGAAAGTACAGTTCAATACAAGGTCTGCAAGAGTATTTAAAACCTATGCACTGTGACTTGTTTCTAACACTTTTGAGTGTTAAAACGATTGTTTTAAGACAATGTTTGCTTGTTGTTGTGGACTTATTCCAGGTGCATTATAAAATTTTAATTTCACGTGTTGTTAGCATTGTTCAGGGTGCTAATATAGCTTAACGCCAGTATGTCCATTTCAACCAGTGTTGTTTTTAGCAGCAAATTTCTATTTTAGTTATAGTTATAGTCTCTTGAATAGTTTTCACTTAGTTTCAGTCACATTTTAGTCACCTGGAATGTTCTAGTGTTTAGTCTAGTTTAACGCCAGGGCTCCACAGGGCGCGTCTGCGTCGCGTCACGCGTGCGTGCGTCAAAAAAACGAACCGGTTAAATTTCATGGTGACGGAGACGCGACGCAACGCGGGCAGTCGAGCCGGCCACCCTCCATTGATTAAAAGGGCACATTCCCGACACTGACGGAGACGCGACGCAGACGCGCCCAGTGGAGCCCTGGCGTTAGTCGACTAAATGTCATACGATTTTAGTCGACTAAATCTACAGTTGATTTAGTCGACTAGAATGTGTTTTGACAGGCCTTGATGTCGTTGTAATGACATATTTTACACTTTGGTTGCATGCTGAAAACAGCAGATCTACAATCACACAACGCGTCGCGCTGCGAAATTGTATATCTGCTATTTTCAGCATGCAACCCAGCATAAAACTGGATCTCTTGTCCACTAGTCCCTTCCTAACATTTTAGTCTAGTTTTTATTTGTTGACGAAATTGTCAGTATATTTAGTCTTAGTTTTAGTCATCATAGATTCGTTTTCATTTAGTTTTTATTTAGTTTTAGTCAGTGAAAAAAGGTAGTCGACGAACATTCTTCGTCTTAGTTTTAGTCGACGAAAACAACACTGATTTCAACACAGCATAGCATAGCATACAGTTGCTACATGGCTAGCTTTCCCTCCATAAGCTAACAAAACAAACAACCACCACACAGTTATACATAGTAGGAACACGGCGTCGCTTGTCAAAAAGGAACAGATCTACAAGCCCAGCTAGCTTTTTATAGATCTGTTCTTTTCTTTCCACAGGCGACAGTCACAGACAGACGTATTAAGCTAAACGGCTAGCTTTAGCTTAGCTTAGCTTAGCTTGGTGCTTCGTTCATAATGCTAGGGCCCGTGGCGGGGCCGATTCACTGTGCGGTTTGTATATCCGGTCCAGAGGCGGATACGGAAACGAACACCCTCAACAACGTAAAACATTACCGGATGCGGTGGGCGGGGCGCTTGACCGGATATGAGCAAAGAGAAAAAGCCATCTCGGGCTGTATTGAAGACGATGTGACGTCATGTCACTAAACAACACCACAAAGCTACACGTTGGTTTAACCAAACCGTTTATGTTTACTTTATTTACACACACACACGCACAACTTACCGTGCACGGTGATCTAGCACAGGCCACGGTTAGGAAGAAGATCGCGATGTGACGATAAATGAAATAATCGATCATTATCCAACTCACTGGTGATCACCAGCGGAGGAACAGCGCGGCCATCTTTACTTTACATACATGGCCCCCCTAGTACCAACAGTACAACTGCGCCCTCTGCTGTCCTCGTCTAGTAATGCAAGCAAGGGGCCACTGAGTGAAAAGTATTTCTCAGTATCAGTATTTCTCAAATTATAATTATAATTATTATTATTTTTATTTTTAACCGTAAACATTTGTTGTTACACCATCACTAAACACTGACATTTCCATAAAAAAAGATCTCATCAAAATATATTGAAGTGGGCCCTACAGCAATAGCTACATGGCAAATTGAGGTACTCTTACAATTTACAATTTAGGCATTTATCAGACGCTCTTAATCCAGAGCCACTTACATTAAGCAAGAACAAAAAGCATGGGAATACATCACATAAAAAGCATTTATCATGAAACATCATGCGTAAGCTAAGAAAGTAACAGTGGAATATCTATGAAACTATAGGCTACATATAAACTATACATCTATACTACTATGCTATACATATGTACTATGACGTGCTATGACTACATACAATGCAATTATAGTGCTGTCTACATAACATGCTATAAGTCTGTATCAAATGCTATCTAAGTCTACAGAAATGCTATCTAAGGGGGTAGGGTATAAGTGCTATGGGCCATTAATCAAAAAAAACGAAAAATAGGGGCAAAATCGGTGAAAAACGTGCATAATATTTGACAAAATGTTCCTAAAATAAATAAAAGAGAGAAAGAAATGGAGCTGGTATTTGGTCCAACCATTCCTGGGACATGTGAGAATGGTCCAACGAAAAAAAACGAAATAATCCATTGTTGGTCTATTGGATCTTTCTCTCTCAACACTATCACTAAAGTTTTAAAACATTCTCACCTGAGATCAGATTCATACGAGGTTTCCACTGGACACACACTCGTCTGATTAACCCATTCTGACCTGAGATCAGATTCTAAAAATGTCAGTCGTTCTTCAATTTTTTCAAAAATAGCAGACCTACAAGCTCGTATCGCGCCACTATGAGCTTGTAGATCTGCTATTTTTCAATAGCTAAAGCATAACATGATGCTAACACTATAAAATGGGTTCCCGTTCAGAATGGTTTAATGTAGTTAACAGTTAAGTTAACAATTAATTTAGTATTTCCCCTCCCTCTCTGAAATCTGAAATTATCTTGTATACAGATTTATTTGATTGTATATATAGTCGATCTCTATACTCTGTACAATTAAAGAAAGAACAACATGACACAGAGACAGTCGGTGACTGCTTCATTAATTAGTGAATTTAGAACCAATTCTAGCAGTTAATTTCCATGTAGCCCAATGGTATCATAATGGCATCATCATGCTATTATGCCCGTGGATATACAGAGTGAACTTAACAAAGATATACATTAATATGATAATACCTTTTACATAATCACCAACATGAACATGAACTGCAGCATCACTCCCAATCTTCCGCCGTAGCCTGAAAACCCACCTCTTCAGACTCCATCATGGCCCATAGCACTTACCCTACCCCCTTAGATAGCATTTCTGTAGACTTAGATAGCATTTGATACAGACTTATAGCATGTTATGTAGACGGCACTATAATTGTATTTTGTATTTATTGTATTTATTTATTCAGCACAGTATAAAAACAACATAGTGAACATAAATATGAAAAGGGTAAGGTGCTAGGCTTAGGCAAAAAAGCCCAAGGGGCTTATACGAGGCCTCTACCTATATAAATTAAAATGAAACATTGTACATGAGATATAGAATATCCAGAAAACATGAATGCAGTATATAAAACATAAACAAAACAACAAAACAAAAACACAACATTGGTTATTTACATGATTAGAGAAAAGAATAGATGATACAAAGAAATATAATTAGGTGATCTGGTCAATTAAGTGGGTCCTAAACTTATGTTTGAAATGTTTTAATGAAGTAGAATTTGATGAGATTGCTGTGTAGGTGTTCCATAGCTGGGCCCCCCTGTATCTGATGGAGAACTGACACAGACCAGTACGGAACTTTGGGAGATGTAAATGATTTGCCTGTCTCGTATTGCATTGTATATAGTCATAGCACGTCAGTACATATGTATAGCATAGTATAGTATATATGTATAGTATATATGTATAGTTTAATTATATAGATATTCCACTGTTACTTTCTTAGCTTACGCATGTTTCATGATAAATGTTTTTATGTGATGTATTCCCATGCTTTTTTGTTCTTGCTTAATGTAAGTCGCTCTGGATTAAGAGCGTCTGCTAAATGCCTAAATTGTAAATTGTAAATTGAACATATGAATTTTGTTTGTTATTTACAGCTAGGTAGAGTAGTGGGGCGAGATGGAAAAGGGACGACGGTACGGTGGCACAGTTGGTAGTGCTGTCGCCTCACAGCTAGAAGGTCCTGGGTTCGATTCCCGCTGGGGGTGCTGTGGGTGCTGGCGGCGTGTTTCCTCCTCCACGTCATCAGTGCCCATACCTGAAGGCGGGGTTGGCGAAAGGGCCTTTCTGTGTGGAGTTTGCATGTTCTCCCCGTGTCCCCTAGGGTAGGTACCCTCACAAAAACATGCAGTAATCCTGGTCACTAAACTGCCTCCCCCTGGCCAGCCGGGGCGCCTGATGGAGGGGAAAGGAACTGGTTGGAATAACGTGTTCCTTCCACGCGCTACGTCCAACCAGGGAAACTCAGGTGTAAAGGAGCAACTTGGACACTCAGGCATGAAGGAAGCATGAGTTCAAGTCCGTTGCTCTCCCCTTGTCCCCCATATATGGGGACTAGGTTGGTCTCCCCTTGTCCCCCATATATGGGGACTAGGTTGCTCTCCCCTTGTCCCCCATATATGGGGACTAGGTTGGTCTCCCCTTGTACCCCATATATGGGGACTAGGTTGGTCTCCCCTTGTCCCCCATATATGGGGACTAGGCTGGTCTCCCCTTGTCCCCCATATATGGGGACTAGGTTGGTGGAGGGTGTGTAGAGCCCAGGATCACATTAGATGATTGACACAGGGGTGAAAAATGGGTTACAAAATCGTGGGATAAAAAATATATAAAAAAAAAAGAAGAGAAAGAGAATGACAGCTTGGCACGCGCGACAGAATGCAGCCTTGTTGTGACTAACTTGTATGTTTTATTTTTGTAAAAGAGGCAAACTAATAGTGTGTAATTGTGTATGCCGTTTGCTTTGATTGAATAATTGATTGAGCATGCACTCCGTCTCCGTAATATGATGTGGGTGTGTTCTAAATAAAGTGTTAGTGTTGATTATCGTGTATTAATCTAATTATAGTAAACTAATACTATTACACTAAAAAGGATAAAGATGAAGGGAAAATAGACATTTTTTTTTCTAGTAGGCCTACAATAATGTTTCAAGTTTACACACGCAAACAAATTACACAATTGGTGCACAGTGGAGGGTACAGAGCGGTTTGGAAGGAGGCTATAGGGATTCACATTTCTTAATGGCTGTTGGTAGGGCGTTCATAATCCAAGACAGAAAAGCTAGAGGTGAGAAGCATGAGGTCATTCCGATGCTCTCCCCAGGTTGGTGTAGGAACTGTATAGCGCCCAGGATTACATTAGATCAGTGGCGTGCACAGACATTTAGAGGGGCAGGTGCTCGAGTGAAAAAAAGGGCACCTTGTGCAGCACATTTTGGTGCTTTAGCTATTGAAAATTAGCAGATCTACAAGCTCATAGCGCGCCACCGAGTGGCGCGATATGAGCTTGTAGGTCTGCTATTTTTCTTTAAGCGAAGAACCACTGACATAGAAACATAGCTTTAGATTGTGGGGGGCCTAAATAATATAGAAGAAGCGTTTCTTTATCAAGATTTGATAAAAGAGCAAAATTGCCATAAGTGCAGGGGGTGCTCTAGCACCCCCTAGTGTCTATCTGTGCACGCCACTGCATTAGATAATATTGACACTGGGTGAAAAAAAAAAAAAAATGGGTTGCAAAAATCGTGGGACAAAAATATTAGATAACAGAAAAGCAAGACAGGCGATCTGTGAGAACAGCTCACGTGTAAAAAAAAAGCCAGATCTACAAGCTCTCACCGTGTCGCGGACGCGACACGGTGAGAGCTTGTAGATCTGGCTTTTTGTTTGCAGTGCCGGTGTCAGCGTAAGCAGGTGATTTTCTTCTGACAAAGGTCAAAGGTCAGACTAGTTATGTTAATCCTCCTCTACTCGGTCTGTGTCTCATATAGTAATAGGCGGGTAATATCTGTTTTCAATACATGAAAGTATTGATACTAATAGGAGGGCTGTGGTCAGTTCAATACATGACAGTATTGATACTAAAAGGAGGGCTGTGGTCAGTTCAATACATGATAGTATTGATACTAATAGGAGGGCTGTGGTCAGTTCAATACATGATAGTATTGATACTAATAGGAGGGCTGTGGTCAGTTCAATACATGATAGTATTGATACTAATAGGAGGGCTGTGGTCAGTTCAATACATGATAGTATTGATACTAATAGGAGGGCTGTGGTCAGTTCAATACATGATAGTATTGATACTAATAGGAGGGCTGTGGTCAGTTCAATACATGATAGTATTGATACTAATAGGAGGGCTGTGGTCAGTTCAATACATGACAGTATTGATACTAATAGGAGGGCTGTGGTCAGTTCAATACATGATAGTATTGATACTAATAGGAGGGCTGTGGTCAGTTCAATACATGATAGTATTGATACTAATAGGAGGGCTGTGGTCAGTTCAATACATGATAGTATTGATACTAATAGGAGGGCTGTGGTCAGTTCAATACATGATAGTATTGATACTAATAGGAGGGCTGTGGTCAGTTCAATACATGATAGTATTGATACTAATGGGCTGTGGTCAGTTCAATACATGACAGTATTGATACTAATAGGAGGGCTGTGGTCAGTTCAATACATGATAGTATAGAGCACCGAAGTCCTGACGTAACTCGCTCATCCCTTCGATTCCCCCCCTGGTTCGCGGAAGTAATTTCTATATGGAGAATAACATGGGGTGATCTTAATATTGTCTACTATAAGCGTTGTGGTCCAACAATAAACAAGCTGTCTCTGCGTTATTGTCGGGGAGGTGTCTCTGTATCGTTATATTGTCAGGGAGGTGTCTCTGTATCGTTATATTGTCAGGGAGGTGTCTCTGTATCGTTATATTGTCAGGGAGGTGTCTCTGTATCGTTATATTGTCAGGGAGGTGTCTCTGTATCGTTTGCAACAGTCAGACACTCATATATGATACAGTCTGCTTCTAGCGAAAATCTAACTAATTCAGCAGCAGTAACATTAGCGTTTTCTCCCAGTCAGTTGATTCTTCATATCCATATGAGTGAAGCGGCCGGGGTGACATGTTTATTTTTCAAACACAGTTGTTATATGAGGCGATCTCAAATCGCCTCAATGGGGATTTCAATGCAACTAAACAAATACATGAACCTGGGGACTGACGCCCTCTACTGAAAGTGACGTCAGACTTCGGTGCTCTATTGATACTAATAGGAGGGCTGTGGTCAGTTCAATACATGACAGTATTGATACTAATAGGAGGGCTGTGGTCAGTTCAATACATGACAGTATTGATACTAATAGGAGGGCTGTGGTCAGTTCAATACATGACAGTATTGATACTAATAGGAGGGCTGTGGTCAGTTCAATACATGATAGTATTGATACTAAAAGGAGGGCTGTGGTCAGTTCAATACATGATAGTATTGATACTAATGGGAGGGCTGTGGTCAGTTCAATACATGATAGTATTGATACTAATAGGAGGGCTGTGGTCAGTTCAATACATGACAGTATTGATACTAATAGGAGGGCTGTGGTCAGTTCAATACATGATAGTATTGATACTAATAGGAGGGCTGTGGTCAGTTCAATACATGACAGTATTGATACTAATAGGAGGGCTGTGGTCAGTTCAATACATGACAGTATTGATACTAATAGGAGGGCTGTGGTCAGTTCAATACATGATAGTATTGATACTAATAGGAGGGCTGTGGTCAGTTCAATACATGACAGTATTGATACTAATAGGAGGGCTGTGGTCAGTTCAATACATGAAAGTATTGATACTAATAGGAGGGCTGTGGTCAGTTCAATACATGATAGTATTGATACTAATAGGAGGGCTGTGGTCAGTTCAATACATGACAGTATTGATACTAATAGGAGGGCTGTGGTCAGTTCAATACATGACAGTATTGATACTAATAGGAGGGCTGTGGTCAGTTCAATACATGATAGTATTGATACTAATAGGAGGGCTGTGGTCAGTTCAATACATGACAGTATTGATACTAATAGGAGGGCTGTGGTCAGTTCAATACATGATAGTATTGATACTAAAAGGAGGGCTGTGGTCAGTTCAATACATGATAGTATAGAGCACCGAAGTCCTGACGTAACTCGCTCATCCCTTCGATTCCCCCCCTGGTTCGCGGAAGTAATTTCTATATGGAGAATAACATGGGGTGATCTTAATATTGTCTACTATAAGCGTTGTGGTCCAACAATAAACAAGCTGTCTCGGCGTTATTGTCGGGGAGGTGTCTCTGTATCGTTATATTGTCAGGGAGGTGTCTCTGTATCGTTATATTGTCAGGGAGGTGTCTCTGTATCGTTATATTGTCAGGGAGGTGTCTCTGTATCGTTTGCAACAGTCAGTCACTCATATATGATACAGTCTGCTTCTAGCGAAAATGTAACTAATTCAGCAGCAGTAACATTAGTGTTTTCTCTCAGTCAGTTGATTCTTCATATCCATATGAGTGAAGCGGCCGGGGTGACATGTTCATTTTTCAAACACAGTTGTTATATGAGGCGATCTCAAATCGCCTCAATGGGGATTTCAATGCAACTAAACAAATACATGAACCTGGGGACTTAGCGCCCTCTACTGAAAGTGACGTCAGACTTCGGTGCTCTATTGATACTAATAGGAGGGCTGTGGTCAGTTCAATACATGATAGTATTGATACTAATAGGAGGGCTGTGGTCAGTTCAATACATGATAGTATTGATACTAATAGCAGGGCTGTGGTCAGTTCCCAAACCCGTCCCCCAGTGGCAGATTATTTTTTAAACAAGATCTTATATAAATACATATACATACATACTGTACATACATGAATATAAGATTTCTCTGCTAACCCACCAGTGCATCCACGGCAAATCGGTATCCAACCGATCTCAAGATATTTGTGTCAACAATCAATAATAAAGTGAGCGGTCGATGGCTTTGTACTCGATGGCTTTGTGCTAAAAATGTTTTTCCTGTTATTTATTTCACCTAAACATCATCATTGGCTGTTTAGTACCATCTACTTCCACCAGCAGAACAAAAGATGAAAAATGACAATGAGTTTAATATAAATATAATTTAATAATGTAATATATCGGACATAATCGCAGATCTGTCATAATTTCAAAATGGCGCGTCTCTACTCGGTAACTGTAGTTACAGGCCTGTCTGTCTGTGATAATGCTTTATGCTAACAACACATTATAATAATTATAGTTAAAAGAACCGACTCATCATGTTTCATAACAAATAACCATAACCCATCATAGAGCATTTCATAGTGGTGAAAAGTAACTAATTACATTTATTACATGGCTTGGTTGAATGCTTGATTCTGATTGGCCAATCGCAGAATTCAGCGGTGTGTTATTTCTTGATAACAGACCGCCCCGCCAGTGTTGTTTTCGTCGACTAAAACTAAGACGAAAAATGTTCGCCGACTACCTTTTCCACTGAAGAAAACTAAATGGAAACTAAATGAAAACTAAGCTATGATGACTAAAACTGAGACTAAATATACTGACAATTCCGTCAACAAATAAAAACTAGACTAAAATGTTAGGAAGGGACTAGTGGACAAGAGATCCAGTTTTATGCTGGGTTGCATGTTGAAAATAGCAGATATACAATCTCACTCTTGTGAGATTGTAGATCTGCTTTTTTCAGCATGCAACCAAAGTGTAAAATATGTCATTACAATGACATCAAGGCCTGTCAAAACACATTTTAGTCGACTAAATCAACTGTAGATTTAGTCGACTAAAATCATATGACATTTAGTCGACTAAAACTAGACTAACACTAATACATTCCAGGTGACTAAAAATTAATGTGACTAAGACTAAGTGAAAACTATTCAGGAGACTATGACTAAAACTAAAATAGAAATTTGCTGCCAAAAACAACACTGGCGCCCCACTTGATTTACTGCTATTTCCAACATGACAGCCATCATGTAAACACACACACACACACACACACACACACACACACACACACACACACACACACACACACACACACACACACACACACACACACACACACACACACAATGTCATTTACAGCTAAACATTGCTCTCAAACATGTTTTTTTTTCAGTACCAGAAAATGGATTCTATTTGATCAACTCACTTCCTCGTTCTCCGACTGCAGTGCTGCAGCTGGGCAGATGGCCAGCCAGCGCGACACTTATGGAATATACTCTCATTACCAAGCAAGGAAATACCTCGTTTTGTTGTGTTTTGGGCAGGGGGGCAGTCAGACAGATATTTAACCAGGGGGGCAGTCAGACAGATAATTAACCAGGGGGGGGGCAGTCAGACAGATATTTAACCAGGGGGGCAGTCAGACAGATATTTAACCAGGGGGGCAGTCAGACAGATATTTAACCAGGGGGGCAGTCAGACAGATATTTTGTGAAGCCACTAAGGAAATCGGGACTTCCTGAAAGTTCATATAATGGCCTGTTGTGGCGCTGTCATTGGGCCCAAAAAAACCCCATAGCTCCATAGAAGTCCATGTATTTGGGCCCAACTTCACCTAGACTGTATTACCTTAATAAACATGGTCATGAATACTTTCTGCTTCCAGTCACTAGTTTAAAGTCTAATTTCTAATGTCATAATATTCTTTTTGGAAAATTATGGTCCCATTTATTAAAAAAATGACCATAAAGTTGCGCATGTTCTGAGGGGCGTGGCTACCGTTACAGTCTATGAACGGGAGCCACCCCCCCCCCCCCCCCCGTTCAGTCAAAATAAAAACCAACGAAGAAGAAGGGGGGAAGTCCCGCCTCGTTGTCTGGGCCAGCCAATGGGCCAGCTGGGCCCAAACGGATCTAGAAAGATGGCGACTTACAGTGCAAGGAATTACAGGCTTCATTTTACGTCCATGTTAGACCCGGGGAACGCTTTGTCCATATTTTGTACAGTCTATGGTTTTGGGTCAATTTATTAATTTATGTATTAAGTAGCCGTGTGATAAGCAGGATAACGTATGGCTGAGTGGTCATTGTTTATAGATAAATCACCAGGTTCCATTTGTACACTCTCAGAGTTACAGACCCATAAGGGTCCATTTGTACACTCTCAGAGTTACAGACCCATAAGGGTCCATTTGTACACTCTCAGAGTTACAGACCCATGAGGGTCCATTCGGTTCCAAACTATCATTTAGCCGGGGACCCCCTGGAACTCCCTCAAGGACCGATTAATGTTTTAGCGATTAAAACAAGTTCCAGATGTCAGCTTTAAACCATATGGTTCTCAACCTGTGTCATGTCAATTGGACCCCCAAATTGACACTTTATTAGCCCTGTGGACCCCATTTGAAAAGCTATGCCAGGGACCTTGAGTTACAGACCAAATATAGGGTCCATTAGTTCATATCTTAACTATCATTTTTTTACCGATCCCCCTGGAACACCCCCATGGACCCCTGGGGGTCCTCGCACCCCACTTTGAGAATCACTGCTTTAACCCATTCTGGGGCGGGAACCCCTTTTGGTGTTAGCATCGTGTTATGCTTTAGCTATTGTAAAATAGCAGATCTACAAGCTCATAGCGCGCCACCGAGTGGCGCGCTATGAGCTTGTAGGTCTGCTATTTTTTTTTAAATCGAAGAACCACTGACATAGAAACATAGCTTTTTCAGAAAACTGTCAGGATGTAGAAGACATTTTTAGAATCTGATCTCAGGTCAGAATGGGTTAAACAACACTTACTTTGCGTATACTATACACCAGACTATATTCATCGCAAATAACCAACGGCCAGCACAAGGTATACAAAACATAAGCATGTTTTGTGACTGACTGACATGTATCATTTCTTAACCCATACCTGGAAAATCTTAGTCTCCAAACAATTCCGTGTTTTGAAAACTCTGGCGTCGACAACATACAGTATAGGATTCTTTTGAATATTCTGTCATCATCGTTTCAATCTCATATTGTATAGTACAACGGACGCTATTATACATGTATAATAAAAAATAAAGATATATTTACAATTGTACACAATAATAAAATAAAGTCCAAGGAGGGGCTCCTTATTAGCCTGTAAGCCAGATGAATCTTACAAAAATAGCTGTGTGTGTGTGTGTGTGAATGTGTGTGTGTGTGTGTGTGTGTGTGTGTGTGTGTGTGTGTGTGTGTGTGTGTGTGTGTGTGTGTGTGTGTGTGTGTGTGTGTGTGTGTGTGTGTGTGTGTGTGTGTGTGTGTGTGTGTGTGTGTGTGTGTGTGTGTCCGACAGGAAAAGGCTTTAGCAAAACAAAACGCAGCCAAAAAAAAAAGGATCTCAGTCATTGTTTTGTGCTCTGCAAAAGTTCTGGGAATTTCCGGGAATACCGCGGAGTTCCTTCGCTGTTCCTAGCGCTACTGCGCTACGACCGGGTCCAACCGGGTTAAACTCCCTCCCCTCTGTCAGGTGAAAAGAAGGAAGCAGCTTGGACTCCTCATGCATAGAAGGAAGCATGAGGTCAGTCATTCCGTCCGTTGCGCCCTCCCCAGGTTGGCAGAGGAAGCGTGTAGCGCCCAGGATTACATTAAATAATTGACACTGGGTGGAAAAATCGTGGGATCAAAAAAAATATTAAAAAACAAAACAACAAAAGTTCTCGGCCGGTAATCCAGTCTGGCAGCGTTCGTGCCGCGGGTTCGACTCCTGATCCACGACGGCCTTTACTGCTTGTCACCCCCCCGCCCCCCCCCCCCCCCACCCCCATCTTTCTCTCCCCCATTTCCTGTCAGCGTATACTTTCTGTCCCTCTATAAAATAAATAAAATAAAGGCAAAAAAAAGCCACAAAAAAACATGACAAAAAAAGAAGAAAAAAACACAAAGTTCTGGCCCAGGCGGTGGTGACGTAATAACCGTCTGGGCACCCGACTGGTGATCCAGTCGCAGTGTGCCGCGGGTTCGACTCCCGGACCCGACACGGCCTTTACTGCATGTCATCCCCCCCCCCCCCATCTCTCTCTCCCGTTTCCTGTCAGCCTACTGTCTGTCCCTTAGAACCAATAAAAGGCGTAAAAGCCGCAAAAATAATTCTCTTTAAAGGCGAAAGCCACAAAAAAACACGAACAAAAAAAAGAAGAAAAAAACACAAAGTTCTTCTGATCTCCTCCGTGCCTCCGGAGAGGCTACACCTCTGCGTCGGAATAGGACTTCTCCTTGTCATTGTCGTGTCATTTTGGTGTTAGCATCATGTTATGCTTTAGCTATTGAAAAATAGCAGATCTACAAGCTCGTAGCGCACCACCGAGTGGCGCGCTATGAGCTTGTAGGTCTGCTATTTTTGAAAAAAATCGAAGAACGACTGACATTTTTTTAATCTGATCTCAGGTCAGAATGGGTCAATCAGACCAGTGTGTGTCCAGTGGAAACCTCGTATGAATCTGATCTCAGGTCAGAATGGGTTAAATATATAAAATAAAGGCGAAAACCACAAAAAAAACACGAACAAAAAAAAGAAGAAAAAAACCCCCCCAAAGTTCTTCTGATCTCCTCCGTGCCTCCGGAGGGCGCTACACCTCTGCGTCGGAATAGGACTTCTCCTTGCTGCGGCCGCCGCCGCCGCCGATGACCCCCGAGTTGGTGTAGGTGACGTTGGAGCGCTGCGAGGGCTCCTCCGTGAAGGCGTGCTCCAGGACCTTCAGCACGGAGCGCCGCACCTTGTCCTTGAAGTCCTGCCCCATGAAGACGTAGAGCAGCGGGTTCAGGCAGCTGTTCAGGAAGGCCAGCGAGGTGGCGATGGGCACGCCGATGGTGGTCACGTGGTCCAGCGTCTCGCTGAACTCCACCGCCGCGTGGTTCACCTGGGTCATGGAGATCAATATAGTATTATATGTCCATCTGGGTGAATGTATATCTTAGAAGCAGTGTTGTTTTTGGCAGCAAATTTCTATTTTAGTTTTAGTCATTATAGTCTCTTGAAAAGTTTTCATTTAGTTTTAGTCACATTTTAGTCACCTGGAATGTTTTATTGTTAGTCTAGTTTTAGCCGACTAAATATCATAAGATTTTAGTCGACTAAATATACAGGTGATTTAGTCGACTAAAATGTATTCTTTTGGCGGGCCTTGTTGCCGTCATAATGACTTATTTTACACTTGCTGAAAATAGCAGATCTACAAGCTCACAACGCGTCGCGCTTGTAGATCTGCTATTTTCAGCATGCAACCAAGTGTAAAATGACTTATACTGGATCTGTTGTCAAACTAGTCCCTTCCTAACATTTTAGTCTAGTTTTTATTTGTCAACGAAATTGTCAGTATATTTAGTCTTAGTTTTAGTCACCATAGCACAGTTTTAATTTAGTTTCCATTTAGTTTTCTTCAGTGGAAAAAGGTAGTCGACGAACATTTTTCGTCTTAGTTTTAGTCGACGAAAACAACACTGCTTAGTCGTTTATTCAGAAGAACAGCAACAAAGCTAAACAACATCTCTCAGTCTAGCAGGCCTAGCCTGTCTCACTCAATGTTCTCTCTCAGTTCCATCTCTCTCTCTGGTGGTCTCCCTCCCACCAGACCCCTCAGCTTCTCCCTATAGGTCCTCTCTTATAGCCCAAAAGCAGGTCCACAGATAACCATCACCATCACAAAGGTATACAATACAATGACTCTCTTGGCTGTCGCCCCCCCCCCCCCCCCCTGAGACAGGAACCTACCTAGTGATACCGATAACAGCAAAAGGAAAACTATCTGACACATTGGAAAGAAGCAACACAAAAGCAGAGTAAACTAGAATGCTAAACAGAGAATACACCGTGGCAGAATACCTGAGCACCGTGACCGACCCAAAACAAAGAAAAATCTTAACTAGGTACAGACTCAGTGAGCAAAGTCTGGCGATCGAGAAAGGCCGTCATAGGCAGACCTGTATCCCGAGAGAAGACAGACTACTATGCACCCACTGCACACTAAACGAAGTGGAAACCGAGCTACACTTCCTAACCATCTGTCCATTCTCCATTGTACCTATAAGACATCAGAGACACATACAATGTACACAACAATGTGCAAAACACAGCAGCAAGATTTGTGAGTTGCTGTGATAGGAGAAGGATATCAAATGGAACACAACCACCCTAAAGACTAATCATTGTGTATATTATTCCTGCACTATACCTGCATCGAGTGATCTTGGTACATAGAATTTGATCTATTGAAGATTCTGACCTTCAAATGTACATCATTTTCGTTTTGATTGTATTGCTGTATTGTTGTATTGTTCTTTCTGCTTTGGTAATGTAAACGTATGTTTTCTCATGCCAATAAAGCCCTTTGAATTGAATTGAATTGATACCTGTTCAGGCCCAGCAGGGTCTCCTAACAAACAATAGGTGTGACATGGTCTTTTACATACAGCTTGATTGGATTAAGACAGGCTTTCAGGCCAACAAAGGGACTAAAGACCTTCCTCTTTAGTAAGGCATTTGCCCAGTCCGACTTTTAAGCTGCCCTGTGTGCTGTTTTAACTGTTTTATTACTGTTTTAACAATTTTTTTCCTTTACATTTTTTTCTGCCTGTAGCACTTTGAGATTTGTTTCAAATGTAAAGTGCGTTATTGCGAACGCAGCGATTGCGAACGCAATGAGCACTAACTATGAGACCCTGCAGATCATGTCTGTGTGTCTGTCTGTCCCGCTGTGACACCACCCGCCAGCCACCAGAGGGCGCAGCTGTAGCACACACACACACACACACACACACACACACACACACACACACACACACACACACACACACACACACACACACACACACACACACACACACACACACACACACACAACCACACACACACACACACACAACCACACACACACACACACACACACACACACACACACACACACACACACACACACACACACACACACACACACGCAATTACTAACTAAAAAGAAGAAAAAAAAAGTACGTAATTTATTCTAATTGTTGTTATTGCAATTTACGAGCTGCGTTCGCTTCCCGCGTTTGCGCGTCTTACTTGTAAATAAAATGTATTATTATTATTATTATTAATCCATTTTGAACGGGAACCCATTTTGGTATTAGCATCATGTTATGCTTTAGCTATTGAAAAATAGCAGACCTACAAGCTTGTAGGTCTGCTATTTTTGAAAAATTGAAAGAATGACTGACATTTTTTAGAATCTGATCTCAGGTCAGAATGGGTTAATCAGACCAGTGTGTGTCCAGTGGAAACCTCGTATGAATCTGATCTCAGGTCAGAATGGGTTAAGGTGTCGTTGCTCACAGACACGAACAGACAGACTATAGCATGGAACAACAATAATATACTATATAGATTTGAATCTTCATATTTCCCACAAATACAGACTTACCATCTCGATGAGCGCCGTCACGCGGTACGGCGCCCAGCACAGGAACAGACACACAACAGACACAAATACAGACACAAATACAGACACAAATACAGACACACAACAGACACACAACAGACACACAACAGACACACAACAGACACACAACAGACACACAACAGACACACATACAGACACACAACAGACACACATACAGACACACAACAGACACACAACAGACACACATACAGACACACAACAGACACACAACAGACACAAACAGACGTACGTACCATCTCGATGAGCGCCATCACGTGGTAGGGCGCCCAGCACAGGAAGAAGGCGGTGATGACGGCGGCGATGATCTTGAAGGGCCGGCCCGAGCGGGAGGCCAGCGAGCGGTTCCGCCGCAGCCGGTGCACGATGACGGCGTAGCAGGAGACGATGGCGCTGAACGGCGCCACGAAGCCCAGCAGGAAGCGGGTCACCGTCATGGCCTGGTGGGGGGGGCGGGGGGCAGTTGGACAGGAAAGGTTATTAACCCATTCTGACCTGAGATCAGATTCTAAACATGTCTTCTACATCCTGACAGTTTTCTGATAAAGCTATGTTTCTATGTCAGTCGTTCTTCGATTTTTCAAAAAATAGCAGACCTACAAGCTCATAGCTCATAGCTCATGAGCTTGTAGATCTGCTATTTTTCAATAGCTAAAGCATAACATGATGCTAACACCAAAAGGGGTTCCCGCCCCAAAATGGGTTAATTTAGTTTTACAATCAGGATCATCAATCAAGCTCCTTGTGAGCTTGTAGATCGTTTATGTGTAAAAAACATATTACGACGGCATCAAGGCCCGCCAAAAATACATTCAGTCGACTAAATCAACTGTAGATTTAGTCGACTAAAATCCTATGACATTTTAGTCGACTAAAACTAGACTAACACTAACACATTCCAGGTGACTAGTAAAATGTGAAAACTAAATGAAAACTATTCAAGAGACTAATGTCTAAAACTAAAACTAAAATCTTTGCTGCCAAAAACAATAACAACCAGTCTGAACAAGAATCAATCAAGCTCATTGTGAGCTTGTAGATCGGCTATTTTCAGCCGATCTACAAGTGTAAAAACAGTCTTTACTACGGCATCAAGGCCCGCCAAAATACATTTCAGTCGACTAAATCAACTGTAGATTTAGTCGACTAAAATCCTATGTCATTTAGTCGACTAAAACTAGACTATTAACTAAAACATTCCAGCCAGGTGACTAAAATGTGACTGAAAACTAAATGAAAACTATTCAAGAGACTAATGAATAAAAACTAAAACGAATAACTTTGCTGCCAAAAACAACAACAACAACCGGTCTGAACTACAATTTACTATGTAGGCATTTAGCAGACGCTCTTAATCCATTCTGACCTGAGATCAGATTCATACGAGGTTTCCACTGGACACACACACTGGTCTGATGAACCCATTCTGACCTGAGATCAGATTCTAAAAGTGTCTTCGATTTAAAAAAAACCTACAAGCTCGTAGCGCGCCACTCGGTGGCGCGATATGACAGTATGACAGTTCTGACTGCAATGGGAACTAGAACCCTGAACCCACTGAACCGGTCTGAACCAGAACCCTGAACCCACTGAACCGGTCTGAACCAGAACCCTGAACCCACTGAACCGGTCTGAACCAGAACCCTGAACCGTACTGACCTGGTGTCTGAACTGCCGGAGACGCACCACGGCCGGCGTCTCGTAGTCGTCGCTGAAGGCGAAGTTGTTGAAGCAGTTTGTGATGTCCTGGTCGTGGAAGGAGGGCCCCGTGTCGCGGAACACGAAGTAGGGCGCGCTGAGCGCCAGCGCCACGCTCCACACGGCCAGGCTGACGCCCGACGCCACGCGCACGGAGCGGTGGTTCTGCGCCCACACGGGCCAGGCCACCGAGACGCAGCGGTCGGCGCTGATCACCACCAGCACGTAGACGGAGGCGAACATGTTGAGGAAGGACACGGCGGAGTTCAGCTTGCACAGGAAGCGGCCGAACGGCCAGTGGAAGTCCAGCGCCGTGTAGGCCACGCTCAGCGGCAGGAAGGCCGTGAACAGGAAGTCAGCCACGGCCAGGTTCAGGAACCTGTTGATAGATGGATGAATGAATGAATGGATGAATTATAACAAAAAACATCGCATGGATGCACCTGGGACGTATCCTCAGTGATGTATCCTGAGGTCATCACCTGGGACGTATCCTCAGTGATGTATCCTGAGGTCATCACCTGGGACGTATCCTCAGTGATGTATCCTGAGGTCATCACCTGGGACGTATCCTCAGTGATGTATCCTGAGGTCATCACCTGGGACGTATCCTCAGTGATGTATCCTGAGGTCATCACCTGGGACGTATCCTCAGTGATGTATCCTGAGGTCAACGGGGTTTCGGGTCTTCCAACATCCAACCCAACATCATACCCCTCACTCAGGCGACCCAGCCGGGAGTGATCAAGTCCCGACTTATACATCCCAGTAGCTAAACCCTCGATCAGTCCCACTAGGGAAAAACCAGGGCCACACAATCCGTTGGAACTACTCCAGAACTACTCTGCCAGGGCTTGGAGGTACACTTCTGGCACATGGAGGGACTAGGCTCTGTGGGTTGTCTCCTGTCCGGGCCCCTCCTACGTCTCACCAGGTCCACTCCTGGAGAGACGTAGGAGTCCAGGAGTAGAGCGAGGACCTGTGCGTTGCAACAGAGTCCCAGCACCAGACACTTCATTCAGTTTGAATATATATTCAAACATTTGGGCCACATTTTCACGATTTTTTCAAAAATAGCAGACCTACAAGCTACGAGCTTGTGTAAATCTGCTATTTTTCAATGGCTAAAGTATAACATTGCTTAAAAACACCAAAAGTGTTTCCCCCGTCCAGAATGGGTTCAAACCTTAGAGTATATATGAATAGAGATGGCATCCGAGTTCTCCTTCCATCCACTTGCATTAAGTTGCTCAAAAGCGCATGAGGCGATTTCACTCCTCCTTCCGGGTAGGAACAGAGAGCATTCTGGGATGGATTGGCCCCAAACACATGAACGCGCTGCCGTTGAACGTGCACGAACGCGGACGAACGTGCTGCCGTCGTGAACGTGTACAATGATAGTCAACGGACCAGCGCGTTGTTCATGTGTTTGGGGCCAGGCTGCAATACCTTCATTCGGCCACTATGTCCATTTGGCCTCAGGGTTTCCTCTGGGTGCCTTCTCTATTCATATATACTCTAAGGTTCAAACGTACTTCTAAAGCGACATCCCAAAACAACGTCCTCCGCTGCAGCGTAAACGTAAACGTACCACACGGTGTTGACGGTCTTAGCGTAAACGTAAACGTACCACACAGTGTTGACGGTCTTCTTCATCTTGAAGCCCGTCACCCAGATGACCACGCCGTTGCCCAGCACGCCCAGAACGAACGCCAGGCAGTAGACGATGAGCGACATGACGTTGAGCGACTGCCGCAGCTCGGCGTGCTCGTCGCGGTAGTCGTCGTACTCCTCCTCGCCGAAGGAGCCGTTGTTGTTGCCGCCGTCGCCGCCGCCTCCCGCCGAGAAGGAGGAGGAGGAGCCATCGGTGGCGTTGTGGTAGTTATGGTGGTGGTAGACGGGCTCCGTGGTGCTCAGGAACTCCATCATGGTTTCTGAAACCTACGAGGTAAAAAAATATGGTGAGGCAGCTTTCTGCTTCTACGGCCCAACAGCCTGGAATAAATTACCATTCCAGCTCAGACACGCACCCTCTGTAGACATTTTTAAATCCCAACTCAAGACTCACCTCTTTCTTCACTCTTGCTTTTAGTTGAGTTTTAATATGTGCGTTCCTGCCCTGACTGATTTGCTGCATGTGGTGTTTTTATTTGTTTTTTCGCTATGTTTTTATGTTCTTATTTTGTTCTTTGCCATTGTTCTATCATTTTAACTACTTGTGTTTTATTGTATTCTATTTTTGTGTCCTGCCTTGTGAAGCACTTTGAGCTGCATTTATGTATGAAAGGTGCTATACAAATAAAGTTTATTATTATTATTATTATTAAGGTGGCGGAGGGGGGAAACAAACAGGCACATGCTCAGTGGAAACAATCATTGTTTAATGTGAAACTATTTATCAGACGCGGTCAGGGACAGATTAACCGCCACGAGGGCCCCCTGGGGCCGGTGCGCACCACATTTCCGTGTTTTTCCGTGTTTTTATCATCTTTTTAACCTAGATTTAACAAAATCAACAGCCAATGAAGGGTCCCAGGAGCCCTTTTAGAGCGTCAAACCTAGTACTGCACGAACCCGATTTCCCTGAAGGGCCCCTGAGAGCCATGAAGGGCCCCCGGGCCACGGCCCCACTGGCCCAATGGATAATCTGTCCCTGGACGTGGTTAATCCATCGAGGCCTGATGTCGACATTTTTAAAATGTCTTTTAATAAACAGACCGTTTTCTGAAAAAACCTCATGTTTCTTATATCAGTAGTGCTCAAACGGGGTGCATACTTAGTTTAGACTAGTCATTGGTTAGACATGGGTTAAGGTTAGGTTTAGGGTGCATACTTAGTTTAGACTAGTCATTGGTTAGACATGGGTTAAGGTTAGGTTTAGGGTGCATACTTAGTTTAGACTAGTCATTGGTTAGACATGGGTTAAGGTTAGGTTTAGGGTGCATACTTAGTTTAGACTAGTCATTGGTTAGACATGGGTTAAGGTTAGGTTTAGGTGTGCTGCCCCGTGGGAGGTTTAGGTTTAGGGTGAGGGTTTGAGATAGGTTGTAGTTGTAGGACTAATGACTGGTCTAACCAATGACTAGTCTAAACCAAAAACTGTCTAAACTAAGTACTGCACCCGCTCAAACTATATTCACCCCCAAAACTATAATTATGTAAACAGAAATAGTCGTCTATAGGATCATAAGAAGGGGTTGAAATAAAGGTATAGGGAAAGGAGAGGTGCTGGGGAAACTCGCTCTGGAGTGTCGGTCAGAACACTGGATACAGAGGCAAGATACAGAGTCCAATTGTTTAACCCATTCTGACCTGAGATCAGATTCATACGAGGTTTCCACTGGACACACACTGACTGGTCTGATGAACCCATTCTGACCTGAGATCAGATTCTAAAAAAATGTCAGTCGTTCTTCGATTTAAAAAAAATAGCAGACCTACAAGCTCGTAGCGCGCCACTCGGTGGCGCGCTACGAGCTTGTAGATCTGCTATTTTTCAATAGCTAAAGCATAACATGATGCCGACACCAAAATGGGTGCCCGGTCAGAATGGGTTGGTGCGGTAGCATGGACAGCGTACAGATGCACAGGTATGGCGTGAGTGTGTATGTCTATGTGTGTGGTTTCTGCGGAATAAACCCGGAAAAGTATTATGTCAGCTAAACTATAGGCTAGATTAGAATGTCAGAAAATAGACAGCCTAAATAGCGTAAGGTCCATATTGCAGATAAAGCACATGAGCACACTGACCGGGGTCATATAATAAATGACAGAAAGAAAGTAACACTCAGGAATAAATTCAAACATCACAGCAACGTGTAACACAACTCACCACGGTTCAAAGACGCACACAGGTAAAGGAAATAGAGGAGTATGAACAGGGATCTCCGTGGTGAGTTTGTGAGCAGAACAAGACAGGACAGACAGGAGAAAACACAGTCTCTTCATGGCGTCACTTTGTTAGACTACTAATTGAAGGGCGGGCGCGCTCCCGCTACCTGCCTGCGGGGCGCGCTCATGCACGTGCTTTGGGAGCGTGCCTGTCATGTCTCTTGGACTTTGTAACGGGGATGGAGCTCGTTAATGTTTTATTAATATAATAACGAGCACCTTATCGATCAGGCTTATCGAGCCGGGCCCAAGATAAGGGGGAGCCATACCTTTGGTTGCTCTGATGCTGGCATTCAAAGCAACCAAAGGTATGGCTCCCCCATATCTTGCAAGTATGATCGAACCCTACAAACCCTCCCACGCACTCAGATCAGCCAACGCAGGGAAGCTGGAAGTACCCTCACTAAAAACGCCGGGACAACAACGCTCCACACGTCCCAAACTCTTCTCCCTTCTGGCTCCAAAACTGTGGAATGCACTTCCCATTGCAGTCAGAACTGCAGCATCACTCCCAATCTTCCGCCGTAGTCTGAAAACCCACCTTTTCAGACTCCATCATGGCCCATAGCACTTACCCCACCCCCTTAGATAGCATTTCTGTAGACTTAGATAGCATCTGATACAGACTTATAGCATGTTATGTAGAAGGCACTATAATTGCATTGTATGTAGTCATAGCACGTCATAGTACATATGTATAGCATAGTAGTATAGATATATAGTTTATATGTATAGTTTCATTATATAGATATTCCACTGTTACTTTCTTAGCTTACGCATGTTTCATGATAAATGTTTTTATGTGATGTATTCCCATGCTTTTTTTGTTCTTGCTTAATGTAAGTCGCTCTGGATTAAGAGCGTCTGCTAAATGCCTAAATTGTAAATTGTTCTTATCGAGACCACTATCGAGCATTTCCTATTATTTTGTGGAAAGATGGGAGACAATAAATTCTGAACAGAACCAGTGTCTTCAAATAAAACACTTCTCTAAGTCCATTGTGGGTGAATATGGGATTTCACCCACAGAAGGCAATTGACCTTTTTACCAATAAAATACTATTAAAGAAACTGTTAAATGGTTAATATGTGTATAGTCACTTTAAATGCGTAATTTTAGGTACTGTATCAATAGGCAGGTAGACCAAAGGAACATTATGATGTCACTGAGCATCATGGAGACACTGAGAGACCCGCCCACCTCTGACATCATCATGATGTCACTGAGCATCATGGAGGCACTGAGAGACCCGCCCACCTCTGACATCACTATGATGTCACTGAGCATCATGGAGGCACTGAGAGACCCGCCCACCTCTGACATCACTATGATGTCACTAAGCATCATGGAGGCCCGCCCACCTCTGACATCACTATGATGTCACTAAGCATCATGGAGGCCCGCCCACCTCTGACATCACTATGATGTCACTGAGCATCATGGAGGCACTGAGAGACCCGCCCACCTCTGACATCATTATGATGTCACTGAGCATCATGGAGGCACTGAGAGACCCGCCCACCTCTGACATCACTATGATGTCACTGAGCATCATGGAGGCCCGCCCACCTCTGACATCACTATGATGTCACTGAGCATCATGGAGGCACTGAGAGACCCGCCCACCTCTGACATCATTATGATGTCACTGAGCATCATGAAGGCACTGAGAGACCCGCCCACCTCTGACATCACTATGATGTCACTGAGCGTTGCCATGTATTTCGTATACCTGTGTCGTGTTTAGTGATGGTGTAACAAAATAAAGTCTTTTAGTTTTCTAGAGTTAAATAATATATAGGCCTGCTTATCATAATATTATATTATGTAATTAAAGTTGTTCCTACTGTTTTATGTAAAGCGCTTTGGGTATAAATCTGAGCTATTATTATTATTATTATTATTATTATTATAGTAAACATAAAAGTACTCATCGTGCAGAATGGCCCATTTCACAGTCATATTATTGAATTGTAATAATTAATGCATTCATTGTGATTCATCACTTTCATGTTTAAACAGCTGCACTGCTAAAGGCCTGCAGTACCCCTGATCCTCCTCTAGGGGTCAGCAACGTTCCACATAACTTCCCCAAACACAACAACGTCCTAAATAACAGTTTGAATGAATGATCAAACATTTCACACGACGTCAGTGTTTCAACAAGCCTCAATTAACACCGACAGCCTATCATTTTATCAGACATAATTATACAGTCTGTGAGCTGCCAAGTCTATGTACTGTACAACCGAGGCACTGTCTAAAAACAAAGAAGAAAGCAAATATAGAAATATTTCCAAATTGGTTGAAAAGTATAGGCTATATATACTGCAGAGGCATGCAGTAGGGCTATAAATGTTAAAAGTATGTTCTTGTTTGACAAGAAACCGAAAGAAAGGATGAACACAGAACTAGTTTAAACGCACGTTGTTCTTATGCCCCGCTGTTGGTCTTATCCCATTCTGACCCGAGATCAGATTCATACGAGGTTTCCACTGAGACACACACTGGTCTGATTAGCATGTCTAAATATCGTTTTTGGTTGTATTTGGATCAAATGACGAATGAATACATGCACCATTTATAGGCTACCGGCTTTTCAAAGTGTTTTAAGACCTGCATAGTAGAGTAGGCTATAGACTAGGCTACCGT